>NC_089690.1:1237692-1547115 GCF_031753505.1 Anomalospiza imberbis | reverse complement strand
TGGATGACATGAGCCCGATCCTGGATGTGGTGACCAACAGATATTTTCTCCAGGCCACTTTCAGAATCCTTCAGTGCTTTTCTTGTTTCCTTAATCTGTTAAATAAAAAAAACCAAAAAGGGAACTGAGTGTCCTTCCCACTAAAAATGAGGTAAAAGAGTTCACAGAAGCCCAGCATGGTTTGGGCTGGAAGGACTTAAAGCCCATCCAGTGCCACCCCTGCCATGGCAGGGACACCTCCCACTGTCCCAGGCTGCTCCAAGCCCCAGTGTCCAACCTGGCCTTGGGCACTGCCAGGGATCCAGGGGCAGCCCCAGCTTCCCTGGAAGAATTCCCTTCCAATATCCCATCCAACCCTGCTCTCTGCAGTGAGAAGCCATTCCCCCTTGTCCTGGTTACTCCAGGCCAACGCAAAGGGTTAATTCCTCCCCCAGTAGTTTTACATCTTTCCTTTAAAAAAGTCAGGTTTTCCAGGCTTTTCCAATTCTCTAATTTCCTGTGTTGGCTGCAAACACACCAACAAAACACAAATCAAGCCTATTTTCCTTCAGCCACCTGAGAGGAAGTAAAACACCACCTCAAGTTTTTTTACTGGGTATTAATTCTTGGGGGAAAACCCCTCAGTTTGAAAACGCTACAGAGCCAAGTTTCCAACACTCTCCTTGGCAAGAGAAAGAGCAACACCCGATGCCAAAATTCCCAGCGTGAGGAACAACCAGTTACTGGGCTGTGGTGTCGACTGGCTTGGAAGCCAGGCTGGCCTTATCAGTGTCCTGGGCTATTATTAGAAGCCTTGTGATAACGGGTGTGCTGGAGCTGGGACACATTCCCAGCCAATCCTGCCCATGGCCTTTAGGGATCCTGTGTAGGCTTTCATGGCCCGGGCCAGGCTCACATTCCCACTCCCAGTTCCCGGCAGGATTAGACACAACAGCTGCAAGGGAGCTGCAGCTCAGGTTATGTAAGTGTCTGGGCAAAGGGGTGCTTTGAAAGCAGGGGTTGCATAAATCAATGCCTCTCCTGGAGTTTAAGTAGACAGGAAAAGGATTCATTACAGCAAAGAGAAGGGCATTGGAAAATTGCTGCTCTGTGCTCAGTTTTCCCAGCCTTGAATGGGACTATAATTTATTTTGGAGTGTACTTAAAGCACAGAATTACAGGGAGGGAATCAGACCTTTAATACAGAGCAGGTTTGAGAGCCCTGTGTTTTCCTCAATCCCTAAATTTTCTTTGTGCAGCCAGGGGGGTCAGGCTCTGCTCCCAAGGAACAGGGACAGGAGGAGAGGGAACAGCCTCAGGCTGGCCCAGGGGAGGCTCAGGGTGGACATCAGCAGGAATTTCTCCATGGAAAGGGTGAATAAACATTGGAAAGGGCTCCCCGGGAGGTCTGGGGTGCCCATCCCTGGAGGTGTCCAAGGAAGGGCTGGAGGTGGCACCCAGTGACAAGGTGGGGATCAGGCACAGACTGGACTCCATCCAACCTCAGTGATGCCAGGATTCTGTGAATTCCAGGAGTAACTGTCTGCAGGAAAAGAAGCTGCAGACACTGCTTTGGTGTGGCTGCACCTGAATCGTGGGCAGTGCCCAGCTCCAGTGCTGGATCCCAGCATCACTCACCCCTCCCGGAGCTGTGCGGGTCTGGGCCGAGGCTTGGAAAACTTTGGGAGGTTCATCCCCCACTTTGGAATAGGTCATCATGGAGGAGGAGCTGAAACTGTGTCCCTCGGGCTGGATGGACAGGTCATCCTACAAAGCAAGGCAGGTCCATGAATGGAAGTTAAAACTTGGGTAAGAGTTATTCCTTATTATTTTATTATGGAAAATATCCCTTCACAAAATTAACCCTCCTGGCAGCACATAAAACTTCAGTGTTATCTTCAAAGAATAAAGAAAAATTATAAACACAGTATAATTTGGGCAAAACCCCCTCAATTTTTACTGTCTCCTTGAGATTAGTCCCATTTTTCTTGGCATTATTTTCTGAGGAATATTTGAAATAACTGGCATTCTCCAGTGTGATGAATTTCAGAATGATTTCCAAAAGAACTCACAAATTTCCTCTGCATTTCCAGCATGCTGTTCCTCATGTTTGACATCATCCTGTCCATTGCAGAAAATGGATCCCCAAAATCTGCATCCCACTAAAAAAAGGGGGGAAAAAAGACCAGTTAAAACAGTCTCAACTCTCCCGGTCCTGGAGCTGGTTTTCACATGCATTTTTAACTCAAAAAGCTTTTCAGACTGCACTTCACACACAGACAAGCCAAAATGCATCTTTTCAAAAGGCAGTTGAGGGAGCTGGATTAAGATGGAAATATTGGCAAGATGAAAGTGGAAGACTTGTCACTCTGATGTCAAACTGGTCACAAAATGAGTTTATTTACCAGAAATGTTCCTTGGATATTCAAATATCCAATTCTTTCACAAATGTGTTCATAAACCTCGCCAGCTTCTGCTCTGTATGACCCTTCAGGGTTTAAATTTCAATAAAATAATTTCCAGAGTTATGTATTTCAGCGTTGCAAACTTAAAGCTGCATTTAAGCCCAAAATGAAGTAAAATTAAAGGACAGAAAATCTTCAACTTATTTTCTGAGTACAAGAAATTTGAATCCTCTGGGAAAGAACTAAGGGCAGATGATGGGTATTTTACAGGATATTCCAGAGCCCAAACCACAGCTGGAAACCACTCCAATCCCATCTCCAGGGGCTGCTCTGCCCTACTGGCAGCAGTGGGTTTGTGCCACCCCCACAAGAGCATTCTCCACTCCAAGTTTGCAGTTTCCCTGGGGATTATCCACATCCAGAGGTTATTGCCCCAGGAAGGATTTTCCCTGGATTTTCTTATTCCCAAACTGCAAACAGCACCACAAGCAGGATGCAAGCACAGAGCTCAGCCTCTGCCATGCTTTGGTTACACATAGCTTACACAGCAGCTACTCCAGGGATACTAACCCCTCTCCCAAAACCTGCAAAGGGCATGAGGGAGAAGCTGGTGGCCTGGAAAAAAAGGAGCAACATTTGGAATTATTATCAGGAACAGCAGAAATTACTTTTATATGCAGCAGACCACATGAAACATTTCCCATCTAATCAAAAGCACTCAGGAGGGCCTTGGTAATTAATTAATCAATCCCTGGGTATGTGGAAATAATATATTTATACTGATATTAGAAAATCCTAACTGCCACCACATCTAATAACTATTGATAAGAGTGTGTGAAAAGCACTTGGAGGTTGGCAAACTTTTGAGCCCCACAAGAACCTTTGTGCTGATTTCACACTTCAGGCCCCACCCTGCAATGCTCCATTCCAGTCAGGCAGCCCTGAAAGCTGATTAAAATCCACAAATCATCCCACGGATATTGAGGAGTCCTGCAAGGCAGGGCAGAGAGATCCTGGGAAACACAGGGGTGTTTCCAGGAAACCCAGACTGGAGAGTCAGATAAGGCCTGCAGACACATGGGGTGCCAGCAGGACCAAACCCTTGGCAGGAACTTTGACGGAAAAAGAAGGAATTCTCCAGTTCTGGAATAGCTTTAGGAACTCCTCAGGTTTCTGTCAGGACAGATGAGGCAGAGCTTTAAATAGTAATATATATTTTTTTCTCTTAATACCAAGTCCTCACCAGTAAGAGTTATTAGGCATACAAAGCTTATAAACTCTATTTTGTAACACTAAAAAGCCACTAAAAGCTGTTAAACATTTGCCTGATATAGAGGCTCATCAGATATCCCAAAAAATCCAATTATTGCAACACTACTAATCCGTGTCAGTAATTTGAATTAAGTGTATTTTGACATGGCAGCAAAGCTCCACCTTTTCCTACATAAAAATGTAATTTGAAGGCTTTCAGTCCTTGGTGGAGCAGCAGTTTGAGAAGACAAGGCAAAGCAATCAGTGCTGAGACTGGTGTGACATCTGACAGCTCTTCAGTGGAACAGGAGGAACATCAGAAGATCCTGGGAAGGCTTTGGCAGCTGTGGAATTCTTTTGCCACAGAGCTCCTGTACCTGTAACTTTTACCACAGCCACAGATAAAGGGTTTGGGCCTCACATTTGTCCCTCTCTGCAGGGACACAGAGAGGGCAGGACACAGCTCAGGGACACAACCCCTGAGCTTTACAGGTTCTTTCTCTAAAGGAAAAGCTCTGATCTGGATTTAGGCACCACTGATGCAAGGCCCAAGGATCAGCAGAGGGAAGCTGATGCCCTAATTAGATGCAGTTTCTATATTTGCCAGGAACTGGATGAGCAGGGGAAGGAATGTGCCAGTTCCCCTCTGGAGCTGCAGGTGACAGGCTCTGTTCCAGCCCTGGCCTGGCCACCAGCCTGTCACCTGCCTTTTCTCCAACGGTCTCTGAAAATCCAGTGGGAAGCATGAAAGCAACAGGGAGGCAGCTGCTGAATATCTGCAGGGAAAGGAACCAGCTCCCAACGTTAATCCTCTATAAATACAGCTCTAGATAAGGGTTAGATATCATGGTCTTGCATGCCCAGAGCTGAAAAAACACTTCAATTAAACACAGACCATCAGTTTCACTTGGTAACACAGAAATACTGAATTTCACACCAATTTCCCTGAGCTTTAATTCTTACATGTTTCTTACATCTGAGAGAATATTAACAATCAGCCCAAATTCAGAGCATGAAGTGTTTATTCCCAGCTGCAAAGCTGAAACAGGGTTTAAAATCCATGGATGGATATTCCTGAGGTGGTGAAAGCCAGGCTTGTGGAAATCAAACTGAAATAGCTGCACACAAGGGACTGAAGTGCACAGGGAAGGCACAAATACATCATGGAATTATGGAATGGGTGGGGCTGGAAGGGACCTGGAAAGAACCTGGCCTCCAACACTTCCAGGGATAGGGCAGCCACACCCAGGCACCTTTTTAAGTCAAGTTAACATAAAAAGGAAATACATGTGCAGAGAGTGTGGGACACTTTCCTCTAACAGAGAAAAGCGCTTTTCTCTAACAGAAACATTTAATGTATTATATTTATGAAAGCAAGCACTGGGTAAGTGATCAGTTTGTTCATTAAATGTTGTCTGTTCAGTGGTCAGTAAAACCCTGACAGATGTTTAGCAGAGATAAGAAATGTGCTGTGACAGCATAATCCACAGAGCTTTTCAACAAGAATTTTGTCTCTTTCTTACTTACGTGTACAAAAAAAACCACCAAGTGAGCCATTTAAATAAAGTATACTCCTTCCCCTGAACTGAATTTACTGGTTTCAATATAACTGCAGATGCAGTACCATTATTTAATATCAGGACTTAATGAACGTGGTCAGATCTCCTTAAGGGACACATGAGGCTGATGAACTGGCTTCTGGTTCACTTATGCCATATAGTCTTAAATTAAGTGTAACCAAAAATAGGTTTAGCCCTCTTTCTTCCCTTGAGCTACATGACACATCTCTGAACATCTCTGTGTGTTACATCTGTAGGAAAATGTTCCCCTTACACCCCTTCAAGCTACGTGTGAAGGCCCCTTACACCTCCAGGGTCATTGCTTAAAGCTTCTGCTCATCTGCACAGAAGTAGAAGAAAACAAGGAACCAAGAGAGGAACCCTGGTGTTTCCCCGAGTGGTGGAAGAGCTGAAGGAGGCTCCAAGAGCAGAGCCAGGCTGTTTCCCAGGAAATGCCCGTTCCAGGAGCAGCCCCTGGAGCTCGGGGCCACTTACCCTGCGGGTGCCCCTCGTGGCCACCTGCGAGTCCTGCTGGGCTCTGCCGCCCGCTCTCCTCTCCGCCGGTCTCTCCCCTCCCTCCGGGAGGCTCAGGAACGGATCCCGCCCAAAAGGCTCGGAGAAGCTCCTCATCATCTGCCTCATGTGCTCATGGTGGGCAGCAAAGGGATCCCTGCATGCCAGAGAGGCACTGGGTTATTCCAGCTGAGGGACAATGGCTCCAGGATAGCTCAAACTCTGTTTTTTAACATTCCATAGGGGTTTTTATCCACATTTTTTACTTTAATGGGACCCAACTGCGCAATCTCTCATTCCTAATAACTTCTGATTTTCTCTTCCCTTCCCATCTCTCAGGTTGGGTGTTTGAGATCTACTTTCTCTCAGCTGCCCTCCCGTGTGTGCCTATTCCTTTTCTTCTTTCCTCATCTTCTCCAAAATATCCATCCTTGATTACACCTTTTACTCCAGCCTGTGTTTAATACCTGCCAGAACAATAAACTGACACATATTTTATTTCTTACTATTTCCACCTCCAACACCTGACATTAAAGTAATTTATTTTAAGTTTTCCCCCTTCATATTCCGAAGCTTAGCACAGTCCTATTCACTGAACTTGTGTCCCACTGGATGCCTCTTCATCCCTCAAATTTATCCTGCTGACAGTTCCCATCCTCCTTTTCCTTCTCCCTGTCCCACATGCTTAAAAACACCCATTATCCTCTCAATTCAGGCCAGTTCCATCTCCTATAGTCACCCCCTGCTGCACCTGTGCCTTCCCTCTCCATAAATCCTGTTCCCACACCCCTTTCCTGTGCTTAGGAAAGAGATTCTCACTGCCTTTTTGTTTTCCTCTTATCTTCCCCCTCCTCCACTGGTATTCCCAAAGCGTGGCTTGCAAGGAAAACATTGCTCAACTTCCCTAGCTCTCCAAGCTGGACAAGCCCTGATATTCCTAATGAAGGCCAAAAGAAGAGCAAAGCAGGAATTTTTCACAAGTACAGGGTATGAGCAGTGCTGCTGCCTGAGAGCCAGGCTGCAAATGAACACTTCCCACACAAATGACCCTGCTTCATTTCCTCCTTCCATCTCATCTTCCTCTTTGCTACCCCACTGAAAACCACTTTATTATTGTGAACAGTCACTTCCCAGGTATGTTTATTTACCACACCTCATCCTCCTTCCCCTCAATTCCTGGCACTCTCCACACCCTCCAGGACAGCACAGCCTTTCCCGGGACATCTCAGGAGGAAAAGCTCCAGGCTGCTCATTACTTTTCCCTGCCCAGTGATCTCCTGCCCAGCTTTGCTGCTCCCCACCTCTTATCTCCAGCCCCACAAAAAACAGTTCCCACATCACGTGGCTGCTTTGATCTTGTGCCAAAGTCACACTTAATGCTTCTTTTTCTCCCTTTCAAGTGAAAAAGACAAACACGAGGTTGGATTCATTGTGAAGTAAGATTTTTTAACACAAAAATGTCCCTCTAAGCTATACCTAGACTTAAATTCATCCCAGAAGAGACTTTTGAAGTGTTCCAGTGATGCCATGGAGCAGCCCTTCTCCCAGCCTTGGCTCCAGCCCTGGGCTGATAAGGAGCTCACCCAGCCCAGGATGAAGAACAGATGGAAAAAGTGCTGCCATGAGCCAAGGGCAGGGAATCACACGGGCACCACCACGGGATGTGCACAATTCCAGCAGATCCCAAACCCCAGAGAGGTTTGGTTATCACACACAGAGAGCTCCTTAGTACCAGGGACAGGGAAATCAGACTGAGGAATGGCAGCCTTAGGAACAGAAGGAAAGGCTCCCAATTCCCAATTCTAGGGTATCATTAATAGAAAGACTCAATGCTGAAAAGCCTCAAAAGAAACACCCTAATTTTGGTATGATCTGGAATAGGGTAAAACCAGATGGATAGGGTAAAACCTAATGGAAAGGGAACAGAAAATCCATGTGGAAGACAAAGTTTCCAAGGAATTAAAAGATGGATAGGGTAAAACCTAATGGAAAGGGAACAGAAAATCCATGTGGAAGACAAAGTTTCCAAGGAATTAAACCTTGATGGTTCCAATGACTGAAACTCAAGCCAGAATGCCAAGAGGAGGAGCTCACCCTGACAAACAGATGTACCGAACAAGGCACAGTCTCTGCAGGGGACCTGCAGGATTTTAAGATCCTTGCTCCAAGCACAGATTTTATGGGATGGCAGCAGGTGTAGGCACTCTAATTTAACAATTACTGACTTTAAATATGACCTTTTTTTGGGAGGGGAAGATACTTTTGATGAGAAGGACGTGATTTTTGTTATAGCATAGAAGTGATGAGGAGAAAGTGAGGAGTTTACAGGGCTTTGCACACCAATCTGTGCCCTTCACGTGTTGAACACTAAATTATTTTTTAAATTAAATTCGGGAAGGAGACAATTTATACATTTATTCTTCCAGCACTCTGCAGTAACAGACTTTTGTCTAGTATGTTTAACCTGACATTAAACATGCAAGTATAATGTTACTGCTTACATCAGTGCATGAAAAATCAGTCCTAGAACAATAAATCCCATTTATCACTTTTGTAAACTGTACTTTGTATTAGATGTATATAGATATAAATATAGATTTCTTTAATTAGCTATTAGATGGAAATATTAGATTTGTTTTCCCTACTCAGGAAGTTATGTAAGGCTGCAGATTCCCTCTGGAGAGAGCACCTGGCACAACAAACTCAAGAGAATTAAATGCAGAGCGTGCAGTTGGCAGGGCAAACAACTCCTGCACCTGGGCAGGGTTTCAGGGATGGAGCCCAGCACCTTTGGGTGAGTGACTGCTGCTTCCCTGGGACAGCTGCTCCAAGCCAGCACTATTTCCAGTTCAGCACCAAACTCTCTCCTTATGAGGCAGCTGGAGCCCATTATGACTCTATTTTGGAAGCTAATCTTATCTGAGGTAATCAGCTCATTTCCTTCACTGTATGCAAAGCAGCCTGACAGGACAGTGCTGAGAAAATTGACAGTCTCAATTTCCAGCTCATCTTTCACACACACTCCCCACCTCCACCCCCTGCAATCCCTCCTTCCCTACACCAGTGGCTACAATAACAAGGAATAAATCAATAAATAAGCAAATGTTATTTCAAACAAGACCTAATTTCTATTATTACTTTAATTTCATGCAGTGGATCTGCATAGGGAAGTTTCCCAAACAGAACTCACAAGTTCATATAACAGCAGGAATATTCCTAGAAACCAAGAGTGCTAGTCTATGTGGCACAGCTTTGGGAATTCCCCTGGAATGTGCTGTGGCTCTGCAGGAGTGTCTTCTTTAAGCAGCCCGAGCCAGAGCTCCCAGTAACCAGGAGATCCAGACAACAAACCACATCACAGGGCCTGCTGTTCCCTTCCTCACCCACCCCTTATCTGGGCTAATTAAATTCCTGAGAGTTTTTTCAAAGATTTGAAATAATTATCAACACTCCTCAGCATGCTCTGATCCCATTTTCATCCACTATAAATCACAGTTTCTGACCAAAGACATGAAATGGGACCAGAGCAGGTAATTCAGCAGCTCTGGCTGAGGGGAGAAGCATTTGCATCACTCACTACTTATATTTAGGTTCCAGGGGCAAAAGAAGATTCCCACAGGGAATAAACTGGGCTCAGACTTGAATACACAAGTATTCAAGTGTATACCACTGTGCTCATGGTAGGGAAACAGAACCACAGAATGGTTTGGGTTGGAAAGGACCTTAAAGGTCCTGTTCCACCCCAGGCTGCTCCAAGCCCCGTCCAACCTCGAACAATTCCAGAGATGTGGCAGCCACAGCTTCTCTGGACAACCTGTGCCTCACAGGAGTAAGAACAAAACCCAATCTGCTGGGGAAAAGCACCACTGTCCCCTCGGGAAATGAGCACAAGGAGACAATTTGCCATCAGTGCTCTCACACACACGTGGCAAAGTTTTAATTGAAGGACACCTGGTGTTCTAAGTAGTGCTGGCATTGAGAGGAGTGCAGAGACAGCCTGCGGCTAAGTGATTAATTAAACACGCACATAAATCCGGATGAGCTGCACTGCTCAGAACCTGTACTTAGGAAACTGAAGAGCAAACTCCAGAATCTCCAGCCAAGGAGGTGAAGAGCTCCTCTGTATGAAATGTGGATTAAACCCTTCCCTGCTGAGAGGGGAGGCAAACTCAAGTCTCCGCTACTGAACCTCGCTGAGGACGTTTAACCCCTACAACGGCTTTAGCGGGGCTCGGGTGGGACACGGGCGGTGAAACGGCCCCGACCCCAATCCTTCCTCCTGCACCGACCCCTGGAACCCGCCCTGGTCCTGACACCCGCCCCGACCCCTCTAACCACCCCGGTCCCGGTCCTTCCACCGGCACCGACCCCTTTAACCCGCACTAACCCCTTTAACCGCCCCGGTCCCGGTCCTTCCACCGGCACCGACCCCTTTAACCACCCCGGTCCCGGTCCTTCCACCGGCACCGACCCCTTTAACCCGCCCCGACCCCTTTAACCACCCCGGTCCCGGTCCTTCCACCCGCCCCGACCCCTTTAACCATCCCGGTCCTTCCACCGGCACCGACCCCTTTAACCCGCCCCGACCCCTTTAACCACCCCGGTCCCGGTCCCTCCACCGGCACTGACCCCTGGAACCCGCACCAACCCCTTTAACCACCCCGGTCCCGGTCCCTCCACCCGCCCCGACCCCTTTAACCATCCCGGTCCTTCCACCCGCACCAACCCATTTAACCACCCCGGTCCCGGTCCTTCCACCGGCACCGACCCCTTTAACCCGCCCTGGTCCTGACACCTGCACCAACACCTTTAACCCGTCCCGATCCCAGTCCTTCCACCTGCCTCGATCCCTTCCACCTGCCTCGATCCCTTTAACCCGCCCCGGCCCTGACACCTGCCCCGGCCCCCGGAGCTGCCTCAGCCAACGGTCGGCCCCACACACCCACCCCTCCCTCCCCTTTACAGCCCCGGACCGGCCCGTCGGAGCCCACCGCCGCCTCAGCCCCCTCTCGGCCGGTCCCCCTCCGCCTCACGGCCGTGCCCCGCAGCCGCCCGGCCCTCACCTGAAGAAGGGATCGTCCTCGAAGCACCTCCGGAGCCCCCCGAACATGGCGGCGGCCGCTGCGCTCTGCGCGCCCCCGGCCCCGCGCGGCCCCTCCTCACCGCGCCGCCCCGCCCCGCCCGCGCACGTGACCACCCCCGCCCGTTCCCATTGGCCGGCGCGCCGCGGGGGGGCGGGGCTCCCCGCGCGCCGCCGTTGCCGTGGCGACCGCGGGGCCGCCGCTCCAGAAGGTTCCGGGGAACCGGGGAAGTTCCGGGAATGCGGGAATCACGGGAATCACATGCGGGAACCGCGGGAAATAAACGCGGGAACCGCGGGAAGTACATACGGGAATCGCGGCCTCGCCACCGCTCCCGCAGCCCCGCTCTGCGCCCCGGGCCTGGGGAGTGCGAGGCGGGGCCAGGCCCGGCCCCCGCGGGGCTGAGGCGCGTCCGGCTCCTCGGGATTTGAGAACAAAAAAATTCTTTTTTTCCCAGTAGATGGCAGTAAAATAAAGCTGCGGCCTCCTGCCGGCGGCTGGAAGCGGGCGGAACGTGGGACGGCACCGAGAGGAGTCCAGGAGCAGCCGTTCCAGGGATGCAGCAGGCACCGGGAAGCCAGCAAACCTTTGGAATTGTCGTCAAAGGGAGGTTTCAGTGAAAGCACGGATGTGGGAGATCTTTCCCAGCATTAATCACGGGACATTTTGAGAAGATGAAGTTCCAGGAGCAGGAGAATTTGCAGAATTTTTGTATTTGATGCAGGGATTATGTTAGAGGAAATCCGCCTGGCTGGTTTGTGACAAGTGAACATTCCAGCCTGGGATGGCTGCCCTAAAACCAGCCACAGCATCTCTGTTAATCAGAATATTGACAAGTAATTAATAAATGACCACTGTAAATTATTTAATCACTATGCTAAAGACACTGCTTGTGGTGTTTTTAGCGTGAATAGACTTTACCTTCAGAGCAGTTTTAAATACTTCTAAAATGTTTGAGTAACTGGAGTGCAGAGGCTGAGATTACTGAAATATTTGTAATATTCTGTGTGTGGCTTGAAACAAAGCTGAATTCTGTGTCTGAGCAATGAAACCCATCCCAACTGGAACGGGATTTGGTCGTAAAAAGCCCAGCAGAGGCAGAGCTGCCCCCCTGAGCTGGTTTATTTGCTGCTCCCTCCTCCCCAGAGGTCACCTGGAACAGAGGCTGGAAAGGATCAGGGAATAAAGCAGGGATTTATAAAAGGCCTTTACAGGACACACCTTGGGCAGTACAGGAGCCCGGCCGTGGCTCTGCCCCAGATGGACCCTGAGTCACGAGTTTTCACACTTTTGTGAGTTTCGGTCCATTTCCATTTTGGGTTCATCGCCCAATTCCAGCTCCAGGCTGTGCAGTCCCACCCTCCCAGGTTGCTCCCCTCCATTCCCTGCTGTTTGCACTTTTTGGGCTGAAGCTGCAGTGGTGTCCTTGGTTCTGGGGCTGGAGAAGGATTGTTGTGTGTGCCTGAGCTGTGAGGAGAGCTGCTGGCACTGTGTGTGGAGTTCAGAGTCACACACTAAGGCAGTGCAGAGTCTGGAAAACACAAAAGCTGAACTGAAGGCATCAGGGTGACCCTTTCCCTGGCAGCATTCCCTGCCACCAGTCACTCCCCAGAAACATTCCCATTCCAGCCTGGAGCGAGTCCCAAACCCTGGGATCTGAGGAAATTCCAGCAGCTGAGGCTGCAGCATCACCTGGTTGCCGTGACCTGCAGAAGTGCTGCAGCCTCAGCTCGTTCTCCTTTGATGTCTCTTGTCTCCTCTGGGCCAGATCCCTGCAGCGAGATGGATCCTGATGGAACGGGATCCCCTCTCCTGGCTGCCATGGAAATACTCAGGCTCTTCTAATCCCACCTGGTTATCCCAGCTTGTTTCCTGGAGGGAATCTGAGGAGGGGCAGGACACAGGGAATGGCTCCCACTGCCAGGGGGCAGGGCTGGGTGGGATTTTGGGAAGGAATTCCTGGCTGGGATGGGATTCCCAGAGCAGCTGGGGCTGCCCCTGGATCCCTGGCAGTGCCCAGAGCCAGGCTGGACACTGGGCTTGGAGCAGCCTGGGACAGTGGGAGGTGTCCCTGCCCATCCAGGTGGATCTTGAAGGTCCCTCCCAACCCAAACCATTCCATGATTCCCTGAACTCAGCCCTGTGAAAAGAAATTATTTCTAACCCTGGGACAGGGATGTGGAACTTTGCCACAGCTTTTCCCAGCACTCCACATCACCCACGCTGCCCTGCTTCATTCTGTGCCAGCTCTGACTCCCAGGGATGAAATCTCTCCCAGCCAGAGCAGCTCCAGTGCTGGATCCTGTGAGGATCCCAGGGATGAGGCTGCAGGGGTTAATTCCCCACTTTCCTGGATCCTGTGAGGATCCCAGGGATGAGGCTGCAGGGGTTAATTCCCCATTTTCCTGGATCCTGTGAGGATCCCAGGGATGAGGCTGCAGGGGTTAATTCCCCATTTTCCTGGATCCTGTGAGGATCCCAGGGATGAGGCTGCAGGGGTTAATTCCCCATTTTCCTGGATCCTGTGAGGATCCCAGGGATGAGGCTGCAGGGGGTAATTCCCCACTTTCCTGGATCCTGTGCAGGATCCCAGGGATGAGGCTGCAGGGGTTAATTCCCCATTTTCCTGGATCCTGTGAGGATCCCCGGGATGAGGCTGCAGGGGTTAATTCCCCACTTTCCTGGATCCTGTGAGGATCCCAGGGATGAGGCTGCAGGGGTTAATTCCCCATTTTCCTGGATCCTGTGAGGATCCCAGGGATGAGGCTGCAGGGGTTAATTCCCCATTTTCCTGGATCCTGTGAGGATCCCAGGGATGAGGCTGCAGGGGTTAATTCCCCATTTTCCTGGATCCTCTGCAGATCCCAGGGATGAGGCTGCAGGGGTTAATTCCCCATTTTCCTGGATCCTGTGAGGATCCCAGGGATGAGGCTGCAGGGGTTAATTCCCCATTTTCCTGGATCCTGTGAGGATCCCAGGGATGAGGCTGCAGGGGTTAATTCCCCATTTTCCTGGATCCTGTGAGGATGCCAGGGATGAGGCTGCAGGGGTTAATTCCCCATTTTCCTGGATCCTGTGAGGATCCCAGGGATGAGGCTGCAGGGGTTAATTCCCCATTTTCCTGGATCCTGTGAGGATGCCAGGGATGAGGCTGCAGGGGTTAATTCCCCATTTTCCTGGATCCTGTGAGGATCCCAGGGATGAGGCTGCAGGGGTTAATTCCCCATTTTCCTGGATCCTGTGAGGATCCCAGGGATGAGGCTGCAGGGGTTAATTCCCCACTTTCCTGGATCCTGTGAGGATCCCAGGGATGAGGCTGCAGGGGTTGCCCCTTTTGCAGCTGTTGGAAGGAGCTCATTATGGGATGCTGGGTGCCAGGGATGCAGGGCTGTGTTTGCACTGGGATCTCTTTAATTGCTCAGCCTTTCTCCAGGTCTGGGGCTGCTGCAGCTGCAGTTCCTTTGTGCAGATTAAAAGAGTTCTGAGAGGAACTCCTCGTGCTGCAGCTCTGTCAGGCTGGAGGGCATCTCCAATGAGATTAATGATGTCTGCCTTAATAGAAGAAAACTTTGCATAAATGAGATTATGGTTTCTGCTGAAACCTGCCAACTCTTATTCATTTGCAGTAAATATTATCTTTAATTAAAAGTTTTAAGGTATCTTGTTCCTGAGCTAATGAGATCTACAGTGATTTCCCTTAGGAATTAATTTACCTTCTTAATCCTTATTCATTTGGGTGATAGGACTATTTAAATCTGCTCCAGACTTCAGAGCTTTCTTGAGCACATTCAGCCAGAACAAAAGGTCATTTTGCCATATTGATGTTTTGTTGGTATTTGTAATTCCC
Source organism: Anomalospiza imberbis (assembly GCF_031753505.1). Lineage (NCBI taxonomy): Eukaryota > Metazoa > Chordata > Aves > Passeriformes > Viduidae > Anomalospiza > Anomalospiza imberbis. Next base: position 1,532,480 of record NC_089690.1, on the reverse strand, counting down.
TTGTTCTCTCTCCATTCCAAAGATCCCTGTTTAGGTTCCTGCCCCAAACATTTCCTTCCAACCCCTGAGTTCCTCTTAACTCCTCATGCTGAAAGGTTTTTTTCCCACCAATTTGGGTTTGTGTTTTCTGTTCCCTCCAGAGTAAAAATCAATTCTGGTGATGCTGAAGAAGACTGTGATTGTGATCAACTTTTTTGTATAAAATACACTAAAATGTGTGGGAAACACTTGCTGAAAACCAGGAATATTTCTGCCTTTCTGGGAAATCATCCCCTCTAATTCCTCTAATAATCCAAAGGATTATTTGGAAGCAGCAGGGATGATACTTTAACACTTGGAGGTGAAAATTGCATTCCTGCACATGTGTTTGAATGGGAAAAGTGCCAAACTGGGCTGGGAGAACTGGAGCCAGAGCCCTTCCTGAGGCTGGACACAGACTGAAATTCATTAATTTTTAGAACTAAATGACAAGGTTCCGACACAGACTGAAATTCATTAATTTTTAGAACTGAAATTCATTAATTTTTAGAACTAAATGACAAGGTTCCCTTCTTTAAAGCATAAATACAGATGGAAATGAAACAGCAAATTCCAAAGGAAATACCTGGTTTGTACACACAAAGAAGAAAGCAAGAGGAAAGAAACAATTAATGCTCCTTAGCTCATTATCAGCAGATTTTTCTGTTGAAATCCAATCTGAATCCGGTGAGTCTCCTCTGAAGATGCTGGCTGACAAGGTCTAAAAGTTGGGAAATTAATTACCCTAACGAGGGAAATGGAGCAATCCGAGCCAGGTGGTTTTGTTCTGATGAAATATAAAATACCTGTTCAGGACTATGCTGTCAGCCTTACCTGGATAAGCTGAACCCTATTTTATACAAGATGCAAGCCAGGGAAAAACAATTCCTCCTTTCTATAGAAAAAAAAAGTCAATGTCTTTTACTATTATTCCAATTTTTTCCATTTCCCACCCAACAACTTGCGACAGAAAACCTCCCCATGTCCTCTCTTTGTGCATAATTAGGAAATATCCCTAAAAACCAGCCCTTGTGTGTCTGCAGCTGATAAAAGGAGTCACTTAGAGGCTGCAGGAGGAACTCCTGCCTGCAGGAACTCCTAACCCTGAACTTGCAGCACCAAAAAAGGGGAAGAAACACATTTTGGGGCCTGGGCCGGGCTATAAATAGAGCTGTCACCAGCTCTTGCAGGCTGCTGATGACCTTCCTTTTATAGCTCACTGCAGCCCAGCCCCCTCCACCCACACAAATTAGAGATTGTCAATTAAGGATGAGCTAATAAACAACGCTGGCAGGGCAGCAGATGTCCTGTGAGAGCAGGAGGGACCCTCGGGGTGTGTCATGGGCACTCCGAGATTTCCGTGTCCGTAAGGTCTCAGCAAAGTGGGAAAATTGGATTTTGGGAAAATTGGATTTTTTGGTGTGTTTCTTTGAGGAAGCTGAGAATTGCTACAAATACCAATGTCAAACACCAGTCTGAGCACAGAATAGCAGCTCCTGCAGGGATGGCCAGACTGGCTTAGCTGGGATGTCTCCCTGGTGTCCTCCTCAGGATCTCCCCAGGCTGGGTGTTTGGTAAGGAGCTGTCCCCAGAGCCGGGTGTGACACAGCCAGCCCAGGCCTGGCACATCGCTGCCATCCCAACTCATTCCCAAGAGAGCCAGGAGAAGCTTTGGGATTTTTGAGAAGTTCTGGGATGCTGCTTTTCAAATCATCTCCACAGCAATGATCCAGTGGAGAGTTCCTGAGGTTTGGGCTTTAATGAATCCCCGACCTTCATTCTCCATCCTGTGAACCAGCATTTCTTTTCATCAGCCCTAATTTTGTGACCTTTATCTTCTCCTCTTGGTTTTGTTCAGCAGAGTGAAAACTGAGGCACAGAAATGTTTTTTCCCAACACCATGGCCAGGAGCTGGCTGCAGTGGGAGCTCCATCCCTGATTCCAGGATGTGATCCAAACTAAGATTTGCTCAAATGGGCTCTGTTGCCATCGTGGGCAGTCACTGGTGATAGATAAAGCCTTTGGAAGCACAGGGAATTCTGATCCAGAGCTGCAGCTCTCTCAGTTTGCCATTCCCAAGTCACCAAAAATACCCATTGAGGGTGCTTGAACACCTTCTGTGGGATGTCAGAGTTATTCCTTAAATCCTGGCAACTTCTCTGTGCCTCTGCAAGGGAGGGAAAATCCCTGCTCCAGCCTCAGCTCCGGCAGCAGGGGAGGAGAGGGAAAAACCACCTGGATTTTGGTGCTTCGTTCAGCTGCACTCAGGGAGAGCAACACCTGAGGGAAGGCACTGATTCCTCTGCACAGCTGGAGAGGCACCAGGAGCAGAGATCCTGGCATTCTGGAGGTTTTTCCCAGGGGAAATCTGTCTCAGGTTAATGGTGAAGGTCATCAAAACTGAGCCCAGGTCTGGCCACAGCCTCAAGCTGGAAAATCAGACAAAAGTACAGAACAGATAAAAAATCTCACCAGGGCAGCAGGAGCTGCTTGATTTATTTGGGGATCCCAGGAGCCCTTTCCCAGAGGGATCCAAATCCAAGTTTTCCTGGGACTGGCACCAGGTGAAGGCACTCAGTCCCTGTTTGAAGCCCGTGCCCAGTTGAGGCCACGCTGTGTTTGTTCCAAAGGGCTCTCCTGCCTCAGGCTGGTTGTGGCTGCAGCTAAAAATTCCTCCTGCTACCTCAGCAGATCTTATTAATTCCATGTTCCAATTAGTCCTGGACAAACTGAGTGTACAAGTTATCACAACATCGAGTTACCAGCTCAGGTTCTGGCTGATTTCACAGGCAGGGCAAGGATAAATTGTCAGTTCTAATCAGCCAGGAGAGGTTTCACTGCTCACTTGAGGAAAAAAAAAAAAAAAAACAAACCAGCTTTTATTACTCAATTACTTCTTAATTACATTTCTTGCAGCCCCAAACTTCCAAACATTTAGCTCTGCTTACCCAGCTAGTGAGAAACAGCAGACTTAGTAAAAATTGGGGTTTCCCAACTGTTCTGGGAGAAATGGGAGCACCTGGGGACCCTGCTCCAGTCCCTGCCCAGCAATGCCAGGAGCAGGGCTGAAGGAAACCTGAGAGGCTCAGCCCAGCAGGGCTCCAGCCCCAGCAGCTCTGCAGGGATCAGCAGCTCCTATTCCATTTCCCACGGGCTGGCAGAAATGAGGTGTCCTCACCCCTTCAGCTGCTGCTTCCCAGGTGGGCTCAGAGCTGCTCTGCAGTTTCCAGAGGTTTAAGTGTATTTTTAGTGGGAGAGGCCTGTGGACTGTGCTGTTCCAGAGCTGATTTCAGTGATCAGCTTCTGATAAATTGTTGGTAAATATCAGATAAAAGTAAGGGCTGGAGGGAGATGTGTCAGAACGTGGAAATTAACATTTGATTTAAATATCTCTTAGCTCCCAGCTGCCCAGTTCAGGACTTTGTACAAGGCCTGAAATAAGAATTTATAACAAAATACTGTTAAATTCACTGGTACAGAATCAGAGAATCATGGAATGCTTTGGGTGGGAAGGAACTTAAAGTTCATTTAATTCCCACCCTGCCACAGCAGGGACACCTCCCACTGTCCCAGGCGCTCCCAGCCCCAGTGTCCAGCCTGGCCCTGGGCACTGCCAGGGATGCAGGGGCAGCCCCAGCTGCTCTGGGAATTCCAGCCCAGCCAGGAATTCCCAATTCCCCATCTCCCATCCATCCCTGCCCCTGGCAGTGGGAGCCATTCCCTGTGTCCTGTCCCCCATCCCTTGTCCCCAGTCCCTCTCCAGCTCTCCTGGAGCCCCTTCAGGCCCTGGCAGGGCTCTGAGCTCTCCCTGGAGCTGCTCCTCTCCAGGTGAGCACCCCTAGGTGTCCCAGCCTGGCCCCAGCCCTGGAGCAGCTCCATCCTGGCCTCTCTCCAGCAGCTCCAGACCTTCTGTGGGAGCAGAGCACCTGGAAGGTGGGAGCTGGGCTGGAAGCACTGAGCCCCCTCCTCCCCCCAGGCTTCAGCTCCTGCTTCCTTCCAGAAAGAGGAGCCACCTGGAGTCCCCCGTGTGGCAGTTCCAGAGGGCCTCAGGGGCTCTGAGCCATGCCCAGCCCAGCCACTGCTGCTCTGGATCCAAACTGGGAAAAACAAACCAGCCAATGCTGCCCAGACTAAAAGAGGGGAGTGTTTTCCATCCTGGTTAATGGTGGCTTTAGGTTTTGTATCACTTTCAAGCTGAGGAGTCTCCCCAGCCCCCTCCAGCCCCAGGTTCCAGCTGATCCCTCCTCACAAAGGCTTCTGGAGTTCAAGGATCCCCACTAAAAATAACTCCCTCCTTGAAACCTGACAAATGGAAAACTGTCATCATGCCGAGGGCTGGTTTTGGGTTGCAGCTGGGACAGAGGCCTTGGGGTCACCCCGTGCTGCCCTCCTGGAGTGACTGCAGCAGCAGGGACAACATTTGATCTCCTCGCCAGGAGGGTTTCCTTTGACAGCATCCTTTGAGCAGCAAAATCTTCCTAAATATTGGACCAATAACAATGATAACCACTTACAAACCAACCCCAGCTCCTTTCCAGGCAGTCATCCCACACCTGTAGGAACGTGCCCCTCTTGATGGAGTAAAAAGTCACCCTTTGTCTCCTTAAAAAGGAGAAAAGCCCACAAGTTTCTCTCCTCAATTTGGTTAAAAGACACCTCACAGGACCTTGGGGACTTCGCCTCAAACTTAAAGATAGCCAACTGGACAGGAGCCAAAAGATCCCACCTGAGCAATTCCCTAGAAAAGAAGAGAACAAAAGAAGTAAATGCTTTTGTGAAGTGTTTTAGCAGGAGCAAGAACCTCTTGCCCTGGCTCGGTTTTTCTCTGTAAAGAGCTTTTTTATTTTGCCTTTTATTAAAACTTTTTTGTTTCCAGCCCTGTCACGGGAGCCATCCTGCTGCTTTTATGCCACCTGAGGCAGCTGAGCCATCAAGGGTGTGATGTTTGTCTATGAGAGCCTACCAGACCTGGCTGGGAGAGACCGAGCACTGCACACCAAGCAGTGCTGGAGCTGCTGAGCGATGAGGAGCAGGGAGCATTCCTGGTGGGAATGGGGGCTGGCTGCTCTGCAGGCTCTGGGAATGAGTCTGCTGCTGGAATTCCTGGGGGAGAGGGCTCTGCTGACTCCCAGGAGTCAGAGAAGCTCCAGTTCCAGCTTTATCTGCCACAGCTCAGGCAGTCTGGCATCAGCAAGAACTCTGTGCATCAGAGAGTCCTGAGCGACAAAGCCACGTCCCAGGCTGCCAAACACAGCCAAAATCCTGAGTTTTACAGGGAAAACTGACCCAGCTGCTTCTGTCCCTTTCCTGTTCAGGAATCTGCTCCCTTTCCCCAGCAGCAAAGTGGGAAATACCAGGAAAAAATGAACGTTCTGTAGGAAAGAGTCCTAACTGTGAGAACATCAGAACTGAAAATCACAGGAACTAAAACCCAGGATTTTTGTCACAGGTTAAGATTTAGGGGATTAAGACAAGTGGCATTATTGGATCAGAAGTGTGGGCTGCAGCCAGCAGTGCATTTATCCAGGCTGCTGGTGATGATTTGCCCACATTTATGGGGTTTATGGCCAGGAGCTGACATGAATTAATTTGGATGAGGTCATATATCCTCCCTCTTCCTCAGGGAAAAAGGCCCCACCCTTGGAATGGTGGAGGGCACATTTCCTTGGACATTTCCCTTTCTAAAGTGTCCAAGGCTGTACCAGGCACATTCTTCTCTCTCTCAGGATTTTCCATAGAGGAGCACAGAGGAAAGAAAGAGAAAACAATTTCTATTTCAGCTCCTTGTTTTTCCCATGTGGAATGAGAATTGTTTACCTGGGGTGATTGCTTGGTTGGGTTCTGGTGAGGATTGTTGGAGCTGATGGCCAATCCAACCCACCTGTGGCTGGGCTCAGGGAGGGCCACGAGTTGTGAGGAGTTAGATATGGGAGTTAGAACAAGTAGGTTTGTGGTGTTAGTATCTCCTTTAAACAGTATATTCATGTGTTATAGCACAGTTATAATAAAGAAACCATTCAGCTTCTGAGTGGAGTCACACATCATCACTTCTCCCCACCGGGTTCACCTGCATGTACAATCCAAGGGTAAAACAATTCCAGCAGTAACTTCCGAACCCACCCAGCCAAGCTGGCTCCTGCTGCTCACCCCACCCCTCTGCTGCTGCTCCCAGGCCTGCCTGCCTCTGGCAGGAAAATGAAGAGCTGATCCCAGGCTGCTGCTCAAGGAAAAGCCAAGTTTGTGCCACTGGGATCTGCTGCAGCCCAAATGTTGCCAGCCAAGCCCTGCAGGAGCTCTGTGCCCCTCACAGGATCCGTGGGCAAAGCCCCCTGGCACTGCCGGCTCTGTCCAGTGCCACGGGAGCTGCCCTGGGCAGGGACAGCCCAGTGTCCCCTGGCAGCGTCCCTGCAGGGCTGGCACAAACTCCAGCCTGACGGCTCCTTCCTCCCCAGCACCAGCACTGCCAAGCTTCACCCCCATGCATGATCCAGGGGAAGGAACCAGAAAAATCCCTCTTCAGTGAACCACCTGAGGCAATCCCCAGGTTGTTATTCCAAGAAAAGTGAATTCCTGGGGAATTCATGGATATTCTGATCAGTGAGCTGCTGCTGGAACTATGAAAATCAACTTTATCCTGATTTGCTCCGTGTTTCCAGTGGTGTTTGGAATATTTCAGTACATTTTCCATTCAGCCACATTTTCTAAATGTTATTTAAATTATCTAAATGTTATCTAAACATTTTGAAATTTATTAATTTAATTTATTTAAATTAACTAACTTCATTAATTTAATTTATTGATTTTAATTTATTTAAATTATCTAAATGTTATTTTCATTTTCTTTCCAGCTCTTGCTCCCAACTCTCCTCCAAATTTAGATGTTGATTAATAAACAATAAATAAACAAACTCTACTTTAAATCTATTTACAGCCTACTGTAGCATTTTCTAATATTCTACAGGGCTGCAAATAAAAAAATCATTTCACATCCAATAAAAGCACCAAAATTATCCAACACAATGCATGAAAAGAGGAATTTACACCTGGACCTTCCATGGACATCAAACAGTTTTTATTTTCTACGAAAGAAACAGAAAAGATGATGAGAAAACACAGCAATGACAAATTTTACCATTTGAAAATGCTGAAATGAAACAAGGGACACAAATTTTTCCCCACTTTTTCCTGCAGACAAGGTCTTGGAATATTTTGATGCAGGATAAAATCAAACTAACACTTCATAAAGGAAGTAAAAATGTGTCAGAATGCAAATTCAATACATTTTCCTTTTACATCCAGGACCTAAAATAAAAAAAATAAAACAACCAAAGTCCATTAGCAGAGTGAGTCTCCATTCTGTATCACCACAGATCTGAGAACCAGGAGAAATAATCCCAAAAAGCAGCTTCCCAAGGGAATGCTGATGCAGGGCAGCGCCAGGGAGCACATCCACAGGTGAGGTCAGTTTTCTCCTCTCCTGATGTGACAATTTCCTCCCAGCCTTGCTGAAGAAATACTTTTATTTATTTGATTTATTTGATTTGGTTGATTTTCTGCACTTAGATGGATGATGGGCAGATTTTTGTGGAAGTTTATCCGGGCTAAATTCAGATGGTCACACTAAACTTTGATTATTTGGAAGTCCCCCCTGGCCCAAGGGAGCTCCATGGGCTGGGAACAGGCACTGCCCAGAAGCAGCTGTGTGCCAGTTCCATCATTTGGTAATTATAGAAATGAGGTTGATAAAATTCCCCATTTGGAGTTGCAGCAGTGGCAGAGGCTCAAGGAAACGTGGAGCATTTCCCTTCCAGAGCGAGGAAGTGGGAGCAGATGGATGAACACATCCAGGGAGAGGATTCCCTCAGCCAGGAGCCTGCCCAGATGTCCAGGATTCCACAGGAGGAAGGGATAACAGGGAGGGTTCCACCCATCCCTCACTGTCCCAGCCCTGAGCCTCAGTTCCCACTTATCTCCCAGCTCCCACCTGGCTCTATACAATTTTCTGGACTGGGTGGGATAAAATGGTATTTCATGGGCTGCCAGGTGTTCTTCACCTGAGGAATTCCCTCCAAAAAAAGGAAATGCCCCTGGCTGTGCTGCCCTGCCCATCTCCAGCACTGTGCTTGGAGGGAACCAGGAGAGAACACTCCTGGTTATTCACGGGAACCAGGACAGAACACTCCTGGTTATCCAGGTGGAGCAGGAGAGAGCATTCCTGGTTATCCAGGGGAACCAGGACAGAACTCTCCTGGTTATCCAGGTGGAGCAGGACAGAACATTCCTGGTTATCCAGGGGAACCAGGAGAGAACACTCCTGGTTATCCAGGTGGAGCAGGAGAGAGCATTCCTGGTTATTCAGGAGAAACAGGAGAGAACACTCCTGGTTAACCAGGTGGAGCAGGAGAGAGCATTCCTGGTTATCCAGGGGAACCAGGAGAGAACACTCCTGGTTATCCAGGTGGAGCAGGAGAGAGCATTCCTGGTTATTCGGGGGAACCAGGACAGAACATCCTGGTTATGCAGGTGGAGCAGGACAGGACATTCCTGGTTATTCATGGGAACCAAGAGAGAACATTCCTGGTTATGCAGGTGGAGCAGGACAGAACACTCCTGGTTATCCAGGGGAACCAGGACAGAACATCCTGGTTATCCAGGTGGAGCAGGACAGGACATTCCTGGTTATCCAGTGAAACCCTCCCTGCCTGCCCATCTCATTCAGATCTCCTCTAAGAGACAAAAAGAAGAGCTGAGTGTAGGAGCTCCGCGTGGAAGTGGCCTGGGATGGTCCTGGGGGCTGTCAGGCCACGGGGCTGCCCATCAGCCGCTCCTGGCGCAGAGCAACCAGCCTCTGGAACCACTTCTCCTCAGCCTCTGCCTTCTCCATGAACAGCTGGCACGGGGAGAAAAGTTGGCACAATCAGCAGCTCCAGGTTTGTGATCATCCCCTGGAGCACCCACAACTGCCCCAGTGCCCACAGGAAAAGCTCACGGGGGTTAAAGACAAAGGTGAGCCAAAAGCATCAATAAAAGCAGAGACTTTTCAGGGAATCCTAAAATAGTTTGGCTTGGGAGGGGTCTTAAGAATCCTAATCATTGGAAAGGCAAAGCTCCAATGCAGTTCATCACTGACATGTCCTGGTCTCTGCTCTCTGTGTCCATTCTACAGAACCCACACTGATTTCTTTACTGCAAGTCATTTTTAACTTGCTAATGCTTAAAAAAACCTTTTATTTCCCTCTAAAGCTCTCCCAAAGGGATTTGCTCAAGTTTAGCCACAATGATTTAAAATTATCCGAAGCCTGTCCCTAAAACTTTGCAAGTTGGCAAAATGGGCAAATTCTGAGTTTCCCCCCAGGTTTCCAACTACAGAAACCAATTTGTCCTGAATTTTTATCTATCTTAAATTCCCCAGTGTTACATGAATTACATTTTATTATGAAATTCATTTATAGCTCCAAAACTCCTGCTGAACCTCCTGTGGGATTGCTCTGCTGGGTGGTGGGAGGAGTGGGATCTCTTTTTGCCAGAGCAGGGATTGTGTGAGGAGCTGCACAGCGAAGGCTGCGGGGTCACACAGCCCTGCTCTCCTTCCAGGGGCTGCCCTAAAGCTAAAGGTGGGATAAATTCAGGCTAAAAAGATGGGATAAGCACTCACATTTGGATGAGCTAAGGAATTGTCATCCTGGTACTTGATGGCAGTGGGAATGCTGGCAGCTGGAGGCTCTTTCTCAGCAGCTGCTGCCTCAGTGGCTCCTGCTCCCACATTCGCAGGCTCCTGTTGGAGCTCAGGAGGTTCTGCTGACTGAAAAAGAAACAAACACACAAAATCTGAGTGTTTTATCCCAAAATCCCAACTGTGGCAGTATTTTAACTCAGCACTTGGCTGTCTTCCCTGAAAGGATCCTCATGGAAAGACTTCTCAGCATCCTCAGCAGGACAAAGGGCATGAAGTGACCAAAAAAAGGTGTAGGGAGAGAGCTGGAAAAACTGCACCACTGGGATTTTGGATCACTTCCTGAAGAAGCTGCATCAGATTCTTGGAGATTTCCAGAAAGGCAAATTGTACATTCCTGGGGAAACAGCCAGGGATAATTCCAAACACTCCCTGCCAGGTGGGAAAATGAAGACATCCCAAAGCAGTTCCCTACAACACCTGCTGGCCAAAATCCAGGGAAATTCTGGGATCTGGATGTCTCCTGTTGGGTGTCTGGAAAGCTGATTGAAAACCAAGCTGCTTCTTTTCAGGGAATAAATACAGACTTAAAGTCTGGCTTTAGTTAAGCAGCATTAAAATCATCTCCACTTCAATTACAAAGTAAATGCAGTTACTTTGGGATTTCAATTCTTCTGCTTCTCCTAAACAAAAAGTCTTCAAACCAGGTGATTTCCTTAACTTCTGCCACATTTAAATTCCCTGAACCCACCCTGAGACAAACAGGGAGTCCTTGGTGGGATTTCAGGTGGATTTCAGGTTCTCAACATTGATGCTCCTTCATCGGTGGAAAATCCTTAAATAGCGCAGCTTCCTCCTGGCTCTGAGAGGATAATGCAGCAAGAAAGGGCCTGAGAATGTCCCCTTTGGAAGGAAAATGTCCCCTTTGGAAGGAAATGTCCCTTTTGGAAGGAAAATGTCCCCTTTGAAAGGAAAATGTACCTTTTTGATTTCTTTGCTGGACCTGAAGTTCTGTGGGACGAAGGCGTCACTTTCGATGGCTTCGATTTCCTTCACTCGCTTCACTTGGTCCAGGAGGGTGGCTTGGTCTGCACAGGGAAGGTGGGATTTATGGGATTTATGGGATTTATGGCATTGGTGAAATCCTGGGATGCAGGCCCTGTCCCAGCCATGCCTGAAGGAGATTTTGGGACACACCAGGAAAAACTGCTCGTGCAATGCAGCCCAAAATCTTCTGTTACAAGGGAAAGCTCTGAGTAAAAATAACACCAGTGAGGCTGGGAACATTCCAAGTGCTGACCTAAGGATTTCTGGGATAACTGGGGAAGAGAAGGATCCAGGGAGAGCTCAGAGCCCTGCCAGAACCTAAAGGGGCTCCAGGAGAGCTGCAGAGGGACTGGGGACAAGGGATGGGGGACAGGACACGGGGAATGGCTCCCACTGCCAGAGGGCAGGGCTGGGTGGGAGATTGGGAACTGGGAATTCCTGGCTGGGCTGGGATTCCCAGAGCAGCTGGGGCTGCCCTTGGATCTGTGGAATGTCCAAGGCCAGGGTGGACACAGGGCTTGGAGCACCTGGGACAGTGGGAGGTGTCCCTGCCCTGTCCCTGGATGGGATTTAAGGTCCTTCCAAACCAAACCATCCCATAATTCTAAGTTGACAGGAGCTGCACTACAAGCAAAGTCCATAAATACGACTTTAAACCTAATTTTTTGAGGGATTTGGAAGGAAAAAAAAGAATTTCCTACATTTAAACTTGTGTTTTCAAGTCCTGCTGCCTTGGTGCTGAAACCTTCTCCTTTAGAACAGATTCCCAAGGATTTTTGGGATAAATCAAAGGAGAGGGAATCGGAATTCACTGAGGTTTTGGATACACCTGGTCTGAGGGTAAATAAAGGATCCTGATTAAGGCCAGGCATAGAAAGGCAGGAAAAGGAGATTTCAAATCCACAGCTCAGCTCCAGTTTCACAAAATCCCAGGCAGCTCCAGGATCCCACCCAGATCGTGCACAAAGTGATGGGAATGACAAATTAGGGAAGGGGCAAAAATCACTAAAAGCTGCCAATGACATCAGTGACATTAACGGGGGAAAATGGACTGGAGGAAGCAGAGCCCATTAGCGCAGGGGAGTTTTGACAAACACATTATGGGGAGATAAAACGACTTCCAGCTGTTGTTTGTCAGCTGTCAGGGGCAAGGATATGTATTTCATAGGAAAATCAAAAATAATGGAGTCAGAAAGCTCCGAGGCTTCAGACAAAAAAAAAAAAAAAAAATCAATACTGACTCAGTGCACGGCGAGTCTTTTCACCCTGTTAGGGTGGGAAAAAAAGGAAAGAAATCTTGGATTAGGGCTGGTTTTTAATAAATAGGTGATTCCAGCAGCAGGCACGATTTCCAGCCCTGCCACCCTGGCAAGCGGGAGCTTTCCCAGTTTAACTGGGAACATCATCATCATCATCCTTCAGGGATAATTCAGCATTTTACAATCTCTATTCACACCTATTGCTCTCCTCCCATGTGTAAATATACACACCCAGCTTTATAGCTGCAAATTCCTATGGAATTAGGCTGCAGCAGCAATAACCTGGAATGTCACTTGAGAACTAAAATGTGCCAGAATTCTCTTGATGCCACCCCAAAACATTACACACACAATAATTAGAAACAGCAGAGAATCACATAAAAGTAAAAGAAACAGAGAATTCTGTGATTCTACAAATCAGGTGAAAGGAGAACTTCCCTGCAAGCTCTGCCTAAAATATTCCCATTTTTTCCTTAAAGACAAAATTTATTCCACTAAGAGTTTTAAAATCACTGAAATAGAAGCATTAAATGACCAATAATATCTTGTGAAAGATCCATTAAACAAAAAACATGTTTTAAATATTTCTTGGATAATCTCTGAGTGTAAATGTTCATGGATTCATTGCTTATCCATAATCCTGACCATGAACATGAACTTAAAAAGATTTTTTCAAGCAGGTCTAACTCCAGAATCAAAGCAATGACAAAAAACATCCAATATTCCTCTGACTCTGTTTCTTCCTATTTTACTAATTAGATTTAAGGGGTTAATTTAATTTAAAAATATAACACATTTTACATGAAAAGCTTTGAAATACAGAAAAAAGCTGCTAATTTTTCTTGCTCTTTTGAGCTGAGGATTAAAAGAAGGAAACACCCTCAAATCCCAGACTAAACAAACAACTACAGCAGAAAATATTTCCCCTTTGATCCCATTTTATTTGGGGTTATTGGAAGTGATATTTTTATGCAGCTGCCTTACAGAGCTGTGTGTTTTCCACCAGAACTGGGTTTTCACACATCCCATGGTTTTTAATTGATCCCAGTTTTACTCAAGCTGCACAAACTGACAAATTAAAGAAAAATGAAGTTTTCCCTGGGTAATTTGCAGTGGATGACACAAAAATCTCCCTGGCTGTGGGAGATCCTGGATTCTGCACTAAGCACTGGGAAAAGGAGGAAAATCCAGCAGGACAGGTGGGACTCACTGTGGCTGTGACACCTCTGGACTTCACCAGCCCGGGGGCTCTGGTTCTCAGGGATTCTCCTGCCTCAAATGCCTCCTGTTTGGATCAGGAGAGGAGCAGCTGTCCCCACCCTGATCCCACGGTATCCCAGAGTCCTGAGTCCTTCCCAGCCCGAGTGCTGGAACTCCAGCCAGTGGGAGCTGCCTGGAGATCCTCCCTGGAGACCCTCCTGGGACATCCCCCTTGGAGATCCTCCCTGGAGACCCTCCTGGGACATCCCCCTTGGAGATCCTCCCTGGAGACCCTCCTGGGACATCCCCCTTGGAGAACTTCCCTGGAGATCCTCTCTGGAACTCCCCCCTGGAGACCCTCCCTGGAGCCTCAGTGGCCACTCCAGAGGTGAGACCTCCCAAGAGCTGGAGCAGAATCCAGAGGGGACGAGCCCAGAAATGTCCCATTGCCACAAGCCCCGAACGCAGCATTCCCGGCACGCCAAGTCCCTCCCGCTCCTGCCCACGCCGGAGCGGGGCTATCCCGGGATATCTCCCGGGGCATTTCCCGGGATCTCCTGCAGCTGATCCCGTTTCCCGGCCGGGCTCCGCTGCCGTTAGAGGGAGGCACCGCCTCACTCAACAGCGCTGGAGCCGCAGATGCCGAGCCCGAGGATGCTCCGAGCGGAGCATCCCCGCGGGACCCATCCATCCCTGCGGGACCCATCCATCCCTGCGGGATCCATCCCTGCGGGATCGAGCCTTACAGGATCCATCCATCCATCCCTGCGGGACCCATCCATCCCTGCAGAATCCATCCCTGCGGGATCGAGCCTTACAGGATCCATCCATCCGTCCCTGCGGGACCCATCCATCCCTGCAGGATCCATCCTTACAGGATCCATCCATCCGTCCCTGCGGGACCCATCCATCCCTGCAGGATCCATCCTTACAGGATCCATCCATCCATCCCTGCGGGACCCATCATCCCTGCAGGATCCATCCCTGCGGGATCGAGCCTTACAGGATCCATCCATCCATCCCCGCGGGACCCATCCATCCCTGCAGGATCAATCCTTACAGGATCCATCCATCCCCGCGGGACCCATCCATCCCTGCAGGATCAATCCTTACAGGATCCATCCATCCATCCCCACGGGACCCATCCATCCCTGCAGGATCCATCCCTGTGGGATCGATCCTTACAGGATCCATCCATCCCTGCGGGACCCATCCTCACAGGATCCATCCATCCCTGTGGGATCCATCCCTGCAGGACTCATCCATCCCTGCGGGACCCATCCCTACGAGATCCATCCATCCCCGTGGGATCCATCCTTACAGGACCCATCCCTGCAGGATCCATCCATCCCTGCAGGACCCATCCATCCTTAAAGGATCCATCCATCCTTGCAGGACCCATCCATCCCTGCAGGATCCATCCCACATTTCAGGATCAGCTTCCATCCCCCACATCCCTCCCATAACTCATCCTGGATAATTCCCATTCCCACTTCCCGATCCCTGAGCTCTGCTCCCACACTCTTTCCCAGCTGTTGGGATTTCCAGGGAAGGATTTCCCAGCCAGAGGCACAGGAGCAATGAATGCACCCCAAAAATAGAAACTGTGCAGAGAAACCTTTGCCTGTTCATTTCCCTGCTCCCAACTTCACTGCAAGCACTTGAAAAATACAATTGAATTTATTAAAGTAGCAAGTTGGGAGTACTCCAGCATCTATTTACTACGGGGAGCACACAGGATTTACAAATTAAGCTGGAAAAATGCAAATTAACAAGAAAAACTTTGTCCAGGCTTGTTTAAATATCCTGTGGAAACGAGGTTATCATTAAAATATATTAAAAATAGCATTTTGTGAGCACTGTGGTACTTCCTACAGATAACACTGCAGAGAGTTCTACAGAGAGTACCAGGCTACTCTAAGTTTGCTATTTTGATACATTATAGTGATAATAACCTCATTTCTACAGGATTTTAAGCCAAGTCTGGACACTAACAGCTTTTCTTTTAAAGACCTCAGAGCATTAAGTATAAAATGCAGCAGAAAACAGGAGGGGAAAGTTCAGCAAGTGAGCTCTGAATTTTAAACCCCTAAA
The DNA here is from genome assembly GCF_031753505.1 of Anomalospiza imberbis. Classification (NCBI taxonomy): domain Eukaryota; kingdom Metazoa; phylum Chordata; class Aves; order Passeriformes; family Viduidae; genus Anomalospiza; species Anomalospiza imberbis. The sequence continues at coordinate 1,517,189 of NC_089690.1, read as the reverse complement.
TTTAAGAAAATATCATTTAAGGACGCTGACTTTACGAACTTTGAATTTAAGAAGGTGAAATTGCTGCTGGGGCCCTGCACGTCCCTGCGTGCCTTCCCCCCTGCACCCCCGTTCTGGGGCTTTTTGGGGTGATTTTGAGACCAGCCCGGGCTCTCAGTGGCTGGCACAGGGAATTCTGCTGGATTTGTGTTTGCCACCGGAGCCGCCGCGCTCCTTCCTGGGCACACAAAGCCAGGCCTGTAATTCAATGCTCAATTTACCCTTGTCTCAGTGGAGATTTCTCCCCGCTAATTGATAGAAATTAAGCCATTAATCAAGGCACCAGCCATCATTCAACCCGGGGAAGATGAATCCAAACTTTCATCATAACCACCTTCCCCATTTTAGTGTTCATTAGCATTAATTTTTAATGCAATTATGCTCTTCTTTTACGCTGAGCTCATAAATTACTGCTCTTTTGTTGCTCGCTGGCCTTGTAAAATCCAAGGTAATGCTTTGTGCTCTGATCTTAAAGGCAATTACTGCCTGCTTCTATCTTTTCCATAGCTCTATCCCAAATAACCTCTGTGTTGGAGGTACAGGCTCACCAGTGGGGATCCCACACGGGTGTTTCCTACAGAGCCATTTGTCCACGTTAAAACCACACACTGACACGGGCAGAGCGAGAATTCCTGCTCATGCTGCTGGATGCCAGGGCCCAGCAGCAGAGAAATGACAGGAAAATGGGATTCTGCAGTGGATACAGGGAAGATATTGGTGCAGTGAAGTGGAAATAAGCAGTGCGGGAGCGTGCAGGACAGCGGGGCTGCAGCCTGCAGGCTCTCCAGCTTTTCCAGGGATCACTCTGTGTTGTCACTTCCCAAAGTGCTGCTGGCACGTGCCCAGGGCTCCTTGCTTTCCCCCTGGCCTGTGCCAGTGTGTGGCAACCCCACAGAGCCCAAGGGATCCTGTGGGATCCGGGCTGGCACCGGGGCCCCGAGTCAGGAACTCCCAGCCCTTTATTCCCACTCCGGTCCTGAGAGCCCCCTCGGGGGAAGGGACAGCAGCTCCAACCCCCTCTGGCTGCCCCCAGACATCCTGGGGTGCCTGGGAAGAGGAAACGCACACTAGGAAATGCTGCTTGGTTCAAGTTAGTTTTCTGTTTCTTTCCCAGCCTTTAGCTGGGACATGGAATAAAGTCACTCACTCCAGCTCAAGGCCTGCCCAGCACCAATAAAATATCCTCCACCTCTGAACTCCCGATTTATCTGAGCCCTAGACAGCCTAAATAGGACAATTCCCAGTGAAGTCTCATGCTCATCCCACAGGTTCCCACAAAAACACCCCTCTGGAAGTACCTGTGTGATGGGGCCCAGATCCACAAAACCCTAATTTTTATCAAAATAAAATTCCCCACAACAGGGACTGTGGTCTGAGCAAATGGATCTGGAATTTTGTTCCGTACACCCCTGTTTATTTTCACCATGCACCTCTATTTATTTCCCCATACATCCCTGTTTTCCCCATATACCCCTGTTTATTTGCCATTTAGAAACAGCTTTTCAATACGTAGCCATAAATCTGTGTTTCAACTGACTGAAGTCCAATAAGCAATTCCATGATGGTTTTTACAACCCCATTCCCTTAAGTGACTTCTCCTTTAGCACAAATAAATGCCATGGAGATGACAGGGAAACACACAGCATTAATGAGGTACAGAAATCAGATTTGTTTCTCATCCTGAAATTTGAAGACGATTTCAAGACTTAATTTGTAAAAATAAATCATAAATTACCCTGTTAGGGAGATCATAAATTTCTGTTTCACTTGTAGAACAGTAAAACTGTAATGACCCCAGCTGTGATTGTTAAAATAAAATCACTCAAATATCAGCTTTGGTATTTTTAAAGATTCATGGAATGCTTTGGGTGGGAAGGAACTTAAAGTTCATTTAATTCCCAGCCTGCCGTGGCAGGGACACCTCCCACTGTCCCAGGTGCTCCCAGCCCAGTGTCCAGCCTGGCCCTGGGCACTGCCAGGGATCCAGGGGCAGCCCCAGCTGCTCTGGGAATCCCAGCCCAGCCAGGAATTCCCAATTCCCAATGTCCCATCCAGCCCTGCCCTCTGGCAGTGGGAGCCATTCCCCGTGTCCTGTCCCCCATCCCTTGTCCCCAGTCCCTCTGCAGCTCTCCTGGAGCCCCTTCAGGCCCTGGCAGGGCTCTGAGCTCTCCCTGGAGCTGCTCCTCTCCAGGTGAGCACCCCCAGGTGTCCCAGCCCGGCTCCAGAGGGGCTCCAGCCCTGCAGCAGCTCCAGGACATTGGGATCAGGGCTCTCCAGGGAAAGCAGGGAAGCAAAAGAGGGAACTCTGCAATACAAAGGGACAGGAGAGGACAGGCAGGCACAAAGCAGGGCAAAATTTAAGGAAGACATTTAGAAGTGATTATTAATTACAGCAGCTTTAATAAAAAGGCAGGAATTGATTCCTCCAGCAGCCGTTATCCATGGGGGGCCATCGATCCCCTTTCCAATTCCCTTTCCCTCAGCTCTGGACACACAGAGTGGCCAAGACCCCAAAATCCCCTTACCCTTCCCATCTCTCATTATCCCCACGTGGCTGCTCTCCCTAACCAGCCACACTCTGCCGCTGCACCAAATCTTGGCATTTTTTATTTTCCCCTTGATTTGTTCCTGCCCCCTTTCAATTCCAACCCAGCAACGTGAAGATTAAGCAGAGATAAAAGAAGATCACAGTGTGTGCCAGACGCTGGAGCAGCAGCACAACACCAGGTGTTGGTGTCAGCCTAATGAAGTGACACTGGCACACCAGGGACACCCAGGGCGGGGCTCCAAACCTGGGAGGCAAAAGCAAGGCATACTGGAAATTCCAGGGAAAAACAATCCATGCCCTCGTCTAAATGTATGATCTGTACTCAATAATTTGGGGGTTAAACAGATTGAGTTTGGTCTTTGCCACCACAATGAACTTCAGGAAAATTTACTGCAGATAAACGAGGAGCTCAGGCAGTAACGGATGAACTTCAGGGCATCCCAATCTAGGCTTGAGTGAAGCACTTTAACTTATTACAGACTGACCTCACCCCAGCAAATCTTCTCCTGGCACGTCCAGCCTGTGGTTTAATATCCATTACACCCAGGGAAAGGCTTTTAACTCCCTCCTAAGGAAGTGGGAAGGGAAATCAGTGGGTTGGGGTGTCCTGGGCAGGGCCAGGGGTTGGACACACGATCCCTGTGGGTCTCTTCCAGCTCAGGATATTCTGTGGTGGCCCTGGATGAGATTCTTCATGTGAGGACTCCTGGCCAGCAGGTTAAAGATGAATATAAAAAAATAAAACTTTTAATTTGGGTTTATAGAGTTTATACTTAAGGGATTTTCTAAAAGTTGAGTTCTCCAGGTTTTCTGCACATTCTAACTTTGCTTCCGTGACCCCCCATCACTCAAAATCACGGAATCACAGCACCACGGAGTGGTTTGGCCAGGAGGCACCTGAAGACTTGAAGGATTTAACTTTTGGTGAAGAAAAGTCACCCCAGCAGCACAGGGAGCTCAGTAAAACCCAGGAATGAGCCGCAGGGATGGGGTTCATTCCCTGTTCAAGGGCCAGCTGTCTCCCAGCCACATTCCCGCTCTCGTTTGCATCCCTCCCTCCCTCCCTCCCCCTGCCCACGTGGGCCTCATTTCCAAGCCTATTCAAAATGATATTTTCCAAGCATGTGCCACACGACTTGTTCATATAAATGGAACAAATTAAACTGTCTCCACAGATATCCCCTCACATTTGTAGCCCTGATTCCTCTCCCTCACACGTGGCCGAGACACCGAATTATCTCCCTGCAGAGGTTGACCTCAGGATATTGGATTCTGCCACGGAGCTCTCCGGGACCAAACCGACGGGAAACACTTAATCACCCCTGCCTTTGCAGGGAAAAAAATCAACTTTAAATTTGCCCTGATGAAAAATCAATAAACCAGTAATTGCTTGGCTTATCACGGCGCGGAGGGACAAATTGGGAAGCGGAGCTCGGCGCGGATTCCGGGGAAAGGCGCGGGGTTTTGGGATCGCTAAGCCAGAAAAGGGAAAGGTCTCGGAGTGATAATTAAATCTACTCCTGCTGATTTTCTGCCAAATTTATTTCCCCGGAGTTTATCAAAATGCTGCAGTGCTTACCGGGGGTGGGGGGGGCAGAAGGAATCAATTCAGCACCGGGCTGGCACGGGCCAGGCACGGGAACGCAAATCCCGGGATAAAGGCACTGGGAAATGCAAACTCTGGGATAAAGGCACTGGGAAATGCAAAGTCCGGGATAAATGCAGCAGGAAATGCAAACTCTGGGATAAATGCAGCAGGAAATTCAACCTCTGGGATAAAGGCACTGGGAAATGCAAATTCTGGGATAAAGGCACTGGGAAATGCAAATTCTGGGATAAATGCAGCAGGAAATGCAAATCCTGGGATAAATGCAGCAGGAAATGCAAATTCTGGGATAAAGGCATTGGGAAATGCAAATTCTGGGATAAAGGCACTGGGAAATGCAAAGTCCGGGATAAATGCAGCAGGAAATGCAAACTCTGGGATAAAGGCAGCAGGAAATTCAACCTCTGGGATAAAGGCACTGGGAAATGCAAATTCTGGGATAAAGGCACTGGGAAATGCAAATTCTGGGATAAATGCAGCAGGAAATGCAAATCCTGGGATAAATGCAGCAGGAAATGCAAATTCTGGGATAAAGGCATTGGGAAATGCAAATTCTGGGATAAAGGCACTGGGAAATGCAAAGTCCGGGATAAATGCAGCAGGAAATGCAAACTCTGGGATAAAGGCAGCAGGAAATGCAAATTATGGGATAAATGCACCGGGAAATGCAAATTCTGGGATAAAGGCACTGGGAAATGCAAATTCTGGGATAAAGGCTTCAGGAAATGCAAATTCCAGTACAAAGGCAGCAGGAAATGCAAACTCTGGGATAATGCCTGCCCCATCCAGAACCACACTCCCATCCATCCACCTATGGGATGATTGATTCCCAAAAATTCATGTTTTCTATTCTGCTGTGCTCCAGAACAACTTCTTTTCCTGGTTTTCTGGTGCATCCCCAGCTCCTCCTCCCCACACGTGGCCCTGCCATGGTGTATTTTAAACTCAACACTTAAAAATATTATTATTCGTGCTAGATTAAGAGAAACGAGCCCAAAACCTCTCCCTAATACCGTCCAACGTGTTCCAATTTTTCCTTTGCTTTTTTTTTTTTTCAATTTTCCTCTTGTCCACTTCACCTCCTTGGAATTTGTCTGGAGTAAAACACAGCTGGGTGGCAAAATCCCCTTTGGATTTTGTCACTTTTCAGGCAGCTCCAAAGCAAGTAAACAAAAACCAAACTAGGAAAATCCAACCACTGAAAATGCTCCTGGAAAAGTAGTGGGTTTTGCTAATCGACCTAATTTCATGCAGCAAATTAGCATAGCTCCAATGGAAGTGCAAATGTAATCAAACTGAAAAATTCAAATGAGGCGGGGGCAGCCTTTTTCTTTCTTGCTTTGCTTTTTAGTCACTTAAAAAAAAAAATCAGCATTTTGCTGTTTGTCCTTCACTGGGCTGGAGGGACTATGGTAATTAAAACATTTAAACCAGCACAAGCCCCCAGTCTCTAATCTGGAGCTGGGGTCAGCTGTCTGTAGATTCTAATTTGTCCTCGATTTTTTATTCATGCTGGGGAAATGCTGCATATTTAACAGGAAACCAGCGGGAAGGGGCAGCGCTGGGCTTGGAGGTCAAATAATTTGATTTCCGAGCAGATTACATGGAACATCCAACGTCTAATCTCACACCTGATTTGGCAATAAAATGACAATAAAAGGAATGTTAAGACACCCTCGCTATGGGGTGGGCAATAACCAGTTTTTATGAGTTGGGAAAGGATTGGTTTATTTGTAGAATTATTTTTATTGCAGCTCCTGAGTAAAGGAGTCACAGGCTGTCTGCACGGGCTGGAATTTCCTTTTGGAGGGTTCTAGTTAGGGAAATAAAATAAGGGATATTACAGAAATAAAAATTATTTTAAATAGTAATGTAGAAAATTTTTTAAAGATTTAATTCAATATCATTTTGCTTTATTTTATTTCAATGACTGGATGTAGCACTCGGTGCTCTGGTGGGGATCAGTCACAGTTTGGAATCAATGGTCTGGAAAGTTTTTTCCAACCTCAGGGATCCCATGAGGGATCAAAGAGGGTTAACAACCACCCAGAGATGTTGCGTGAGGAAGGAAGAACTAAGAAAAAAAATGCAAAATGCTCATTTTCAAGCAAAAGATGCCACTGCAGCCTGGGACAGGGAAGGGAACACTCTCTAAGCACTGGATAAATGTCCTGTTTGCAAATCCACACGGGACACAAACCCACCTAAAACTGGAATTTTGAGTCCATATGGGACATAAACTTAACAAAAAATGGAGTTTCCCAGTGTGCAATTCCCCTGGATGTCCTGGAATGCTCCAATGCTTCATACACAATTTAACAGGACTTTGTATTTTCCAGGGAGAATGAACTCTTTCATTCCTAACTGGGAGCCAGCTCCTCAGCAAATGGACGAATTTGAGTTATTCAGAAAAAATCCTCTCTTCGTTTTCCAGCACTGTGACGTCCTCACAGCCCTTCAAAGCCACCCCAGGACAGTTTTCATGGCTTATTAATAAATTGTAGAGAAGTTTTCCTCCCCATTTCCCTGGAAATTCCATTGTTCCCAAGTCATGAACAGCCCCTTTTTTCTTCCCTCTGCCTTTCCACACTCACCCTTCCCAGTCCCTGCTGGCACAGCAATTGCCAGCACATCTGCCACTCACAATGGGATCTGAGCACAAAAAACTGTGTATTTTTCCAAACAAGAATTTTCCCAAACAGTGTATTTTCCCTACAGTTTGGTGCTGGTGTGACCCAACCAGCTCATCCCAAAATCCCTGTGCCCACGGGAGCCTGGCTGGGTGACTCCTCCAGGTGGAAAGGCTCCCCCTGAGCCATTGGCTCCAAAATCCAGGAATCACAACGGGGACGGGCCACAGCTCCTTGGTTTGGTCCCTTTTCCAGTCAAACTTGGATTTTCCCCCTCCTGCCATGTCTGGGCCACTTTTCCACTTGAATTTCCTCCTTTGGTATCACAAGAACCTTCTCCAGGCAGGATTAACTGGGAGCACCAATTAATTCCTCCCAGCATCCCAGGTAAAACAGTCCCCAGGTAAAACAAACTAAAGATTAGAACACTTTGATTTTGAGTGAAATTCTCAGCAGCCACGGTTTCAAAAATGGGGAATTTTCCTGAGTTCCCTCTTGGAAGGAAATCATGGAATCCCAGAATGGTTTGGGTTGGAAGGGACCTTAAAGCCCACTGGTTCCACACAGCTCCAGTGAGGATTTGAGGCTCCTGGATCGTTTGGATTGGCTCCCTTGGGATGTTGGAAGTGTCTCTTCCCATCACTCCCTGGCATTTCAATCCACGTGGCTCCATTATTCCACCTGCTGGACCGCACAGAAGCAGCTCAGGGCACCAGATTCCATCATCAGCCCAGGGAGGAAAATCTCACAGCCCCACTGGAGCTTGGACACTTAAAAACAATCATTTCTGACTTCCTGGGCTTCAGTTTGTTATGAAATAAAAGAAAATTCCTCACCTTCTTCCTTTCTTCTCTTGGCTTCTTCTTCACTTCTCTCCTTGGCCTTCAACGCTTCGTCTGCTTTGGCTAAAAAAGAAGAAAACGAGTTGGAATTAGTTAAATCTATCCTATCAAATCATGGAATCATGGAATGGTTTGGGTTGGAAGGGCCTTAAATCCCACCCAGTGCCACCCTGCCATGGCAGGGACACCTGCCACTGTCCCAGGTGCTCCCAGCCCAGTGTCCAACCTGGCCTTGGGCACTGCCAGGGATGGGCTGTCAACAACCTCTTGCCAAACAACGCTTCCAGGGCTTTAAACCCAATTTCATGTTCCTTCCTGCAGGTCCCACAATGAAATCCACGTGCCTAACAGACCAGAACTTGGTTCTTCATTGATTTTATTTAAAGTCATTCCCACAGTTAAGGAATAATAAATGGGATTATGGAGGGTAATATCAGGTCAGTATTAGAGGCAATATTAATTCAATACAAATCCCCACATTCATTTTGGGGTAAGTAAAGCCCTTAAGAGACTTTTAAGAGGTTTTCTTTCTTTAAACCCCAATCTGCCCAGCGCAGTTTCCCCCAGACCGAACTGCACCGACCCAAAGGCGGTGCATCCATGAAGTGGCAGATTTGCTGCCATAGTGAGTAATCCATCAGACCTAGCCTGAGATAAAACAGAAACAAAACAATATTTCCAGGCCTGCAGACTGTTCAGAGTGGGAGTCAGGCAGCTCTTCCCCAGGACTTTATCAGGTAGTACACAATTTTCTCTTCACTCCAAATCACAGCAGCAGTACTTAATCCATGTTACAACAATCTTCTTTAAAAAGAATCTTTTTCCCTCTAGAAACCTCTTCCCTTATTACTTAATTATCTACCAGTTGCTCAACTGCAGGGGTTTTCAAACACTTTCCTACAGATGTTAAAGAAGATTAAAAATATACAGCACAGTAACAAGGGACTATCAATATACTCTGTAAATTAATTAAATTTCTGTTCTAGCACATCATTTATTCCAAAGCATTAATGTCTCAAAGGAGCCATTCTCTTTTATTGCCATCTCACTGCCTGATGAGTGAACTAAGTGAGAATAAGTCTCTAATAACATTATACTTGATGAAATATTAAGTTTTCAAAAGTATCACCATGCCAGAAAGAAAAGAACCAAAAAGGACCAGGAATCCAGCATTTACACCAGGCCTTCCCAGGGAGGGAAATCACCACAAACTCTGCTCTGAATGGTAACAGCTCAGTCAGAGCTGCAAATATTTAATCCCAGCACCTCCTGAATTAAGCAATAATTTATGAAAGCCAAACTCCACTCAGGAGGGGGGTGAAGGGGTCCTTCCTTTTTGGAGCCACCAGCTCCACTTTTAAAATGCACAGCCTGGCCAGGGTGCCACCAAGTGATCCAATCACTGCACTGACAGCTGCGTCCACCTCCACGATTTTATACATATTTAGACAACATTTAAAGCCGTGAAATATTAAAACTTTTTCTGCCACTGAAGATCATTACAAGAATCTATTAAATCCCATAATAAAACCAAACCACGAGTAACTCTAAAGACTTTTACTTCATTTACACTTTATTCTCCTTGGTAAAAGGACAGGGATAATAGAAATTCCATTTAAATTCAATTTTGGTGATATGTGTAATTGTAGATATACCCCTTGAGTCATGTAAAATGCTCAGCTTATGTTTCTTTCAAATTATCCCGCTCCCATTCCCATTCTGCTCCTTACAACTGTCTTCAATATGTATTAGCAGAGCTCATTAGGCTGGAATTTAATAATGCAAACATCAGGTGGATTTCAAGACCCTCCATTATCAGCACAAGATGGATTGCTCATATAGCTCGTGGGCCAACTGGGCACAATTTAGATTCAATAAACTACCAGGCCTAAATTTGATTTATCTATTCCACTGAGCTACTTTGTTCTTCCTGCCCGATTTGTTGCTGCACAGGAACAATTCATTGGGTACCTCAGTAGCAAAAAGATATTAAAACACACAGGAAAGATGCTGCTGGTCAATGAATAAATTTTTAGCTTGTCTTTGTTAACTTTAAATCGCTGATTTCCAGTCCTTGTAAGTCAAGTTAAAACTGGGGCAGAGGCAGAGCTTGGCCTTTCAAGTCCTGGTTAATTAGAGGGACAATGGGGCAATTTAGGAAGTATCACGAGGACAATCCTCCACACAGAATTGCTCATTAACAACAATTTAACTTAGCCCATAAACCTCCAGAGCAGTCCTCGAGCTCACAGGGCTCTGTCCACCACAACCAACACAGGCACTGAAATCTGAGTTACTCTCAGGACTGAACACCGAAGATTCTCTTCCAGCATTTCACATTTTCCGTCGTTTTTGCACAGAATCCCAGAATGGGCCAGGCTGGGAGGTGCCACAGTGGGTCAAGTGGTTCAACCTCCAGCAGGGTCATCCTGGAGGACATGGCACAGGATTGTGTCCATTCTTCTCCTTCCTCTCCTTCTCCTTTACTTTTCTTCTTCTCCTTCCTCTTCTTCTCCTGCTTCTCCTCCTTCCTCTTCCTCTCCTTCTCCTTTCTGTTCTTTTCTTCTCCTCCTCCTCAATGCTGTTATTATTGTTATTATTATTATTACAATATAGTGAATATATTGTTGTTCAAGTGCCATCAAAAGCACTAAAAGAGATTCACTTTTCGCAAACCAAGCTGCAATTAAACAACATTAAAAGATCTTTACAACTTGAGGGTTGGATTTGATGGTCTGGGAGGGCTTTTCCAACCTAAACAATTCCACGATTCCATGGAACCCCTGGAAGTGCTAAAGGTTTGGGAAGCAGAGTCACTCCCTGATGGATGGCTGATGCTTTAATCCTGACCAGCCTCACACTGTGCCAAGGTGAAATTATTCCAAGCAAAGCTGCTAATTAAGAGAAGACAGGAAAAGTGTGAATTATTCCAAGGTAGAAACAGGGCAGGGGAGGTTTTGGGGCTGGAAAGGGCATTTTGGAAAGTGTGGCCCAGGCTCAGGGAGGAACCCCTGCAGCTGAGCCCTCTCCCAGTGCATGGGAGAAGCAGGGAAGGTGCATGGAAAAGACTCAGCCCTTCACTAAGGAGATTTCATTTTCCTGTCAAAATTAAAAAGAGAGGAGCGTCAGAACACCCACAACTGCAAACCACAAGAGGTTTGGAAAAATAAATTAATTCAACCTAATTGTGGACTTTCCAACTGCTCAAAGTTGAAAACACAAGATGTGTCTGAGGAAAAGAAAGCCAAGAAACTGTAAAAACACACAGACATCTCATTTAAAATGCAGCCAACCATCCACAGTGCTCATCAGAAAGACTTCACTTTTTTTTTTTAAACACAAACATTTTTGCACTTATAAAATATTCAGTCAGCTCACATATAAAAATACAAGTGGAATCCATTATTAATTTACAAGGCCCTGTTTAATTTACATGCTATTTTTCTCTGGTATATTAAATTTATCAAGGCTTGTGGAAATCCTCTCTGCTGAATATTCATAGGCTGACGTGGAAAATTATCTGTTATCCACCCGACAAATTCCAGCACAAACTCCAAACAACCACTTGCTCAGAGAATTCCTCTGACAGGAACACCAGGAGCAGCACCCAGGAATTCTGAGTTCCAGAGGAAAAGTGACACCACCACACACATTCTTACCACTCCAGATTTAAGCTGGTTTTCTGTGTTTTTGCCTTTAGTAACATTTCACCCAAAATTTAAACACCACCAACGTTCTTGGAGGGCTTTTCCAGCCTAAATGAGCGTATGATTCTATTAATCCCATAAATCCACGGGGTTCTGTGATTCCATGAATCCATGTTTTGGGTGGGCACTTGCCCAGTGCATCGTGTCCGTGGCCACGGATCTCTCCGTGCCACGGGAGCTCCCTGTCCTCCCTAATGACACCTGAAACGCCCAATTCCCAAACATGGGACATCTGCCCCTGCTGCCCTGTAATTTAATTACGCCAGACTCCAATTATGGATATTGGAGCCCTGAGCATGAGGGGGAGGGAGGGGATCACTGCCCCCTCCCCTGCTCTGCCAGTCACACTTAAAAACTCCCCAGAAGCCCAAACCTGGTTATTTTAAGCTTTTCTGAATTCCTGGGGGAACACGCCCAGTGTTTGGAAGGAAGATGTTATCCCAGGGATTCCTCCTGGTGTAGGAATGCTATTTCTCACCTCTTCAGCAGCATTCCTGCTCAGTTCCCTTCCCTCAGTCATTTCAGAAAATATTCCTTTCTCTGGGATAAACGTTCTGTTATGGCACAGCTAACCAGCACCTGGCTCACAGCCCCGAGGTTTTTCCCAGATATTAAACGGATTTTTGGTAGAAGATAAATCCAGTCAAGTGCAACCCAACTGAAAAACCACAGGCAAAACCCAAACGTTGTCTTACTCCAAAGGATAACCGAGATATTTGGAGTTATCTGGTGTAACCAGGATATTTGTTTCTATTGGGTACAACCAAGATAATCATCAAGACAAACCCTTTCCCTCCAACCAGGCAATTTCCCCCTGGTTTCTGCCATTGTTACCATTTCCAGGAGGCAGTCTGTGGCTCACCTGCTGGCTAGGAACGGCACAGGGCTGGGAGAGCGCCCAGCAGGAAGGAGAGAATATCCAAAACCCCGCTAAACGGCCCCGAGTCCAGAGGGGTTAAAATTAAACCAACTTCTGGAGAGAGTGAGGCCGTGATATCAACGTGCCAGGCACAAATCCGGGAGGGGAAGAGGCTGGGAAGGGGCACGGGCTGTGGGGCAGGGAAGGGGAAGAACTGACAGCTAAAATCCCGTTCCGGCGAGCGGGGCCGAGCTCCCCGAAGACTTCCCGGATCCCGGTGACTGCCTACTGTATTAAGACTGCCTTTCTCATCACTTAATGCTTATTTTCATCACTTTGCTTAAAATATTGATAATCAATTAGGGCTACGTCTGTTTTGCCACAGAATCTGTGTCACAGTCTATCAGCCTGTCAGGGCCAATTCAATCCTCATTCAAAGTTAATTTTTTCTCCATAAATCCGCCTTTGGAGGAGTCATTAGGCGCAGAACATAGCCCGAGGTGCAATCACCTATTCTCTTTCATTAGAGGCAGGCAGGGAAGGTGAGGGAGATTATTAGAACTTTGGAATGATCACAAAGCAGCGTGCTGCCTGTCAGATCCCCCCAACATTTCATTCATCTCGCCAGCTCGCTGCCAACGCTTCTAAATGGACATTATTCATGAACATCTGTGACACGCTGAATATTCCGAGGCTGGCAGGGATGAAAAAGCCGTGCCCCCCCTCTGGCTGGGAAATTAATTCTATGGTCACAACAATCAGCAATATAACAAACTTGCTCCGTGATGTTATTTTTAGGCTTTCCGAGATACCCCCCTTAAAAAGGTGGGGTTTTTTTTTTGGTTTTTAAGTATAAATGTGGTCACTCCAAATGGTCAAACACTGGATTTGATGGTACTGGAGAATGATGACAAAGCCGTGCCCTCCTCTGACTGAGAAATTCGTTCTGTGGTCAGGACAACTGGGAATGTAGAAAACTTGTTTGGTGTTATCTTTAGTCCTTCCAAGATATTCCACTTTCAAAAGTGTTATTTCAGAACTGGATTTTTTTGGAGTCCACTCCAGAGGGTCAAACACTGTATTTTAAGGTATTGTTGAACAATGTGCATTTCCTTTGCTATGGAAACAGATTGTTGTTTGGGTATTTTTCAGCAATTACCAAATCAGCAGCTTTGCAGTCTGATTTGTTGATATCTTTCTAAAATGCAGCCAAATGAGACCCCACGTTGGATTTGAAATCGCTGCCATCTGAAATTCCAGCCCACTTCACTCCTGGTGGAAAAGCAGAGTGGGAAACAGATTTCCACAATCATCTCTATTTATTCCTATTTCCTTCCAATGAACACGGGATGGCCAACGAGGTATTTTTTTAGGTAGGAATGGCAGAAATGCTGGTGCAAGAGACAATCACCCACAAAATTAAACAAACCACCACATTTTCCATGCATATTCCCTTCCTTCATGCAGGGGGTTAAGATGTAGCTACTTGGGGAAAAAGTAATTTCCATCTAATGAAATCACATCAAGTAGTTCCTCGAATCTCATTACAAAATTCAAAAGAATAGTCATTTACATTTTTTCCCTGATATTACCAGGAAAACAGTGTTCTCATCACCAAACTTCTCACAGCCCCCATCATTCTCCTCCCCAAATATCCTCCTTTTCCAGAATTAAAGGCCAGATCCTCAGTGAATTCAAGCTGGCACAAATCCACTGACTTGAGCCGAGCCAAGCCCATTTACTCCAGCTGAGGATCTGGCACTCCCTATTTATAATAATAATCCTAAAGAAGACTTAATCAGCAAATCTTGGCTAGGTACATTCATCCATTATTTAGTGCATCCCTAATTTCTTTCTTTCTTTCTCCCACAGTTTCCCCCCCAAACACACGCTGGAGGGAAAATCCAACCTAAACATGGTTTAACACTAAGGATTAATTGGCTTCTGACTCATTGCAGGGGCTGCTGTTAAATATTCCAAGGATTTGTTTCCATCCCAGAGAAGGGTGTACACTACCCACCTCGACATCTCCCAACCAAGCAATGTTTCACCTCGGATCTGCTCCCCCAGCCTGCAGCCCAGCTCAGGAAAACAGCAGAACTGGATGGGATTCCTTGGGGAGGAAACCAGTTCTCAGAACAACTCGGTGATGCCAAGGGGACTGTTCAAAGGGCACCTTCAGGTGAGTTTCTTTAAGGGGACAGGGGTAGGAATCATGGAATCAGGAGATCATTAAGGTTGGAAAAGCCCTCCAAGGTCATCAAGTCCAGCTGCTGATCCAGCACTTCCAGGTCCACCACTAACCCTGTCCCCAGGTGCCACATCCACACGTTTTCTGAATGCTTCCGGGGTGGAGACTCCCCCACTTCCCTGGGCAGCTCATTCCAAAGCCAGACCACCTTTTCCAGGAAGAAATTGTTCCTCAGATCTAATCCAGACTTCCCCCAGTGCAACTTGAGGCCATTCCCTCCAGCTGATGAGACAGAAAGAGCTTCCTCTCCCTCAAGGAACAAAGAGCTAGGGAAAGTAAAAGGATGGCCTGGAGTTATACCTGCCCCTGAACTACTCAGACCAAAGAAGCAGCAACATCTCGGAGCAAAAACATAAATTCCATGTATACAAAAAGTGATGGAGTAAAGAATGCTCTTATTGCTATATCCTTCAGGAATAATCCCCAGCTCAACCAGAAAACCAAGAAGCGATGCCTATGAAAAACTCCAATTTGATTCAATTTATTTAAATTGTTCTTCAGCCAGTATTTGTTCCAGAGCTGTTTCTTTCCCTCTGGCACACCATGGGTGGAGAAAGGAGAGGACAGATGACAGGGCTGCCACGGATCTGGTGAGCAGGTGAGAGGAGGAAGCCAGGCTGGATGGGGCTTGGAGCCACCTGGGCTAGTGGGAGGTGTCCCTGCCCAGGCCCTGCAGACTCGAGGGAAATGCTTTCAAAACCATCACACAAATTCTGAAGGACAAATTGAGGCTGCTTTTTTCCTCCTCAGTGACTTCAGTGCTCCCTTTCCTGCGAGGATCTCAGCCCAAAGCACCACCAGGTCCTGCACCCTGTTGTAAGCAGAGCTCAACCAAGCCCTGCAGCTCCAGGGACTGCGTCCCACATCCCAGGGAACACTCAATCCTCACGGGATCTGCCCGCCACTCAGCTCCACCACCCACTGCATCTGCATGAGAAACCACCCTGATCTTGTACTACCCACCTACCTTCACGTGAAAACGTACCAGCTCCTCCATTTAATTCCACAAATAAATCATTTTAATTCAAAAAACACTTCTTCGCTTAAAACACAACCACAAAGACAAATTACTTAAATGATTTCTGGGGAAAAAATGGCACTGTGCCTCAAATACAATTGTCATTACAGGCTGTAGATTGGCAATGACAGTCAGCTTTTCTTTCTGGGGTAAGGGCAGAATTGAGCCTGACAGCTTGTCAGCAAACTTGAAAAATTCTCTCCCAAAACTTCGATGCCGAACGAGCCCTTCTTTCATCTGCCAATTTCCCACCGTCAGGAATCGCCACGTTAAGTGAAAATCAAGTAGATGACAACTCCTGTGGCTGTGGAAAGGAAGCAATAAAGCACGGAGCACGCACAGCTGATTACAGGGAACCACTCTGAGAGAAGCCAAAGCGGCCCCAGCACCTTGGGAGGGCTCTGGGAATTTCCAGCTCCTGTTTCCCACCCAAATAAAAACATCAGGAGTGAAAACATAAGGCATAAAGCTGTGTACGTGGAGCATACTTAATCAAGAATGGAGCACAATTAATATTCAGATTGTGCTGCAAGGAAGCATTTTTGAGGATTTTTTTGAAGAAAGAAGGAAATCTGTAATTTCACCCTACGTACGATCATTTCCCGCTCTGACCACGATGTTAATAAAAAACCTTCATAAAGCAACAAAATGAAAAGATCAAAAAGCACTTTTAAAAGTTTTTTTTTTTAAAACCCCGTAAGTCCATAAACACCAAGAGATGGTTAAAGAAAAAGAACATTAGCACCAAGGAGTGTTACCTCACAAAGACACTGGACGGGGCACTGGAAAATCAGGAAAGGACCAGGTGGAAAACTTGGAGTTGGAAAAGTTCGGGGTGGAGGCGCAGCGAACTGCCGGGATTGACCGAGCTGGAACTGCGGGATCACGAGACAGGCAGCCAGAAGAACCTGATGACATCTGGCACCAAAAGGGGGAGCGTGTGTCAAGGAAAGATTTGTGGGGAGGACTTGCAGCCCATGCCAGCACACACTCGATTACAGCCCGGCTGCCTTGGGAACGCCGAGCTCATCCCGGTGAGAAAAGGATGGGAAACTCCACGTTCCCAGCCTGTACCCTGAACTCCTCCAACCATTTACTGTACTCAGCCTCATTAAATACTCCCCCAGGATAAAAGAGGTAAATATATTGCTTAAATATTCAGTGGCTGGCTGTAAAATTTCATTGCAGATTAAGTGATGAAGATGAAGAAATGCTGCTGAAAACAAACAATTTATCTTCACTCGGCGCAGCAGAGCTCTCCTGGAACCCCGCCAGAGGCTCTGTGGGTTGGAATTCAATAACTGCATTAAAAGAAAACTACACCCCTACTACACACCAGGCTGAACATCCCTGAGTAAACAGTTTGCTGCAGTGGCACTTAAATAATTCAGGAAGGAATTTGGGGTATCAAACATTTTTTTCTGGAGTACTGTGTTGTCTAATGCATTTCACATAAATGCTTGTTTTTAAAAGTTCGAGTAGAGCCCATTAGAGCAAGTGGGAAAACAGACAAATCCAAGACAGAAAACCACCAAAGCACTGATTTCCAGGAGAGGAGCGAAGAAAGATTTGTCACCAGGGAGGAAGTCACCGCCAAGGGCACGGAGCTGATAATATACACATGCATTTCCACCGCTCATCTGCAACCTTGAGAGATTCCAACTGGCTCTCGTAAGTCTGGACAGCATAATTTTCCCTCAGACACATGTGCATCCATATATTTGTATAAAGCTGTAGCAAAGTAATAAATAAGCAGCCTTATTCAACACCAGAACTTCCATAAACTTTCCCCAATTAGGTTTCATTTCCAGCCAGCTTTAACTTCGGATGGGAGAGCTCTGCCAAGTACTTCAAGGAGGGCATTTCTCTCATTCTTAGAGAACAGAAATAACTTGAAATATTGAAATGTCATTGGGCGTTTAAGGGTTTTAACCATGAGGAAAGGGAATGCACCTAACTGTGTGGGACTGGCAGCAGAGCACCACTGAGGCCCATCATCCTTCATCCATCAGAAGGAACCCGGTTCTGAACTTGCACGTGCACCCACGGGATGTCTGGGTACCCTTTATGTGGAATTTGTGCTTTTTAATGAAGATGATTGTGTTAATCACACTCTTAATTGCACTGCTCAGTCGCCCAAGCATAGAACCATGGAATGGACCTTAAATCCCATCCAGTGCCACCCCCTGCCATGGGCAGGGACACCTGCCACTGTCCCAGGCTGCTCCAAGGCCTGTCCTACCTGGCCTTGGACACTTTCAGAGATGGGGCATCCATCAGAAGGTGGCAGAGGGTGGAACTGGATGGTCTCTAAGGTCCCATCCAACCCAAACCATTCAGGGATTCTATTAAAAAAATTCTTTAGAAAAAAAAAAAAAATCAGCCCTTTCTTTCAGATAATTTCCATCATAACATTTTTGGAAATAATATTAAAAGATTATTTTTACAATTTGTACAAATGCTGCAAGCAGGGTAATAACTACCTCCAAAAACCCATTTAACTGCTTCAATCCCTGTTTTCTGCCAATACTGGATTCCCACTCCTCTGAAGAGCCCCCAGCCAGTGCTACCCAGGCCAGGCTGGTTTGAGCCCTCGTGCTGAGAGCGGGTATGAAGCAGCGCTGGCCGAGGGGCTGTGCTGGGCACAGGTCGGTCTTGGGGTCGGGATTAGGGTCAGGATTAGGGTCAGGCCAGCTCCAGCCCCGCCGCGTCCGCAGCCGCGTTCCGCGCGCTCCGTCCTGCGTCCCCCCGTCGATGCCTCCCGTCTCCGGGCTGATCAATGCCCAGGCACCCCCCAGCAGCAGCTGGAGCTGTTAATTACAGCTCTGCTGGCAGGGCACGGCTGCCCGGGGCGCTGGGGACACTCCGTGCCCCCCAGAGCAAGGGCGAGGGGAGGGAGGCGCAGCAGCGGCTCCGGCTGGGAATTGCCCGGGTCAGAGCCACGGACAGCACGGGGGTCTCTGCTCTGCTCCCTCTGCCTGGCAGCTGGCATGCTCCAAGCCTGGGTTTGATTACTCTAATTAATATAACATTATCAACAGATCTTCATATTGATCCCTAGCCCTCCTTTCTAATGGAAAATCCTGAGCTCGGAGGGAGGGAGGGGAGGCGAGCGAGGTTAATGGTTTTAATCCTACCCCAGCTTTATGATGGATTTCCTAAAAGTGCCATTGATTCCTTACAGCAGCAAACTGAATTTTTTATAGTATTTAATATTTAGTATTTTATATTTTGGTATTTTCCTTTGTTACAGTAACATTCACTACTTTGTTACCAGCTGAATCAATTAAAATAATATCATGAACACACAGATCCATTATTTTCACCGAGATGAACAAAAACATTAAGTAAGTTGAAATTAATCATGAAGCTGAGCTTTGATTTTGAACTTAATTTACTAAAAATAAACTAATAGAATCATTAAGTTTGGAAGAGACCTTCAAGGCCATCCAGTCCAACTTCCAAGAATTATTTATGCTGTTGTCAAAAGTTTCTTTCCATAGCAGGTGACTTAAACCACTTAAATATGAATAATTGCAAATAGAATATGCTGTCAAACAACATTTCATGTCCATGAGAAAGAAAAATGAGATGCTACTCCTGAAATTACAGTGCAAATGACAAGTATTTTAAATTTTGGAATTTTTTACAGCGCAACAGGGACGTTCCTTATTACCAGGCCCAATTCCACATGGATCAAACCATAAAGGACTTCCTAATCCCCCAGCTTTGTCCGTTAAAACTCATTTAGCCCTACCCCAGCCTGTGGCAGGAGTGGGCAGCACTAATAGGCCCCCGCTGCCCCAGCTCCCCCCATTCATCCCCTATTCCCCCAGGTGTTCTCCCTGCTCGTGCCCAAATGGCATCAACCTGTTGTGCAGCACATCCCTGAAAAGCCCAGCCTGGCTCATCCCCCAGGGACGAAAGCCCTGCCACCGCTCCAAGCTGTTCCTCTGTCTACGAGGAAAAGCCCTGCCCTGCCAGCCAGGCCAAAGGGGAAGGCAAATAAAGCTGGTTTTAAGGCAGAAAAAGTCCAAGTGGGGTCCTTTAAAACAACTCCTCACGCGCCAAACACATCAGGTGCTGCTGCACACGTTTGCTGCCTGAAATTTGGGAAAAAAAATTGGGAAATACCGGGGCGCTGTGATGTTCTAAGGGAATTTGTGTTGAAACACACTGATATTGGTAACAAAACCTGACACTTTTAATAAAAACCACCTTCCATTGAAAGTTCTGCACAACTCTGGTTCTAGCCCCTTGATATTTTTTCAATATTTGGTGTTTTTCAGTGAACACCTTGGTTTTATCCCCATGCTCACACGGGGAAGGAGCGGGGCTGCTCTGCTCTTCCTGCAGCCACAGCCAAACCCTGATCCCGAGGGATGGGATGAGATAAACCCCACCCAGGACAGCCACGGGATGCTTAAAGCAATGAAATTCATGGCATTTGTCACCCTGGGCAGCAGCAGAGCCCAGGGAGGGAAGGGCACATCCAAAATCAGCTCCAGGGCTGCTCCGGAGGAAACACCCGAGCTCGGGATCGCAACACAACTCCAGCCTTTTCCATTCCCTTCCTCCACGCTCCCAAGTTTAATAAACAACAAACCCATCATTTTTTAACACTTTAACCAGCGACAGCAGTGATTCATAACTCTGTCATAATTAAAATTTTATGGCAAATACACACAGCCATCAGTCATCCAGGCAGGAACGTCCGAAAAAAGTGGGATTTCAATTTATAAGCCCGTGCAGGATTGTATGAGTTACACTGTATAAAAGCACATTTCTAGGGAGTTATTGAACTGGGGAAAGCAAAAGTTGGTTGGGTTTATTTTTTTAAAATCAAATACAGAGGAGGTTATGAATTTGTTGGCGCAGAGGCTCCGTACAGTGACTGATGGTTAAAAAAGGGAAGGAAATATTATCCTGTGTCTTCTTCCAGAGCTGCACTAACGAAGTTTGCTGCTGTCCCTGGCACTCCCTAATGCAACAAACACAGATTTCCTGAAATTATTAAAAATTCCAAAAAAAAAAAGAGAGAAAAATCCACATGGATGCCAGGGGATAAAAGGGGTTAATCAGTGAAATTGGTAAATTGTGAGACACCCACGTACAGAAACATTTTAACATAAAATAATATGGATTAATTCCATTTCAATTAATTTTATCCCAGCAACAACACACGGAATTCTCTGAATGAATGAAAAGAATGGAATTGGTGCTCTGGTGTGGACACACATTCATGGATTTCCAGAATTTCTACTTGGTTCTCCTGCAGCTCCATCCTGGATCCAGACATCATATGAAATACTCTTTAAAACATGGATCAGGATGATTTTACTTATTTAATATACAGCTGGGGTTAGGATATAGTAGAGAATAAATAAATGTTTGCAGATCAGTTTCACAAGCTGCTTTTTTGCTTAGAAATACCAGAAACCCAAAAACTTTCAGTAACTGCTTCTCCTACCTGTCCTTAAAAGGACCTTTTCCGAAATCCCAGAAATATCCCACATCACCTGGGAAATCCCTTCTGCTGGCACACACCCAGCTGTTAAAGCAGTTGTGCTCTACAACGCCTTGAGAGGGAGTGGATGCTCCATGGCTTCACAAGAAATACCTATTTTTAAGACATAACTGACATCCCATTCCACCCTGAGGCCAGAAGAAAGGAAATCTCTGTAAGAATATTTAGAGATTCCCAACACTCTTTGCCCCTATAACACTGTCAATATTTGAGGTTAAAATCACGGGACGCGCAGGGAAAAGTTGGATTGAGTTTTCCAGTGAAAATGGTGAATGTGGCAATGCTGGGTTAAGGGCTGGGCTTGATGAGCTCGGAGGTTGTTAGGTATTTTCCAGCATTAATGATTCCATGATATAATTTCTACTTGGGAAAAGAATCAGTTTGTATTTTCACATACACAGAAAATTAAATAAATAAATAAATAAAAAAGGAAAGAAAAAAGCTAAACATGAGACTTGGAGCTTCCACAAGCTGCTATTACAGCTCTCCCCAGTCCATTAAAGGAAGTAATTGAATCAGTTTGCGTTTTCTCCGTAAAATCTCATTCAGAGAAATTTTATTGCCAGCCATCTAAATAGTAAATACTTATTATCCTCTCCAAATGAGGTTTTGCTTGCCAAGGGCAAAGCCATGGCGGTGACTGTGGCGCTCTGTCAGAGGCAGCAGAAGTTAAAAAGGTTATAAAGACACCATTAATGTCACGGGAGGGCCTCGGCAGGGCTCGCCACTGCTCCGTAATTGGGGCCTTTATTCCCAGGCTCAGGCCCTGCTAATAGGATGCTTTAGGGTTTCTTTGGTGGCGGCCCCACATAATCACCTCCACCAGCTGAACGTGGACGTTTATCTGCTGAGCCTGGGAAGAAAATGTCAATAATGGCCAGCTGAAAGGCCCAGAGGAGGTGCAGCCAGGCAGGGCCAGCGCCAACGGGGGACAGCCACGCTCACAAAGGACACCAAAATATTGGGAATAAGGCTGGAAAATGAACTTTTGCAAGTCAGTCCCTACTGCAGGGAAACCTGGGAATGGTACAGGCCAAAGGGTAATTCAGATTGATTTAAAATAACGTGTTTCTAACTCGAGGGGCACAGAGAGCCCCAGCCCTGGAGGAGGCCAAGGAGCAGCCTGGCCCATGGAAGGGGTCCCTGGAACGAGGTGGGCTTTAAGGTCCCTTCCACGCCAAACCAGTCTGGAATTCCACATCCTCTTCCACGACTTATTTCCTTTGCCCCTCAGCTTCACCCACACTTCAGAGCAGAAAATGCAGACACAACCCCAGGGCTGCTGCAGGTTCGGAATGCACGGGAGGCAAACGCAGAGCTGCAGGGAGAGAGAAGCCCAGGAAGGCTGGGCTGGAAGGGACCTCAAAGCCCATCCAGTCCCATCCCCTTCCAGGAGCAGCGACACCTTCCACTGTCCCAGGCTGCTCCAAGCCCTGTCCCAAGGAACCACAATTGCCTCTTGCTCAAAGAGACTCGTCACTATAAAATCATTCACATTTCCCAGAGAAAACTCCCCACGGGCTTCAGATCAGCAGCACAAAATGCTCCAAGCCTTTAAGAAACTACTGATTAAATACTTTTAGTGGCTATTTTAAGAACATAAGGGGATACACGATGGCTTAAAGAAAGCAGCTCAGAAATCTCCAATAATAAATCACAGTGCACACACAGAGAAGAGAAAGAACTGGAATTAAAGAGAGGATCTGCAATAAAGGAACCTAATTTGATTTTTCACATAACCTGTGTTTTGAAACACTTCTTTTTTCCTTGCTGGGGTGATCAATATGAGAGATTGGCAAAGGACACCAGTTTCCAATACTGTTGCCTTTTACTGACGATGCTGTTCTGCCCTTTCCAATGGATTCTTTCACGGGCTTGTGGCAACAGGGCTCAAACCATCTGATGCAGATCTAATTCAGTGTGAACTTGCCTTGCTTCACATTTGGAGGAGTGATAAAACCTACTATTGCAGAAGTCTGACATCTGCTTTTCAAGAGCACTATTTCAGCAGAAAATGTGGTATAAAATCCTGTCCAAGTCACTAAAATTGCCAAACACCCCCAGGAAAATACTTTAGAAAATACTGATATTAGGTATTCATAGAAAAAATGTATGTAAACAACAAAATGAAAATTTTCTTATCAGCCCCTTAGGTATGAGGAGAAATGTTTCACATATAAAAATATGTTGGGGATCTTATTTCTATCAACCTCTATGACCCCCCAACATTTGCAAAAGCCTGAGTACGAGGACTCCCCTTAAACCACCCAAAAATCCCTGCTAATGACAGGCAGCAGCCTCACAAAAAGCCCACCACGACTGAAAAGTCCTTGCCAAGCACCCTCTGCTCCACGCTAAGATTTATTCGGCCGACACCTCATAATCATCTCTAAATCTAATGGGACACAAATGCATTTCATCACAGATGAAAATCTTCAGCGACCGCTCAAATGGAAATCAAGGAATTATTACAATCCCGTGGTCTGGCCTGCAGCAGGCATTAATCAGAAATCATAATAAATCCACGCAGCACATTCGGGCAGCACATTAGTCAGGCGGTTTTGCATGATAACGACGTTGACTAATGGGCTCTGAGTTGGAAGGGTCAATCATAAACTCATCAAATGCTTCATTTAATTTCTTAATTTGGACAAACACGATTTGTTTATGGGAAAGATATCAGGTGTTCTTGAATGAATAATGGCTGTGAAACCAAAGTCCATTAATCAGCGCTTGATTACAAATGACTCGGAGATTGTTTGTTCTAATTTCATTCATTTGGGGCAACAAAGAGAACACGAGCGAGCGAAAGCACTTGGCCAAAATGGCACACTTAGTTCTCCATGTTTAATAAAGTTGTGATAAATGGGCTTTCAATAACTAAAACAAGGGGGTTATTACCCATATTAAATACTGTCCCTGAGAAAATGAATATCCAGGAGTCACAAGGAGATGGTGTAGGCACACAGCAAGGTGCTGGATGAGTGCTGAGCTTGTGTGCTGGCATTCCAGGTTTTCCTGAAAGGATGGATGGGGAAAGCACAAAACCAGCAGGGATTTATTTCTACTTCCTGTGAAATACTTTGAGAAAATGATGAAATTATTTGGGTTGGAAAGGACCTTAAAGCTCAGCCAGTGCCACCCCTGCCGTGGGCAGGGACACCTTCCGCTGTCCCAGGTGGCTCCAAGCCCTGTCCAACCTGGCCCTGGATATTTCCAGGGATCCAGGGGCAGCCACAGCTTCTCTGGGCAGCTTGGGCCTGCCCACCCTCATTGGGATTTGTAATTAATTTAATCTAATCTAATCTAATCCATAGGTTCCTTTCAGCAAGATGATTCCAGCACACTTGCCATGTGGAAATTAGGGAGGCCCCCAGCACCAGAACAGCACCAGCCAGAGCAGATGGGGCAATTTAAAACCTTTTCCTGAGCATTCAGGCTGTAAAATCCACCACTGGGATTTACATCCGTGGATAAAAACACTCTCCACTCTCACCTGCAGAAAATCCAAACATCCAAAGATGTTACGAGGGAAACAGCCAGCACAAAGCTCCTGGACACCCATTCCTGGGGATGCCCGCATGACCAGAGCCCACAGAGGGCAGCTGGACAGAGAGGAGCCTGTGGCAGACCACGTAAAACACCACAGCTCAACAGTTCCCCTCCAATATTAAGAAATAACATTTCCCAGAAGACTTGCTAAAAACAAACGAGCCCCACGACCACATATGGTTTGCACAGCCAAACCAGTGGCTAATTAAATTACAGCAAAGTTGCTAAATATGAATTGATATAAAACTTCAGCTAACTGAAAAATTGTCTTTGACTGCAGATCAATAGCAGGCTTGCAAGATTCATCTGCACATAATTAGCACAGAGATTTGCATCAAAATCCTGGATCCCATATGCTGCAATATTACAGAAACCCATTAGGCACCATGCAAGCCTGAGATACTTTTGGTGCCACAACAAAAAAAAAAAAAAGGACCTTCGATAAAAATGTAACAAAAAAATAGAAATTCTAAAAGCTTTTAGAATGATTTCTGAAGGCAATAAATGTTGATTAACTAATGAAGTTCCTCTAAATTCTTCTTACAGGCTCTGGTTTATATTATGGCATCCCTACAACTCCTCACTGGCTTCTTACTCTAAAAACAAATTGAAATTCAACAAAAATGGTTCAAAGCAATTTTTTTTAGCCTCTTGTAAGAACCTAAAAGAGGTCCCTGAAGAGAACAGCTTTTAGACACCAACAGAATGATATTATACATTGCAAAAGTGAATTATTTCATTGCAAACACATTTATTCTCTGCCTACACTCAATTAAAATCCTGTATTTTTTCAGCAATCCTGCAAATTAATTTAAATTATTTAATTAATTACTGTTATCCAAGCATTTACTTTGCTCACCACAAACCAGCTGCACTTCAGAAATCACAAATTTTGTAAAGATAACACAATTAATATGTTTAAAAAGCAATTAATTGGAGAAAGACTTTTTTTTCTACAGATGTCACTTTGTGAGCATAAATTCTCATTTTTTTAGAACTCTAATGAGATTATGAAGCTTTGCCAAGAGCTCAGGGGCAAGGAATGGCTGAAGAAATGTGTCTCTGTCCAGCTTGGCTGTAAAGCTCATTGGTGTGGAGCACCCAGGTGAGCTAAAAACTTCCTTAATTTTCTGAAATTCAGTCTTAAAACACCTGAAATTCCCATCAAACACGTAACATAAAAAGTAGCCACGTCACCTAATGTACACCCTCTTGATTTTTAAACAATGGTTTCATTCTTCTATTGCTCAGAGCTTTTTCAAGTGCTCTTTCTCCGGATGCTGTCACTGAAATGGGTTTTGACATCAAAATCTGCTGAGTGGGAACCAGCAGCTGACCTAAAAACTGGGTTCATTAACTCCATAATGAGATGGATTTCCTAAATTAGCTGGTGTTCAAGAACAGGAGAAACCTCCGCAGCTCCAGGGAGAGCTCAGAGCCCTGCCAGGGCCTGAAGGGGCTCCAGGAGAGCTGCAGAGGGACTGGGGACAAGGGATGGGGGACAGGACCCAGGGAATGGCTCCCACTGCCAGGGGCAGGGATGGGTGGGAGATTGGGAATTGGGAATTCCTGGCTGGGCTGGGATTCCCAGAGCAGCTGGGGCTGCCCCTGGATCCCTGGCAGTGCCCAAGGCCAGGCTGGACACTGGGGCTGGAGCACCTGGGACAGTGGGAGGTGTCCCTGCCATGGCAGGGCTGGCACTGGGTGGGATTTAAGGTCCCTTTCCACCCAAAGCATTCCCGAATTCTGGAATCTCAGGTGGCCCTAGAGCAGGACATGCAGAGAAGGTGTTTGAGCAGTCCCTGCCGAGCTCTTCCCAAGGTAACTCCAGTTTATCTTCCTTTGACACAGGGAACAGAACAGACTTCCTGGACTGGTGAAGACTCACTAGGGATGAAAATTCCTCTCCTTGCTGGGGGTTCAGGAAATTCCACAGAACACCCTCAAAACCCTTTGCAGCACCTCCATCCACATTTGTCACAAAGAGAAAACATGATTCAAGGAAGACACCTTTGCTCTCCAAACAGAGGATTTTATATAAATAGAAGTAAAATTCAATTATCTAAGTGTCAACTACCACTATTCAAAACAAATAGTTGAAATTGATAAAAATTAGAATTTTATATTAAATCAAACCTACACAGCAACTAAGTTAATATTTTTATTTCAATATTCAGAACTTTTAAGCTTGTTAAAAGTTCAAATTCTTGCAATTTCTGGGGCAAGAATTATTTTTAAAGCCTGGTTTAAATTTCCACAGAAGAAGTAAAATATTTTAAGTATTATTTCATCCTTTGTGTGTCTACAACAGCACATGTTATCCACCCTTCTAAAATTCATTGCATACTTACAAATTTAAATTAAAGCCAGCGAGTTCTCAGTGGACAGAACACAAATAAGAAAGCTGAAAGAAAGCCACCATCAAAACGAGAAATCCATAAACATTTGATAAATTTGGCAGTTGAAAAGAAGCCCCAATAAAAGGAAATTTTTCATACTTGTTGCCACCTGCCTGCCCGACTGCTTTGCATTGCTAGAAAAGAGCAAAATAGAGGCCAACCTATTTAACTAAACAGTTTTTATTAAAGTAAAAGAAAAGCAAGAATCTATAAAGTAGCAAGTGATCCTATTAGTTCCACCAGACTAAAATCATACAGTCTACGTATGTGGTCCTTTCAGCCACATCTGTTATGAGGCATTTTGATACCCAAAAGCAGAGAATATTTGCCTATATTTATCAGGCACTGAGTGCAAATCAGGCTTTTTCTCCTCAATAACTCCTGGTAGAATGGGTAGATTAAAAAAAAAAGCAGTCAGAATTACAAAACATTTGTATTTACCACGGTTAAGGCCGAAGCACTGATCGTATTCCATGACTTTCTCTTTGAGGAATATGTAAAATACAATAAAGATGCAGGGTACAAAATTAAAGGCAGCAATCTGGTAGCATAATTCAAAGACGATGAGTTAAATATCCAGTATCCAGAACTGGATCTGATACATGGTAAGTGTTTGGGATTTGTACTCCCCCAGATTCATCACCTCACATTTAGTGCCTCGGTCCTGTAGTTCCCTTTAAATAAACTCCGGCGAATTCTTTGCACAAAACGCCCTATTCTTGACTGCTCTTTCAGCCAGAGATTGAAATGCAGATCCCAAAAACAGATCAGTCCCTTATTTCAACTCTAGACCTTTGAAAATCCAGATCAATTGCCTTTTGTCGTCGTCTTTATATGGAGAGTAAGAAATTTCTGCTTAGCACCATGGAAAAGCTCCCGGAGCCCTTTGGAGGAGGCGGCAGCATCGATAGTTTGAAACATCCGTGTGCTATTTCACGGGAATCTATTGACATTTTGGGAGTATTCCTCCATATTTTAATCTTTATGAGAAAGCACAGGTGCCATGTCATTTGCAGCACGCGCTAAGCAGCTTTCAGGTTCTGAGGTTTGCCCTAAGCTTGGGATTTCAGATTTGAAACCGCGCAAACTTCTCCCTAAAACCGGCGCCGGGAGCCACGCTCGACACAAACCCCCAGCTCGGATCCTCTCCGTCCCTCGGTAATGAAGTCTGGGAAAGAAATCACAGACACCCAAGTGGTTTGGCAACTGTAAGTGACAGAAGCTGAGCTAAATCCTCTGTTTACACTGGGGATTATCCGGGTGGATTGCGCGGCGCTCCCGGAGCCGGCGCTGGTCAGGGGACGCTGCTCCCCGTCCGCCCGCGGGGCAGGGCACAAAGCCCCGGCCTGGTAGGAAGTGACCCAGAAGGAGATGGCGAGCAAGGATTTACACAAAGCCAGTCTGCCTCAGAAGAACTCCATATGACCATTAACTGGCCGGCAGGGCCTGCCAGGAGGCCTAATTACAGCCCTACAGAGCCCGCCAACAAAGGCTGGAGAGCTTTAGCCCAGGGATGATCTGCTTTATACTGACTTGAGAGAGTCCATATAGAGCGAGGAAAAGAAAGAGGTTTAGCTTGGAAATTCTCCCAAGAGACAAAGCATTGTCGCTCAGTCTGGAAGGCCCACATGGAACATACTTCAGATGGGCTTAAACATCCCAGCCTCTCCAAATTAACATTCAACTATTGCCTGCTTAACATCTGCTCGGGCACGGCGACTTGTGGGAGGTTGTCAGAGGAGCCTAGCAAGGCTCCCCGGCACCTCAATATTAAGAAATCTGACTCGATAAATCGTGAAAATATGAATTTATACCTGGGACCAACAACTTCTGAGGAATGAAGGGTTTTATAAATCAAAACTCAGTTGCTGTCTCGCGAATTGAAGTGTTTGAGTACCTCCCCATATTGCTCTGCTTAATGAGAACAAAACACTGACATTAATCAAGAAAAAAAATATTTAATGAAGCCAGCATGAATGCAGGACTTGGAGAAAAACCTCCTCAGCACTGTATAACCTAAATATAAAAATGGTCATCTTACCCTCCTCCCCCACAGACCCAGGAGAATATTTTTTATTTTACCTGCTCTCCTAACGAGAGACCGGAGTCACAATTCCCATCTCCAAATACACCAGGGGAAAAAAAATCTCAATAATAAGTGCCTGCTTTACTACTTGCTGATTTCTGCCTTTCAGAGAAAGCAGCAGCTATTTCCTAAAATAACATCTAGGTTAAATTCTATAAGCAGGTTTTCTCAAGATCCTAAATATCTCCACGAGGGAAATTTAGCTAGGGAAATACAAACAAGGAATTCAAGAGCAGCTGTGGCTGCCCCTGGATCCCTGGCAGTGCCCAAGGCCAGGTTGGACACTGGGGCTGGGACAGTGGGAGGTGTCCCTGCCACGGCCGGGGGGGATGGATGGGATTTAAGGTCCTTCCAGCCCAAACCATTCCATGATTCCATGATGTCAGCAGGGATGAAGCAGGAAGGGCCTGTCCCCAGCGTCCCTACAACCCCTGCAGGTGATTTGGAGCCGCTGCTTTGTCTGTGCAAACCACGGAGGAGCAGCATCTCCTCAACACCAGATCCATGGACAATCCACGGGGAGCAGAGCACAGCTTCCTGCTCCGGCTCAGCGGGGCTGGAGCAAGCCCTGTAACGGGTACAGATATTCCATGAGCTCATTCCCAAGCCTGGGGTGGAGCCTGCACAGAGCCCTGTGCACACCGACAACAGCTCCACTCACCGTCACTCAAGTACAGAGGTGATTTCAATTACATTCAAACAGAGCAGCACCACAACAGCAATGAACCCGCTGAGCCTCAGCTCCTCAAAAAGCTGCTGGGTAATGGCTCAGCAGAAACTCATTTTTAAGTTTGAAGACTAAAAGGTGCTGATTTTGCAAGGAGTAAACACACAAAAATATATTGAAACAACATTTATCAACATTTCCAACCTCTTCTCACAGCAATTAAATAAAAATTAAATTTAATTGACTGAATGCAGGACTTGGGGAAGAAGGTGGGGGATGATCCCATAAATGCCGGGGATGACCAAGACTTAAATAAAGCCAGGAAGGAACTTAATTCTGTATTGTGGATTGTAAGAGACACAAAGATATTAAATCTCTTCTGTTCCTTATGAACAACCTGCAGCTTCAATCTAAGATCCAGCCCTCAGTGGTGGATATTTAAATGTAATAATGTCACAGACCTTTGATAAGCTTTGGAAAATTTTGGAGCCCAGGTCATGATGATATACAACCCCCAGTTATCTTTTGTACATCTCCCAGGTGTGAAATTAAAAAATGAGATGTGATCGATGGCAGCAGAATACACAAATTGTGCTTCTGAGGT
Source organism: Anomalospiza imberbis (assembly GCF_031753505.1). Lineage (NCBI taxonomy): Eukaryota > Metazoa > Chordata > Aves > Passeriformes > Viduidae > Anomalospiza > Anomalospiza imberbis. The sequence goes on along the minus strand of NC_089690.1, from coordinate 1,486,854 downwards.
CAGGGCTGTCACATCCATTTCATAATTACATGCTTCAAAGATTTATTAAAAGTTCTGGAGAACAAGGAATGTATTGGAAGAGAGACAATGCAAAAGGCTGGATGGGTTTTGGAAAATAAGTACATGAGCAACGTGAGGAGATTCCTCAAAACAGAGGGTTTCCAGAAGGAGGAAAAAATACATATACACATATTTATATACACACATATATACACACATACACACTTGTACTGATCTAAAACAATGCTAAAAACGAAGAAACTTGCAAAAAAATAAACAAAAACAAATTTTTGAGAGCACAGAATAACATCTCAGTAGCAGCAGGAGCCAGAGGATAAACATGAGGTTTTGGTGTAAAAAAAGGCTTATATTTATTTCCTTAAAGGGCTTTACTAAGTGCCAGTGATGATGCCAACCAATTTAACCTTAACCTGAAATATAAGTGAGCTATGGAGAATGGGATCAGCATCTGCCAAACACAAAGGGATAAAATCCCACCTGATAGCCCAAAAATGAAGCAAAGTTCTGAAGATTCTCATTTACTCACCAGCTGCCTCCAGAACCAGCTGCAGCCTGGCTTTGGCCTGTTCAGCAGGAGTCTGCAAGAGAGGACAGATCAGCTCACACCTGGTTGGACACTCCATGGGACATTCCCACCCTCAGAGAGCTCCTGCCTCCTCCAGCCACTCCACACCCACACCAGCCAGAGGAACTCCAGACTGGAAACACCGAGGGAGGAATTCCCAAGGAAATCTCCAGAACTGACCCAAACCCCCATCCCCACGAGGCGGCTGTGGCACCGTGACCAGCCCACGCCCAGCTCCCCTCCCAGCCCTCCAACCCCAAATCCTGCCTGGCTCCTGGGCGACCCCGTTCCACACAGCTCCACAAAACGCTCCAAAACTGGGCTTAATGTGATTAATGTGGCGGGTTTTTCACACTTTTCTCTTATCCGGGGTGGTTCTTCCCTCTCCTGAAGGTATTGCTGCACATCTGTTGGCTGAGGAGCACACTGCTGGCTGTGGCCCCACTATGCTAATGAGTCCCAGTGATGTTGCACTGTGTCCAATGTGTTTGCCATCCCTCTAAATGTGAAGCCACTCAGACGTGGCCACAGTTAAATTGATACACAAACCCTATTTGTCACGGAGTTCAGAAGTTGGTTATTTCTGGAAGCGTCGGAGAAGTTTGGGAGGTTTCTGCCCTGCACTAAAAACAAAACCTGACGGGAATTTTTGGTGGCGCTTTGCAGCTTAGGAAACTCTTCTCAAGAGCACAAATGGCTGCAAAAGGGAAAATTAAATAGGAAAATACAGACAAGAGAAGCTGCGGCTGCCCCTGGATCCCTGGCAGTGCCCAAGGCCAGGTTGGACAGGGCTTGGAGAAGCCTGGGAAGGTGCCCCTGCTATGGCAGGGGTGGGAATGGGATTTAAGATCTCTTCCAGCCCAAACCATGCCACGATTCCATGACTTTATTCAGGCAGAGCTCTTTGCCATGAATGTCCCAACTGGTGATGCTCTGCATGGCCTCACCACCCTCACCTACCCCCATGAGGAGAGGCTGACAATGACAGAACAATTTCTACTCCAAGAATTTACTGCTCCTTCCACTAGGAGAGATTCTGCATTAAAATGAAATTTAAATGAAGATCCAGATTGTGGTTGTATAGAGATCTACTATTTTTAGTTCAGATTTTTGCTGTTTGCATAAATCCAGAAATACTGAGCAGAATTTATTATTATAGCTGCAATACGGATCCTACCATCAGACCTGACCACTAGTCCTGGTGGCAGCAAGAAGCATCTTGAAATTTATCATAAATTATCTTCCCATTTCTTCTTCTTGCCATGAACTGATCATTGCAATCTGTTCTGGCATCTTTAGGACATCACAGGAGGAGAGGAAGGGAAAGATCTGCTTTTTATCCAGAACCAACTCGGCCCAGCTTCAGTTTCAGAGAAGCTTTACTTGGGTTTGTGGTTTCTCCATTCCATGACAACTGTAAATTTTCAAAAACTCCCACCAGGATTAGTTGAGTTCAGCATAATTTTGCAGGACAAGCAGAGAAGGAAAAGTATTTGGTGTCAAACACCACCTGTGCTCACGTCTGCACATCAACAGCCCAAGTCTTTGTGCACCTCATGCAACAGGTGGGCTCTGGCATCCCAAAACACAATTTCCTATTCCTACAGCAGTTATCCTCCACAAAACTCCTGGATCTCACCGATCCCTGGATCCCTTCTTGCTGGCCACACCACCACCACTGTTCAGCACCACTGACTGGAGAAAGATGTTCCACTGGCAACTTTAGGATATTTGTGTCCAGCACCACCACGCCCACGAGAATTCCATGACAGAGCAAAGGCCAAGCAGGCTCCAGAGGAGGAGAAGGGAAGCAACAGCAGCTGTACAGATGTCACTCCCAGCACTAAACACGGAGCTCCACAACTGATCCCGCTGCTCTGAGGAGCTCCAAATACCTTTTCCCACTCCTCCCACGGAGTTATGGATGTGCCTTGTTGGTGTAGGGGAGGGAAGACTCAAATCCTTCCTTTACTCAGCAGTTTCCCACTGGGAGCAGCCCAGGCAGTTGCTCTGGAGGCATCTCCCCCTTTGCCCTAGACCCAGGTGTTAATTACTCCAGGGGCATCGTTCACCCACTGAGAACTCAGCACAGACACCTTTTCACCAATCAAGAAGCCCTAACCAAGGAGTGGAAGGAGGATTCTGAAATAAAGGTGACTGGCTTGGCCCCAGAAAACATCTCTCCGACTGGTGGATGAGGCCAGCACTCGGAGAAAAAAGGACAGAGGGGATTTCAGCTGAAAACTACAATTAGAGCCTCAAACAAGCCGGGAGCAATATGTGAGAACAAGCAGCTACCCGGGGTCAGTATTGATTTAGGGGACCATTAAGTGAAAAAATTCAGCTAGAGCCTCAGGAAACTTCAAAATGGTGAAGTGATTGGTGGAGGAAACATTACCCAGAGTGATGCCGAGCAAAATAAACCCTTGTACTTTCCTTATGGTCTTAAGCATAACCCAGAAGGAAAAGAATTCAAAGAGAGTAAAAGGAAAAATAGAAGTATTTTCAGTGCCAGCTGGTTACTAACTGTAAAAGCAGGAGAGGAATTCCCTAAAATTCCTTAACAAGCACACTGTAAAATGACCTGAGGTCATCCCCAGCAATGAAGTTTACACGTGTCCAAAAGTGCCTGGCGAGACACTGGAATCCCAGCTCAGAACAGGATGGAGTTCCATAGGACACCATCAACACCCCTGTGATTCATAACAGCTTTTAATATTTCAAACAAAAACTGCATTAGATCATTCATTTCTTAAGGGCAGCTAGTTTGTGAAGATGTAGCACACCCTTAACTTGTGTTTCTTTGCAGTTCATCCACTGCACTGCATGACTACTCCTTTCATAAATAGGTATTTTAATAAAACTTCACTAAACCAGACCCGCAACTTTAAATTTGGTGGGTTTAGTGTAAAAATGCCCACACAAGCTGCTTGTCACTCACAGCTCCAGGAAACAAGAGCTGAGTGCGATGGGCAGAAGAGCCATGGCTAGCTTCCCAAACATTCCATTTCAAGGGAGATGCAGCTTCTCAATTCATTAATAGACTACAACTCTTTGATTCAGCTTTAGAACATATTTTTAAAATTATTCCTGCTATTTGGGATGAATGGTAAATGTTCTTGACAGTGGAAACAATATTAAAGTGAAAACTTGAGAACACTGAGGAAAACAATTTGAGAAACAAAAAGTTTATAAAGAGAGTCCAAGTTTCTGCTGGAGGCAGCCACTGGGAATATTGTGGAGCAGAGCATGTGGCTCTTGGCAGCACTGGAAAACTTTTATCCCAGGATTCCAGCAGCTCATGAGGCTGCAGCATTTTCAGTTGCAATGTTGCCTTTCTGAATTTTTATCATTGTGGAATTTCATATGGAAAATGCCTGAGATGTGCTAGAACTGGACAGGTTCCACTCCTGCTGCTCATCCCTGCCACTGCTGGGGTAAAATTCACCTGCAGGACTTTTCTGTCTCAAAACGTCTGGATAAAAGCCCAACAATTTCTGGTGATGGTGATCAATTTTGGGGGGTTTCACACAAATATTTTCTCTTTGTGTTTGATGAAGACAAATCCAGCCCTCACCATTCCCAGGAAAACCTGCTACCTGAAACCATAATTTTATGTTTGACTTGCAGAGAGGATGTGGGGAATCAAACCTGTTTAATGAAAATAATCAAACTCCTAATTTAAAAACAGGTGAAAATTGGAAATGGAAAGTCAGTTGTGATTGTATCCACTGTGGATCTTCTCATGTCATCTCCTGGGGTTCAAATTCCTCTGGATGCAAGTGTAGGTGGTAAAATCCCAGTTTAAAAGCAAAATCCAAACGATACCCAAGGAGTCAGTAAATAAACAGTAATTACTAACTCCTCATCAGAGCACAAATCCATCCTCCTGCTTTAACTCCATCCTCTCATGCCTTTCCTGGGGACATTTATCTGACCTTTCCAATGCTTGATGAGCTCAAAAAAAGGTTAAGGAGAAGAGTAACAAGAAAAAGAGCAAAGCAAACACACATTCCCCAGCTGTCTGAGGGGGTGGCTACCCAAAACTACTGGGGATAATCCCAAAGCAGGTCAGAAACTACAGCAAATGTTTGGAATGAATTCCAGGAAGAAGGGAAGTTGGCAAGGCTGAGAACACAAGAGAAATTCCCAAGTGGAGGTAAAAGAGAGGTTTCCCCAGGGGAATGAGGCCTAAGAGAGGCTGTGGTTGGGTGGGATGAAGGGAATTGTTTAGCAGGGATGAATCCAGGGGTTCTGGTGTTACGTGGCTGGAATTCACCCGGAGGAAGGAGAGGAAAAGGACAAGAAATCCCATTCAGGGACCGCCTAAGGGCCCTGGAGAAAGAGCCAGAGCCCACCGTGTGGGAGCCCATTCCACCACTCCCCACACACACGGATGGCTTGGGAAGAGCAGCTGGTGTTTCCATGGACGTGCCAAGAGCTGTGATCCCAGTCCTGGGTCAGACACGCAGATCAGTAACCAGGGCACTGACCAGTCAAATCCCACTGCTGCCAGGAATGCTGTGAGACTGGAACGGTGTTCCAGCTGCAGGGGGGGTGTGGGAGCGCCAACATCCCATCCAATTTACACAGAAATGCCCCAGTTTGGGCTGCAGGAGGCTGGCAGGCCTGGCCAGCTGCAGTGGTAACAGCAGCCCAGAGTGGGAGAAATGCAGTTCCCACTGGGAGAACTCCTCTGCCTCGCTGCAGTCCCAGAAACCAGCACCAGTTCAGGAAATCCCCAGTTCGGGGCCGCGGGCAGCAAAAAGGAGACCTCAGGTGTCAGTGAGGAGAAGAACCAAGGCAGAAATCAAACAGACAGGTATTTAGGCAATTCAGGATACACCCAAAATTACATTTGAATCTATTCTGTAAGTCAGGGGCCTGCCTTCACCTGCAATATTTATCCATCCCACTTCCAGCAAATCCCAACAGGAGAGAGCAACAAAGGAGCCTAAACCCAGCCAGTTTTTAAACAGAGTTTGATCAAATTATGGAAAAGACTGTGGGACAGGTTTATCATAGGAATGCTGGATTCCTTTCCTGCCATTTACTTCTCTTTGGGTGATTAAAAAAAATAATTACCAAAGAAACTGAAAATACTTATTTGTATAAGAAGACACTTCACAGGAGAATAAAATACTAAAAAATAAAACAAAACCAAAGGAGATTGAAAATTTGCAGTTGTCATCTTTTCCTTATATAAGTCTTTGAGGGCGGCAAATTCCAGATTGACAGAGGAATGGTTTTCACATTAAAAACATAAAAATAAAATCCCACAGAAGAATTCCTAATCTGAATTAATAGCACAGAAATATAATAAGCACATCTGGCACTATTTGAATTAAACCCCTGCATTTTCAGACATAAATCTGTTGAAAAGATTGGACAGTAAAATTATATTTATGTCTGAGTTTTTCCTCTGATACAATTAATCAACACCACCACTCAGGAATAGGCTATGGTAGAATTGTCCTGACTGGATACAGATCCACCTGCTCCCAAAAAAAATCATCTTAAATTTATCAAAGTAAACCACAAGTGGAGAAAAATCATGTAAAACATGGAATAATGGCAATTTCCGTCCATGGAATGCACAGATGCTCTTGGTATTTCAACAGAAATAAAGACTCCAGCATCAGGAATGGACTAATTAGGAAAGGCAAATCATTAACCAGAACAACGGGCAGAAAACCTGAAATTTCAATTTATGTAAAGGCCCAAGAAAATATGACCAGTGATGAAGAGAAGAGTCCATCTTAACTGGACACCAACACCACAGTGAAGGGAAAACCTGGGTATGGAATGTGGCTCCTCCAGCCAGAGCCAGGAAAAAACACCTGAACCTTGACAGAAAGGACAGAAAACTTCCCCAGAGTTCTCCTCCTCCGAGACTGCCAATTTGCCAAAATTGGGAAGGAGAGAGCCAGCGCTGACAAGGCCCAATCCAGAAATTCAGAGCCCAGTGAGGAACTAAATGAGGCAGAACTACAAAATCCCAGCTCTGAACGGAATGCCCAAATTTCCTGCTAAAACACCACAGGATCTTCGGACTCCGAGCTTTCCATCCGAGGGCATTTTCACTCAAATTTAGGATCAGAGGGAGAACACCTTAAAATGCCCCCAAACAGCAGCAGCACTTTGAGCTGAGAGCTGAGGATTCCCCAAATCCTCTCCCCCCTCTCATCCAGGACACACATGGCCACCAAAACATCTGGATTTGCTAACTTTAATTGTGGATTTTTAATTTCCCTCCACTTCAACAGGAGCCACTTCCCAGAGCAGGGCAGGTTTCAACCCAGGATCTCCAGAGAACCCTGCAACACCAGGTGGGTGGAAAAATCCCATCTTGTTTCCACTGAAACCAACCCAAAATGTCAGGAATAAGCAACAATGGATTACTGGAAGCAAATCAAAGGCAGGAGGGAATGGCTGCGGCAAATAGCCCGGGTGGCTCGGGCACACGGACGGGATTTTTGGAATTTAAAGCAGTTTTTGCAGCAAGAGCTCCTTTAAAAGGACCAGAAAACAACAATGTATTCATTGCAGTGAATATTCCTGAGAAAAAGCAAGGAAAAAGGCCTTCCTGCTGGGAGTGGATACAGCAAAATGGATTAAATACTCAGCAGAAAGAAAGAGAGTTGTAATTAAGGTTTAAAAAAAAATAATCTGTAAATCCAGGTCTTTTTAAAAGGAAAAAATCCTGGAAGTGTTAAACTTACACAGTCATAAAACTCTGTGTGGGTTCTTTAATAAGAGAGGAAATATGGATAATATTGCACTAAAGGCTAAAAAATTACCTCCCCTCTATTTATTTCCTTGCAGCCTGGAATATCATCCCTTAGATTTACATTTGCATGGAAATATAGCCCCAACTACCAAAAATTTCAACATTCTGATAAGGAGCTGACAGAACAGAGGTTTTTGTATCAACATCATCCAGTCATTATTCTATAAGTTCATCTATTTCCTAATTTAACCTTTAAAAATTAAAGGTAGAATGACCCCCACACCTTTATAAAATATATACAATTAATAATATTTAACTCATAAATATGGATTTTTATCTTTTATCATTGTTTCAAACTTCTGCTGCATTATGTTGCAACAAAGATGTGGGAGAACATAAAAATAGCAGCAGATAAATGCAGGTTCTGAAATGAAAAATTTTAATTAACACATCATAAACTGCTTTGGAAACAGCTCCAGCCAAGGTTGGACTGGCTGGAAAAACAGGAGCTCAACCAACAGGTAACAGAGATTAATTAACAAAAGGAGCAGTCAATACTTTGATTACTGCTTTACTTTTTCCACTAAGTGAGGAATTTTCTCTAAACAAATTAGAATTTTTCAGGAAAAGGGAATCCCATCCCCTTTGGAATCTTTGCATTGAAATGCAGCAATTGAAAAATAATCGAAAAAAAAAAAAGTAAAGCATTTCAGATATCACAAGGATCCCGTGGGTTCTAAATCAGCACCCAGTTTCAAAATAATCTGATAACCTACCCCAAATCATGCCTAATTACACAGGAATTAACCTGCACTCAATCAAGATTATATACTTTGAATAAAAGTGCATTTTCTCTTTGCTCTCAGATTCAATGATCAACTCACCCCCACTGCACCATTTTTTGGGCTGGCACAGATCTGCAGGTTTAACTTTTCCAAAAATGACTTGTGTTTCACGCTTTTGGCTGCTTCTTCTGACAAATAAGTACAATATAAAACGTGCAGGGCAAAACATAATTATTCTGAGGAGCACCTGCATAAAACCAGGGTGCAGAGATTTGTATTTTAGGTGCAGACCACAGATAGTTGGGCAAATTTATGCTTCATCTCAGTATTGTGCCAAGATCCCTCTTCAGTATCTGCAATAAAATACATTCAGATCAAAGATCTCCACGCAAAATCCCCAAAAGAAGAGGAGCAAGACCCCCCCCCCAGAAAGATGAATTTGCTGGTGGCCTCAGTAATTAGATTAAAAATCAATTACACTTCTGCCAAAGTGTTTGTTTGCTGGAGAAAAGCCTCCCAGGAAATGCACTTAAACTTGGGGATAGCAAAGCAGCCACTGCCCTCCATAAAGTTCCTTTATATATTTTTCCACAATATGCACAAAACCAGAATATGAAATCAGAAACATTTTACACATTCTCATACTTCAGAGAGCACTAACAGCATTTTACTCGTCGAAAGCACTTTATCTTCATGTCTCTATAAGGCAGAGTTGGTGCATAATAATGTAATTTATATTGCCTAAATGTTATTTTGGGAGCATTGCATCATTTCTCAAACTTCATGACCTTTACAATTTTCTAAACTTTTATTTCCCTCATTATTCTGAACAGATTTCATTACATATTTTGAATGTAAACAACCCTGAATAATGATGGACCCCATTACGTATGTACAGCTCTGACAATCGCGCGCGGGGCCGAGATGGAAACCCAGTGCATTAATTTACCTCTCATCCGCCGTAACTGCACTCCCATAAAAAGTTTTATACTCAACTCACATAAATCACGGGGAAGAAAAATGAGAAAATCTGGTGGCTAACTCATCTTCCACCATTCTGCGAAAATGAAATTCACTGAAATACCTATCAAAACTGCAATCATCAAGAGATAATGTCTTCTTAGGTCTATCTGCACTTTCCGATTTAATTTCCTCCATGCCCTTGACATCCACAGATACCATTAAGATTAAGAGCAGCGAGTAACTGAGCAGTTCTCAGATTTTGATATATGGGGCCCAGGCACTAAATGTAATATCATCATTTGAAAATTAATGCAATATTTCTTTTGTTAGTTTTTCCACTCGGAAAGCGGGATGAATACTCGGGGTTCTCGCCGGTAATTTCCCCATCAGAATGCCTTGCAATTATGAGGAGATGTGCACCTGGGCAGAGGTCACCCAAATTACTCCATCATTTAATGAGCACCGAGATCAAACCCGAGCACACTGTTGCTGCCGAGAGACGCCTCGCAGCCTGCTACATCAAATCTGATGGAATCATTAGAGTAATAAGCAGGAAAATCTGTTTGCAGATTAACCTCTGGTTTCATGCTGCTTTCATCTAATGGGGCGCTGTGGAAATCTTGTCAGCTTTTCATCAGCCACGATCAAATTACGGGAATTGCGAACAAACCGCCGGCGCGATTGGAAACAACACCCGCACGTGCCGGGGGTTTTATGCAGATGCCAGGGAAAATCACACTCTTTATATTTTACAGCGTTATTTACTTCAGCTGATCGCTGCTCTCCTCCGCCTGCAGAGCGGGAACTGGGCACGCTCCCGTCGGCCTCTCCGAATTTACGGCGGAGAACGGCAGTCAAACGAATTTATGGGGTAAATATGAGCGGGGCGACAAAGGGAAAGGAAAATAAAGGCACAAAGGTCACGGGGGTGGAAGGTCACGGGGTCCCCCCCGCAGCCAAGGGTGGGGGAGGTACCTCAGCCTCGGTGGTAAATGAGAGTGATCAAAGTTTACTTTTTAATAAAGGCACGGAGACATTAAAGTGCTGTTTTATGTGGGGCGGCTCTGGTTTCAGAGCCCGCTGGTAATGGGAAGTGACAAGGTAAAACTCGCTTCTCTTACAAAGTTTCCACAAAATTTGTCGCCGTTGGAACAACAAACTGCCGCAAGCCTTCGAGTATTCTGCCATGAAAACGCTCTGCCTCTAACGGTTCGGTCGCACTGCTGTTTGATTCACATCTGCAACGAGCAGCAGCAAAAGCTCCGAACAAGTAAAAGTGGCGCGTGCACACGAATTCCATACACGCTCACTGCAGGGAGATCTCCTCAGATCCTCGGATGCACGGAGCCCCTCTGCAGGAGCAGCCTGGATTTCATCCCCCCAGGCAGACGGAGCCAAACAAGCTGCTTTTCCCATGGATATGCATAAGCCATTGATCTTCCGCAGTGTGATTACCTGATATGAACCTGATCCAGAGCTCCGGAAGGAGCTGCAAAGACTTCCAGGAGACAGGCTGCTGCTGAGCCAGGGCAATGTTTGGGATGCTGACCCTGGCACAGCCAGAGGGTCCGTCAGCCACCGGCACCTGATGGGTTGGGGACACTGGGGGCCCCCTCTCACTGGGGGACACAGCCAGAGCCAGCACTGCTCCTCAAAAAGCACCTTCCAAGCTGGTGCATCCAGCTGGACACTCAGTGGCTCTCCAGCCCATCCAAAGGGAAATCTGGAATGTCCCTGGACACAAATGTCGCTTTGGCCATAGGAGGAAAACCTCTCCACCCCCAACCTTCACTCCCTTCCTCCCAGAATGGAACAAACAGACACAATTCAAGAGAGACAGAAGAGACAATCCAAGCCTGCAGAGCATAATTGACCAGCATGGAATTTTGCCAGGACAGCAAGATAAACATAATTACTCATATTAAGAGCGTTAATTAATTGTTTGTGAACACAAATAATTGGCTGCTGGGTCCACAGCTTGTTAGGAAGCCAAGGACTCTGCCAGACGTCACTGTCTGGTGGCCACCCGAGGGCCACGGAGCTGTGACACCACAGGTGAGAAACTCAGAGAGCCACGAGCAGTGAGGGGCCAGCACTGCAACCAAACTGCCTGGAAAAGCCAGTGCCAGCCAGGACATAAACACTGACATTTCATGAAAATAAATACCTGAACAAATATTAACACCGAATAAAGGAGAAGGGTTCTTGGTTGGGGTTTGGGGTTTTTTTTTTGGTTGACTAGATCAAAGAAATACATGAACCTTAAAGCCCATCCAGTGCCACCCCTGCCATGGCAGGGACACCTCCCACTGTCCCAGGTGTTCCCAGCCCTGTCCAGCCTGGCCTTGGGCACTGCCAGGGATCCCAGGGCAGCCACAGCTGCTCTGGGCACCCTGTGCCAGGGCCTCTGCCCACCCTCCCAGCCAGGAATTCCTTCCCAGAATTCCATCTAAACCTACTCCTTTCAGTTTGAAGCCATTCCCTGTGTCCTGTCAGTCCAGTCTCTTGTAAATCCCAAATTGTAGAACACCCTTTTTTTACAGAAGGGACCCAATAACAGATTATCAAATCAAGATAAAGACTCTTAAGGTGGGAAAAACTTCCTTACAAGCATTTGGAGATGCAGGAATTAAAGCTGTAGAGCTGGAATCATGTGGCTTAAATCTTTGGAGGAATATCCCTATAATTTACTGGAGTCCAAAAAGTCTTTATGAACAAAATGCTGAGGTATAGAACAGTTTCCAGCACAAATATTCCTACCTGTGGGTGCCTTTGGAAACGGTTTGTTTCCTTGAGCACCCATTCCCAGGACAGATTTTCTAAGATCAAAGGGAAAACAGAAAAAAGTCTCAAATCCAGAGGTTTTTGACAGATCTTTCAGGGAAATGTTCCCTGTCCATGGTAGGGGGTGGAATGAGATCTCTAAGATCCCTTCCAAAAGATCTTTAAGGTCCCTTCCTGCCCAGTTCTGGGATTCTAAATACAAAGCAGCCAATTAATTTCATTCCAAATTATTGTGAGTTAACCCATAAAGCACTTCAAGCATCATCATTCCACAGGGAATATTTCCAGTACCTTTTGCCCCAGTCCCAGAGAAACCCTGAACCCCACTGAACTCTTTTCCTGCTTCCCACCTCCCCAGGCTACTCCAGCCCACAGAGCCTCTTCCTTCCCACCTCTGGGAATATTTGTTGCTATAAATCAGCCCTGCAGCTCCTGCTGTGGCAGAAACCCTGATTTAGACCAAGCCCCAGCCATGGTCAATCTGTCAGGAGGGGAGCAGCTTTATAAGGCACAAGGAAAATCCCAGGAAGCCACTGGATGACAACTCCCTGCCAGCAGCAGGGCAACAAAACCTTCCTGAAATTTATTTAAGGGATTTAACTCACAAGTGAGACACCCCTGGAAGCAGCAAACGATGGATTTTCCAACTGCTCCGAGAACTCTGCTCTTTATTGCATTTGATGATTCTCAACACATTTCACAGGGCACCTTTAGAAAGGGGGAGCTCCTGAGAACTGTGCCAGGATCTCCACCCCACCACAATCTCCACCATTTCCACCCCACCAGGATCTCCATCCTACCATGAACACCATCCCACCACGATCTCCATCCTTTCCACCCCACCAGGATCTCCATCCCACCACAAACTCCATCCTCTCTGCCCCACCAGGATCTCCATCCTCTCCACCCCACCAGGATCTCCATCCCACCACAAACTCCATCCTTTCCACCCCACCACAATCTCCATCCTACCATGAACACCATCCCACCACGATCTCCATCCTTTCCACCCCACCAGGATCTCCATCCCACCACAAACTCCATCCTCTCCGCCCCACCAGGATCTCCATCCCACCACAAACTCCATCCTTTCCACCCCACCAGGATCTCCATCCTCTACACCCCACCAGGATCTCCATCCCACCACAAACTCCATCCTCTCTGCCCCACCAGGATCTCCATCCTCTCCACCCCACCAGGATCTCCATCCCACCACAAACTCCATCCTTTCCACCCCACCACAATCTCCATCCTACCATGAACACCATTCCACCACGATCTCCATCCTTTCCACCCCACCAGGATCTCCATCCCACCACAAACTCCATCCTTTCCACCCCACCACAATCTCCATCCTACCATGAACACCATTCCACCACGATCTCCATCCTTTCCACCCCACCAGGATCTCCATCCCACCACAAACTCCATCCTTTCCACCCCACCACAATCTCCATCCTACCATGAACACCATCCCACCACGATCTCCATCCTTTCCACCCCACCAGGATCTCCATCCCACCACAAACTCCATCCTCTCCGCCCCACCAGGATCTCCATCCCACCACAAACTCCATCCTTTCCACCCCACCAGGATCTCCATCCTCTACACCCCACCAGGATCTCCATCCCACCACAAACTCCATCCTCTCTGCCCCACCAGGATCTCCATCCTCTCCACCCCACCAGGATCTCCATCCCACCACAAACTCCATCCTTTCCACCCCACCACAATCTCCATCCTACCATGAACACCATTCCACCACGATCTCCATCCTTTCCACCCCACCAGGATCTCCATCCCACCACAAACTCCATCCTTTCCACCCCACCACAATCTCCATCCTACCATGAACACCATCCCACCACGATCTCCATCCTTTCCACCCCACCAGGATCTCTATCCCACCACAAACTCCATCTTTTCCATCCCACCAGGATCTCCACCCTCTCCACCCCACCAGGATCTCCATCCCACCACAATCTCCATCCTACCATGAACACCATCCCACCACAATCTCCATCCTCTCCACCCCACCAGGATTCTCCATCCTCTCCGCCCCACCAGGATCTCCACCCTCTCCACCCCACCAGGATCTCCATCCCACCACAAACTCCATCTTTTCCACCCCACCAGGATCTCCATCCTCTCCACCCCTCTGGCACTCCAAGGAGATATTGGTGCCCGAGCTCCTCCAAATCCTTCCCAAGTGATTCCCAGAATGGGAAGCAAGAAGAGGAAAGCAATTCTGTCCAATGAGACACACAATGTTTTTCACAGCACTATGGAAGAGCAGGGATTATTTAGATAGTCCATGAAAAAATTAAACCCTTCTCAGGATGGATGTGCCATTAATAGTGAATATTTTAATTTAATGGGATTTAATAATCACTTTACATGGACTATTTAATGTTCTACTGACTGCTGGTACCGACATGTGAGGCTCAACCAGCTTCTGACTTGTGACAAGATTTTATTTTCCCCAGTTTTGATCAACTGATGAGTTTTTAATGCTAAGCCTGGCTTGCCATCACTTGTGGGTTTAATATGTTTACTTAAACCAGAAATATTTTGCACCTCAATTATTATTTCCTACTGCAGCCCTAAATGGAATTTAAGTCAATCCATTATTCATAAAGCAAAGACAAGAGAAAACACAAAGCTGTGCACTTCTTTCAAAGCCTCCAAATGACTCAAACACACCATATTTATGCATGCAATATTTGATTGTGTCCCTGGCTCGCTTTTTTTTAATATACTTTTTTTTTTAATCACAAGTTTGTTGTTTTCAGATCAGGATATGCCAAAAATCCAACACCAAACAATTTTTGTTTATAATTAAGGCAATCATCAATCCAAGGATTGTAGTCCAGTTTATTTCATCTCGACATCAAAAAAAAGTAATTTAAAAAAATTAAAATTCCCTTGAAATGGGGAGATAAATGAAAATGTGAGTGCCTTCACATAATAACAGTAGCCTGACCCTCTGGGAAATGGTTGACTTTCTCAATTCAAGGTATTCAAAGCTCATTCAAAAGTGTTCATTTGGAATGCAGATATCAAAGATGATGCAAATGTTCAAGAGAAAATTAAAACTTACCAGATGTTCTAATCCAGCTTTGATGTTTGCAGAGTCCCTGTAAGAGAAGAACAAAAGTTCTAAATAGTTGCTAAACCCTTGTCTGCAACAATTTCTGTTTAACTCTGAAATGGCAAAGCTGGGTAATTTCTCCAGTGTGTCAAATTTTTAATTTTAATACATATATTTACCTGTAACACCTAAAAAAATATTGATTATCCTAATGCTCAATGGCAGAATTCAACCCTCAGACAGCACCAGCCCTACACATTTAAAATCAACATTTTTAATCTAATTATCCCACTATTTACACTGGAAAGAATCAGCCAGGCCAGGGCATGGGGCTGTTTATCAAATCCACATTTGGTGCCTTCCTGGTTCTGCTTTGCCACCACTCCCACAATGAAATCCCCTGCCCCTTTCCAAGGTGATGGGGAGAAGGAATTGTGATTAATTCCATGGCTCGTGGCAGCCATGCTGGAGCTGGGCACCCAGTCCCTGAAAGCTGCAAAAAGTACAAATGTACAGAGGGAAAATGGGAAGAATTTTACATAAAGGCAGCTACAAAAAAAAAAAAAAAATAAATGGACCAAGGTATCCCATTAAAACCTCTGAAAAGCAAAAATTCAGAGGTAAAACTTATCCTTAACATATCCTGCTATGGGAAAAAAGGATGAAATTCAATGGAAAACAAATTAAAAATTCCCCAAATCCCAACCCACCAGACAAGGAGATGGTTCCTGCTCCCATCAGCTCCAGGTTCCCCTAATTCCAGCAGCACCTCTGGGAAGGTGGGTCATTGCCACAGCACACAAGGAGAAACCAGCCCGTGAGGACTGCAGGGAACCAGTTAACACTACAGTATTACTAATTACTAGTACTCAAATTGCTAATTAGTTACCATTTCCTAAAGCTTTTCCAAAAATCTGCTATGCCTTTTTTTATTTAAATGTCATTAATGAAGTGAGAGAGGGAAAAAAAAAGTACGTTTCCTGTTTGACTTTGAAAGAAGAATTTCTTTTTCTCAGCCCTACAGGATTTATCCCAGTTTTGGAGATCCCAAGGAGGAGGATCCAGGGAGAGCTCAGAGCCCTGCCAGGGCCTGAAGGGGCTCCAGGAGAGCTGGAGAGGGACTGGAGACAAGGGATGGAGGACAGGACCCAGGGAATGGCTCCCACTGCCAGGGGCAGGGATGGGTGGGACATTGGGAATTGGGAATTCCTGGCTGGGCTGGGATTCCCAGAGCAGCTGGGGCTGCCCCTGGATCCCTGGAATGTCCAAGGCCAGGCTGGACACTGGGGCTGGAGCACCTGGGACAGTGGAAGGTGTCCCTGGCATGGCAGGGCTGGGATGGATGGGATTGAATCCCCCTTCCCACCCAGAGCATTCCATGATCCCTTCTGGAGGTCCCACCGGGCCCTTGAGGGTTGGGGTGCTCGGGGAAGGGGATGCAGGGCAGGGTGGAGGAGCTCCCAGGCCAGCCCCATCCCTGCCATCAATATCTGTGCACCTCCCTCAGCCCGTGCTGAAAGCAGCCCTAATTCAATCCCAGGCCTCAAAACTGATAAAAACGGTCCTGAAGTGGAAAATGTGAGGAGATTATTGGCAAATGAATAAAGATTTGTATCGAACCCACACACGGGAGCAGAGCAGGGCTTGGTGGGGCTGTTTTTTAATCATGCCCTGTCTCAAACCTTCTGGGAACAGCGAGTTTCCCTTCCCCTCCTGCAGCACATCGATTCCTGAATTAGGCTGCAATATTAAATAATTAATATACTTGCCATGATTGATGTTTTGCATTAGTTGAATATTAGGTTATCAATCAAAATCCACTTGGTTTAATGTAATAATATTGAAAAAGTGTCACGGGCTGTTCAGCCAATTTGTAGTTGAGGCAGCCCAGACAGGAATATTGGTGTAACACAAGGCCCTAACGCAGGAAATGCACTGCTGGAACATCCATAAGGAAAACGTTATCAAACTAACCAGGACAAGGCTGAGCTTGTCCTAAATAAACCTTGGGGCACCTGTCACTTCCAATGAAAACCTCTTCCCAGCCTGAGGCTGCTGGGCATCAATCAGCCAGGCTATGGCAGGGTTTTATCTTTTAGTTAGCCAATAGATTACATTCGAGATCTTATGCAATTATATTCTGCACTCTATTCTATACTACATTATCTATACTATAAATTATATTACATAATCATCCTTATATTTATATAAGTATATCTAATAATTAAATATTTTAAATACATACTATAAATTATATTATAAAATGTGTCATATTTGCATAACTATGTGAAATAATCACATATTTAAATTCTATTATTAGTATCATAATTTATACAAATAAGGCTCCCATTAATACAACATTTCATATGTTTTAGGCAAAATCAGACCTGTGGCCACAGCTCAGTCTCCCACTTAGCCTTGAGTGCCCGCAGAATTTTAAACCATTAAACACCACAAATAAAAGCCAGGAGCAGCTTTATGCACATCCAACATTCCAATGCTCACAACATAAAAGAAACAATCAAGTTGCATTAATTTGGTATCATTACCAGGTAATTATGTTTCACTCCATTTCATACCCCAGACTTCCCAATGTATTTCCTTCTCATACCCTCTCCAGTGCAGCACCTTAATTTCTTTGGTTCACTAGGCAAGTTGGATTTTATTCCTGAGTTCTCCTTTTTCCATCAGAGAAGCTCTGGAATTTTTCCCCACTTTAGTCAAGGATTTGCAGTGAAACACCACTTGACATGCATATATTTAAAGTCATCCATTAAACCCAGGAAATACCATAGTCAGGCTCATCCAAACGTTTCAGCAATGCCAGGGGAAAAAATTCCAGCTCCATCTGAATCCTGGTCATCAGGGAGCTGCAGCAAGAGGCTGGGAACTCAATTAAGGAAGTTCCATCCCTGCCCATGGCAGGGGGTGGAACTGGAGGAGTTTTAAGGTCCCTTCCAACCCAAACCATTCTGGGATTCTCCAGGTTTTGCCAGGTTTGGGATTACTTTAACTCACAGTAACTGAGGTGGTGTGAGCTTCTTTTGCCAGCAAATTAAATTAAAAATATTCCCTAGCACTTGCTGAAATCATGATTTTAACCTGGACCATATTCATGTTCCTAAAAATACTCCCTGTATCAAACTAATCATTAATCAAGGGAGCTGAAAAATGTGCACTGTCCTCAAAATATCCTATTCAGGTATTATAAAAAAGCTTAAAATTTCACATACAATGTACTTTCCAGTGAATTTACAGCAGTTCCACACAAGAACTGTAGAACTAATACACAGTTAATTAATAGTGGATAATTGGTTTTGCCATAGATTTGGGGTGAGAAGCCAGGATAATCCTAGGGGTTATTTATACCTACATGGACATTAGAGGAAAATTCAGGTCAAAGGGCCTCTGGAGGGTGCAGGGCTCCTGAGAATTAGATTTTCATGGGATCACACAACTTTATTTCTACCTCAGGATATCCCAAGATGAGACATTGCCGAGTTTGTCATTTTTTGCTGCTCTTTCCAATCTTCCCTGCACAACAAACTCATCAAGAGGAGCAAATGGTTTGGGAATCCCATACTCTGATAGGAAAAGCATCCATTATATTTTATTTTTTTGAAGCGTGCAGTGTTGTTTTGTTCTTACCAAGCACCAACTTCAAATGATCTGGAGCTGATCCTGGAGTGTGAAGACTCCAAACCTGGTGGTGTTGGGGTGGGTCCCTCCAATAATCCAAAGAATTTATCTCGGGAAAAACCAGTAGGAAGTTTGGCCAATTACTAATAAATTCAAATGCAACAAAGACCTCAGGAAGAGCCTATGAAGGTCACTTAGCAAAAGCAGGAGGGAAAGCCAAAGCCAGCCCCCACACAAACACACTGGAATCCCTTGGAAGTGCCAAGGAACATGGTGCAAACCAAACTGAATCATGCTAAAACCAGGACTTTACACAGGACACAAGGTGAAACGATTTCCATAACATGTTATCCTAGAGAGAAGGAAAATCAGTACCCAAGAGACCTCATCAAATATTCAAGAGGGGGAAATATATAATAACCCTGGCTCAGAGAGTAAAATCCAAGATTTTATACACCATCAATACTGAAACTAAACAGAGAGGGAAAACCCCAAAATAGAGTGATGGTAAAAGCAGTATTTTCAAGCAGACCCTACAAAAATACTGCATTTCTTTGCATGTATTTCTCAGGCCAACAAGAGACAAAACAACTACCCAAAATCTAGTTTTGCTTTACAGAGGCTTCAGGTCAGGTATGAAAACCCCATAAATCACAAGAGACAAAACAACCACCCAAAGTCTCCTGGTTTTGTTTCAGGGAGGCTTCAGGTCAGGGATGAAAATCCCATAAATGACCAAAGCTGATTCCTCTGTCCTGGTTGCCTTAAAGCCACTCCTCAGCTCAACCTGGTGATTCCAAGGGCATCACAACGTGCAAGTCTTTGGAGTTTTCCTGCTTGGAGTGGGGTTTGGTTGGTTCTTCCCTGGCTTTGGATGGTTTTGGTTTGGCTGGTTTTTTCCCTGGTTTTGGCTGGTTTTTTCCCTGGTTTTGGCTGGTTTTTTTTCCCTGGCTTTGGCTGGTTTTTTCCCTGGTTTTGGCTAGTTTTTTTTCCCTGGCTTTGGCTTGGCTGGGTGGGATTTCTACTCCTGTTCCCTTCACCAGGAATGAAACCTTGTTCCTCCCTGTTTGCATTCCCAGCAAACACAGGCAATTAAACATCAGGCTCTGGAATGTCACCATCTCTGTTAACCAGCCTTAAATAAATTAGGCAACTTTGGCCTGGTTTACCTTCTCTGTAATATTATTTAGTAGATATTCAATTAAAACACATCCTGTAGGTGAAAGTGTAGGAAAACATTTCCATAATGGACATCAGTGGCAGTCGGAAGTGCTGCTAATTAGCCCCAAAGAACAAACCAGATTACAGAAGTAGCAGCGAGCCCAGCAGTGGAAATGCCCACAAGGCTGGGCTGAATATTAAACAAAGCCCAGCAAGTTCCAGTCCTGGGAAGCACAACTATGGGAAAAACTCTCCGGACTGGTAGAGAGTCTTACAGGTTAATGAGGAACATAGAGGGAGAGCACAGTAATTATCATACCCAACACCTCCCCATCTGTGTTGGGATGGCTGCAGAATATAAACACAGCACTGAGGCTGCCACTAATTACACGTGTGCTGCCATTAGCAGAAATCTTGGAAACGTGAGCTTCTCCTCTGCTCCTGGTACTGAGGAATATTAAATGCAAGTGTAAGTCAGGGAGGAAATTTAAATGTTCTAAGCACTAAAACAATTTGAGTACAATCAATTTTCCATTTGCTGAAAGCTTCTAAATCCCCCTCATTCACCCAATTACTACTGTACTTAACCTAATGAAATTTTATTCTGCGGGAACAATACTATTCTTAAACAAATTCTTGAAAAAAATATAAGATTAAAAACTTCGAGACAAAGAATAAACTCCTAGAGAAAAGATGCAAATAAAATTACTATCATAATCTTTTGTTTTTTATTTGCAAGTAGAAGAGTGAAGAGAAACAAAAGCATGGAACATAGCATCTGTCATATCAGAATATAAAAAGATGATCCTGGCACCAAATGAAAAAGCTCTAATTCATTTGCAAATCAAGCCTGCCAGTTCTATTTCAAGCTGGCGGTAACTGTCAAGAGTTAACAAGATAATCACTTTCAATCCTGCCTTCAATGGTACATTACACTGTTATTCCATTCAATAAGGCCCTTCTTTGGGGCACTGGATGAATGGTTTTCATTTCGAACTCACACAAAAAGTTGCAGAAAAAAAAAATCCATGGGGCTTAAGAAAGAAATCCCTTTATGGGCATTTATCTGCCGGCACTTGCTTTTGGGCAAAATGAGATATTTGGATACATTGGTGTCCATTCACTTCCTCTATTCCTTCAGGCCCTCAGTCTGGTGATAAAAAAAAAAAAAAAAAAAAAAATCCCACAAGGAAACCTCAAGCCTGTTTAGTTTGGGGTTGTTTTTTTTTTTTAAACTCTCTATGCACATTAAACAAGTTCTCCAATAATCTTTGGTAAAGGCTTCACAGCACACTGGAACAACATCGTGTTTGAACGGCTCCATCTTTGTCTAAATTCATTATAAACTGCTCAAAAAATAGTAAATGTTCATGAAAATTGTGCTTAGGGAAACATTTGCCAGTTGCTCATTAAATATTCAGTAAAAATCAAGTTACCAATTAAAGGCGCTCTGCCTAGGAAACAAGGCAACCTCCAATTTATCCGAATTAATTATTTGGAATTCTTTTCTAGGACTCTGTGCCATGAATTCTTCCCAAGAGGAGAAAATCTTGTAGAAGTTTATTAAGTATTTTAAACTTACTTGCTGGCACACAACTTTCCGCTAAGACCTGTGAATAAAACTCTTCAAGCGTTTGCTCAGTGCTCAAAATTCACATTACAAGACACAGCCTTGGTTCCATTGCACAGATCTCATTCTATTACTGCATATTCATAATTAAAGGTTGGGATTTATGATCTTAGAGATTTTTCCAACCTCAAGGATTCTACAGTGGCAATTCAAAGCTTCTACACTGACTTTAGAAACAAATTACTCTTTTTTTGCTATTTTTTCCTCCTTTCTTTAATCCCCACGGATCTCAGTTCAGAGAACAAAGCTAAATTTATATTTAATATCTGAACTGAGCTCAGCTTATCCAACCTATAACCAATACAGAGCTGCACATCCTTTTTATTTATTTCATTAACCAGCAAAAATCCCTTTCCTCAAACCCAGGGACCCACTCACCCATCACTTCTTATTCTATCTGCAGAACCCAGATTTTTGATTGTTTTTCTAACCCATCACTAGAAGTCAGACAACTTCTTTCTCACACTTCTCATGCAAATGTTCCTTTCTATTCAAGCTTTCTTTCATGGAAAATCTAAACACCACAAGTTACAGCCTCATTTTTGTTCTTTGCACTTCACAAGTTCTTCAAAGCTTCTAAACACAGAGATGTTCTTATAATTAAAAAAAATACTTTAACAAACCCAAAGCCTAAATGCCTCTATCTATGAAGTACTAGGATACAGCTGGTTTTGTTGCCCTACTACCCCCTCCGTCCCAAAAAGAAAGAAATAAAAATAAAAATTAATTTAAAATTCACACAGTTTTCAAGGATTTTGAAAGAGCACAAGATGTTGCACTTAGAACAGAAATTTAGAGGAAGTGATAGATTTCAAACAGCAAGTCAGGACTTTAAGGAAGATTTGTAAAGTCCCAGAAAACCCAGGAGAAATTTGGGATTTGCTCTCTATTTTGAAATTTGCTCTCTAGCCAGCAGCAGGATGGCACCAACACTGCTGTAAAATAAACAGTTGATTAAAAATCAATGATGAACCAACCCCCAGCTCATCTCCAGAGCTCAGGAGAAGGACCAGGACCACCCAGCAGTCCTTGGATGCACAGGTTTTAAGCCCAAAGACTAAAAAGAGGTTTCCAATATCCCTGAGGAGGAGTGCAGCCCTTTGGGAATCATGCTCAAGTTCAGCTGAGCCCCACAGATTCCCACTTTGCTGGAATTCCAGCTCTTGGGACTGCCTTGGATCCCACTTCAGCACCCTGAAACCGCGTGGGTTTTCAGGCACCCCTGTTGGGAGGGATAAACAGCCAGTCTGGAAATGCTGCTGCAGTGCCGCTCTGAGCTGAGCTGCTGACTTTGGTTTCATTCCTCTCCCTCCTCGCCCCCAGCCCGGGCTTGTGGGAGCCCAGCACATCCCTCTGGCTGCCCTGGCGGGCTCCAGACCCGGGCAGGGGGCTCAGGGACCTTGGCACCAAGTCAAAAACACCTGTGGCTTCCATTTTAGCCCATGGGAGAGGCTGCCAGCTCTGTATGAGGAATTACAAGCCACAAAGGTTTGAGTGGTGTGGGAGTTGGATTAACAACAGGGTGAAAAAGTGGAATTTTGGGGCTTTTTAGAATGGGGTTCAGGGGTACAATGTGGAGGGATTTGGGTATGTCCTGACCTTCTTCTCCTTCTCCTTGCCCTCCATGTCTTGCTGTGATGGTGACACTTTTCTGTTGGTTTAAGGTACAGACACGCTGCCCAACAGAAATGACAGATATTGGCACGTTATTGTAAACGTGGCACACGGAGTTTTGGTATAAAATGTGAACATTGCCCTGAGGGCAGACAGAATGCCATGGCCGACCTGCTGGACAGAGCTCAGCAGGGCAGAGAGAGAATGTTCTGGATAAGGGAAAATAAACAATCTGGAGAAGCCGACCCTGCGCATCCAGACTCCTCTTTGGCTGTTGGGCTGGGAAACGAGGACTGTTACACTCTCGGGGTCACCTCAACACCTGGACCCCGAGACGGACTGATCTCAGAATATTCTCAGAAATGTCACACAGGCCCAGCTTTTCACTCCTACACCAGACAAGAACTTCCCTATTCCTGAACAGAGCAAATCCACTCAATCTGAGAATATTTCATCTCCTCACCTACCTCAGCTTTTTTGGTCAGAAGAGGTTTGAGTTTCAGGCTTTCCTTTACAATTTTTTGCATCTCAACTCAATGTAGCTC
This sequence comes from Anomalospiza imberbis, assembly GCF_031753505.1. Taxonomy (NCBI): domain Eukaryota; kingdom Metazoa; phylum Chordata; class Aves; order Passeriformes; family Viduidae; genus Anomalospiza; species Anomalospiza imberbis. Next base: position 1,463,325 of record NC_089690.1, on the reverse strand, counting down.
TAAGGAAAACCTTTGGAAGTGTCTTGGTCTCTCCAAGATGGTCATTCCAAGCGGCCCAGGAAGGAAGGAAGTTGTATCTTCCAACAACTTCCATGCTGGGCTGCGTTGCAAAGACAAATTTATAAAATTTTAAAAGGGAGAGCTAAAGTTGTTCAAGCTTGAGGGGGAATTCCTCAAGTTCCCTGGCCACAGATGAAGAGGAAGAAATAATATTTCATCAAAATGAAATAAAAACAGAAAATGGTTGCAAGTCTCAAACACATCTGACCAAACCCAAGCCTAACGGAGTGATAAAAATAACCTGGAAATGCTTCAAAATTAATAGAAGCATGAGGAGGAAAAAAATCAAATCAAATTAAAACCAGCTAATTGGAGCTCATGAAGAAGAGGAGATGGACAGGGATCACTAAAGTTCTCACCTTGGTTTTCACAGGATTCAGCCCAAAACAAGGCTGGGCACCTTTGGGACAGGGCTGAAAACACAGACGCAGGCTGGAGTTTGATGTCCAACACAGCCTGGTGAGAACAAGGAAAGATCTGCAAGTTCCCCTGAATCACAAATTGTAATTTTAGTAGAAAATGTGACAGCCTAAAAACCCCCAAGTCCACCAAGCAAAGGTGCCTGAGCTCTTCATGCTCCTTGAGTAGCTCCAGAACCTCCTTCAGGCGTCCCATTTCACCAATTCCTAAATCTAAACTTCTCACACATTACATTGCCCTTACTCATTTCACTCTCTTGCTCTCAGTAATTTGCTTTTAACCTTTCCCTGCCATGAAAAACGAACACCGTCTGTTTTCTTTGGCATTTTTCATTCCCAGCAGTTCCCAGAGAAGGTGTCCAGTGGAAAGAGAGCAGGAATGGCTTTGCAGGGTGGAACAAACTCCCAAGAAAGTGCCAGCCAATGTCTAGACCAGCAATCCCAGAATGGTTTGGGTTGGAAGGGACCTTAAACCCATCTCATTCCAGCTCCCCACCACAGGCAGGGACACCTTCCCCCAGAATATCCCAACAGCATTTCGTGTTCTGGCATTTCTTCAATGAAATCAAAATAATTCGTGTTGCACATTATTGATTTACCACCGAAATGAGACCCAAAAAAGAGAAAAACATAAGACATGTCTCGTTCTACAGCCAAGATTTCCTTCAAAGGTTGTTTTTTTAGTAGAGAGAAAAGAGATTCCTGAAGGAATTGAGCACCATAAACATGGCAGGCTCCAAGGAAACACAGACCTTAAGGAATTTGGAGGCTGGTGGTTAAAACCATCCTGTTACAGGAGGTTACAGCTCCTGTTGTACCTGAAAATCTTGGAGGTGAAGTGAAATATTCTATTTCAAATAAAAGGCCAAGTAAGTGGCCAAATCCTCCCAGGGCAGCACTTCCCAGAGGATTCCCAGCCCATACAGAAGATCTGGCAATGTGGATGATCCAGCTGACACTGAGCAAGCACTTCTGGTGGCAAGAATCCCAGAAGTGCAAAGGACCTGGCTGTGCCAGGCACATTCTTCTCTCTCTCTGGATTTTTCACAGAGGAGCACAGAGAGAAGAAAGAGAAAACAATTTCTATTTCTGCTCCTTGTTTTTCCCATGTGGAATGTGCCTGGAGAATTGTTTACCTGGGGTGATTGCTTGGCTGGATTCTGGTGAGGATTGTTGGAGCTGATGGCCAATCCAACCCACCTGTGGCTGCACTCAGAGAGGGTCAGGAGTTGTGAGTGAGTTAGATATGGGAGTTAGAACAAGTAGGTTTGTGGTGTTAGTATCTCCTTTAAACAGTATATTCATGGATTATAGGATAGTTTTAATAAAGAAACCATTCAGCTTCTGAGCTGGAGTCACACATCAGCATTTCTCCCCACCAGGTTCACCTGCACGTACAACAGCAGGGGAATACCCCACAAACACCTCGAGTTACAAACCCACGCAGTAAGCTGCAGCCACGATTTTGTGTCACTGCCCCAGCTGCTGCTCAGGAGGGACCTCCTGCAATCACTGAGGTTGGAAAAGACCTCCAAGACCACCAAGTGCAGCCTTTGACCAAATCCTGCAATTAAATCAGGTTATGAAGTGTAAGATCCAATGGTTTTGGCCACTCCAGGGCTGCCCTGGGCAGCCAGTGCTGGACCAATCCTTCAGGGAGGAACTTCGTCCTCACGTCCAACCTGAACCTCCCCTGGCTCTCACTAAGGCTGGAAAAGATCTCCGAAAATCACTGAGTCAACCATTCCTGAGCCACTGCAGACTGATGCTGCAAGACAAGCCCAAAGTGGTGCTGCTTCATGTTAAAATGCTTCTTTTTACCTCAAATTTCAAGGTGGTGACCTCAGCCAGCCCAGAGTTGGCTGAGCTTATGGGTGAATTGAGCTTTTATAATTTCTGAAAGGAGGAGCAGCTGAAAAACCCCTTTGTCAACTGAAAATTCTGCCTCTCTGTGATGCTCCCAGGATCAAGGATTTTCCCTATTACAACACTCTTCATATTTGCCTTCTTTCCCTCTCTTCAGGAAATGCATCCAGACAGTCTCACTGATGTCAGTCAGAACAACCTGCATCGTCTGCTAACTGCTGGTGGAAGATTGTGGTAGAGAACATTGGAACACGTGTGGCTGAAAGGGATTAAGAGAAAATAAACATTAATGAATAAATTCGATTTTAAAAAATCATCATTTAGAATGAACGTGCAAAATGAGGGACTGATCTCCACAAACAGCACCTTGATATTGCTGAAAAAAAAAAGCCTCATATATTGGCTTTTCCCCCACTTTCAGTCTGGGCTGAAAGCTGCAATTTCAATATACAAAATTATCCTGTCTGGCAAAGAAGTGCCACAAAGGGCTGTCCCCAGAAGCTGGAACTGGAACTGTTCCAAGCACATGCATGGGTTCAGCACAAAGCTCAGGACTTTCACACAAAGGCAGCACAGGATAAGCCACTGCTTAACTTCCTCTCCAAGCAAGATGTTGCAAAGTTACATCAACAGTTTTTGATAACTTTCAGGCCTTTCAAACATGTCTAGCAACATAAAGAAATATTATACAAAATATAGATATTTATTTAAAATACCCATAAAATATCTATATTTATTAAAATATCTATATTTATTAAAATTTATAAATTTAATTTTATCAAAACTTAAATTAATATATTAACATATTTTTTTATTAAAAATAATATACAAAATATCTGTATCTATTAAAAATCCCCTTCCTCTGGTCATCATGGCTTCAGTCAACCAGGTCAGCATTTGGGTGAATAACTTTTACAGTTAATTTTTTTTGATGTAGAAGTAAATTTTACAATTTACTTTTTCCAAAAAATTTACAAAAGTAAAATTTTACAAATTTTACTCATCCAGTACCAGAAGCAGAGAATGGAAGAAACTGGAAGCATCAAGTGAATAAATTAAAAAATAAAGTTGAAAACTTTGTACCTATGTACAAGAGGATTAAAGAGTTTAGTTGTCTCTAGATGTATGTTTTTGCCCTGCAGCAGAAATCCAGCACAGCCAACAGCTGGAGTGAACAGTGATCAAACTGCAGGGGAAATGGGGGAAATCATTTCAGCTACGGGGTAAAATTTGCAAACTCTGCTTCACGTCTGGGATTCAAGGTGGGCTCTTCCTTGTAAGTCTGCAGTGACAGAAGCTGCACAAACCAGTGGCAGGAACAGCAGGAAAAGGTCCACTCTTTGTACATACAACACAGCCTAGCACGTGGTGCTTGGTGCACTACAAAAGGGCCCATTTTTTTTTTTTTTAATTAATAAATTGGTCTTTTAAAACACTTTCTCCCATTCCGTGTCTGGCACTCGCGTCACCAGGTAACGAGGAAGGCTGAGACCAGCACATCCTGAGGCATCTCCTGCACTTGCAGGATGTCACAGTCCTGACTGGGGAATGACAAATGCCAAGTGCTGAGAAATATTTGAGAAGCTGTAATAGCCCAGCAGCAGATAAACATTTTTGTAAAAATTAAGAGGCAGCCCCCAGAGTCAGAGCCGGGGGAATTTGCTATCTCTTGGATGTGGAATTGATCTGAATGCAATTACTTTATTCTTTTCAGCTCTGTTTGACTTTGAACTAAACATCAATTAATGCACAAACGAGATCTGTTAACTCCAATAGTGATTTTTCCATAAAAGATGTGAAGCAAATTCATTGGCCTTCATGGGATGGCTTTGAGCAATCCCAGCCATCACCGGGGCAAGCTCAACTTCATTTTCCAGTGGTCACTTAAACCCTTAATTCTCACGACAAAACTCCCTCAGCCTGAGTTTTAAAGCCCTGAAATTAGCAAACAAGACATCACATAATGTATGCTCCAAAGCTGGGACCTTCCAGTGCTTCAGCTGCGAGCAGCCGTTGAGCCATGGCCAATAGAAGCTCATTTGAATAATCAATATGACAACCTTATTTTTCTAATGCAAACAGGATTGCTACAGTAAGGTGTCTCACTGCCACATCACAGTCATGGCCTCTTTTAACCCCTAATTAGATTTAGGCGATTATCCCTGCTCTTCCTTACAAGTGTACAGCCCGGATAAGGGATGACAAAAGCTATCTGCCACTTCCTCAGCCTTTGCAGGCTGCAGGTTATGCAGGGAGATACAGGGGAAGATCAGCAAACAATTGTTATTCATATCATCTCCAGTTTGGAGATAGTCACAGTTTGCCATCCGTGCTGAGGGAAAATAGCCCAGAGCATTAGGTAAATGCAAAACCCCCTAAGAACATCGGGGTTACACAGATGGAAATTCAAGGTGATGTTGGGGAATTATGTTTAATTCAAATTGGTTATCACAAAGAAAACTATGGAGCCGTGGTTTTGTGCCTCACGCAGGAAACCCTGCCTTTTCAAGAGATTTCTGTGCATTGTCTGGTGGTGTGTAACATTTTACATGGCTGTTTATATCAAAATTAAAGGGAAAAAAAAAAAAGAAATCAAATTTAGAAACAGCAATCCCAAAAGAATTACATTGCTCAACAAAGTCCGAGCAGACAGAGAAGATCTATTACAGAAATGTAATCACATTTCATTTACAAGAACTCTTATCTCAAGCACTTAAACATAACATTTAAACAGTTTTCCATTTTATTGTGCTCAGTATTGAAGCTAATAAGATAGAAAAGTATAATCACGTTAGCAACATTTCTATTGCATTACATAAACACAGCACGAGATTAAAGGCAGAGCAGGGGAAGGCAGTGCCTGCAAAGCTGAGCCCTGGGTTTCTGCTGGCAGACAGGAACATCACTGGGACCATGTGTGAAACCTGCCACGCTGAAATTGGATCCTGGGCTCCCAAAATGGCCCTTCCCAGACTGAAAAAGGGATTGCACCACATATTCGCCACATGGGAAGGTGCTTTGGAGCAGAAGTCCTGGCTCTTACTGAAGGATCATTTATCCAAGACAAGTAAAATTTTCAGAATGGCTACAAAAACCATTTGGACAGAGCTTCAAAAAGCACTGCTGGGGAACATACTTTAAAACTATTGCCTAAGTTGTGATGAACTCCTTACCAGCAATGCCCAAAGCAGCTCCCATGCAACCCCTGCACTGGGGCTTCATCTCCATGGAGGAATCTCCGCGGCTCTTCCCAGCTTCCTGCTCCATGCCCAGCCCAGGGTGGGTCAGGCTGGGAGGGGCTCACCTGGGGCCACCTCCTGCTCCAGCAGGGCCATCCGAGGGCACGGCACTGGAATTTTCCCTGGGAGACTCCACAGCCTCTCTGGTCCAGGGGGAATTCCCTGGGATCAGTCCCTGCCCCTTCTTCTGGGCCCTGCTCCAAAATTGGCTCCAAAACTTGCAGTACAGAGAAGGAAGAGAACCAAGCAGCCATGGAGAGGAGCAGCTCCAGGGAGAGCTCAGATCCCTGCCAGGGCCTGAAGGGGCTCCAGGAGAGCTGCAGAGGGACTGGGGACAAGGGATGGGGGACAGGACCCAGGGAATGGCTCCCACTGCCAGGGGCAGGGATGGGTGGGACATTGGGAATTGGGAATTGTTCCTTGGGAGGGTGGGCAGGGGCTGGTACAGGGTGCCCAGGGCAGCTGTGGCTGCCCCTGGATCCCTGCCCCAAGGCCAGGCTGGACATTGAAGCAAATAAATTTTTCAAACCTTAGGAAACTTTGTCAGAAAAAAATTCCTCCCCCATAACAACGTGAGAAGCACAGCCTACAAATAAGGCACGAGTCAGAATGTATTACAGTGCAGAGTAAAATTTTCAAAAATCATATCTAAAACCTACAGCATATAAAATTTTGAGCCTATAACATCAAGACCTAATTATCTACTATCCATTTACTGACTTATTGTAGCCTGAATGTTTAAAAAAAAGGAAAAAAGCAGAATTGTTAAAATTATCTTTAAAGTTCATGGAAAGAGTTTCCAACAAGCTCTAGGGCCTAAAGCTTGTTTTGTTTTTTTTTTTAAATAAATTAATTGATGGACTTTAATCTTTTGTCCTCCTCAATAAAAACCAGATTGTGACCCTTTAAATCAGAGTTAGTGGCTCCCACTCCATATAAACCCCTTCCTTCTCTTCCATCTTCATGCTCCTGACTCACAGGGGAGATGTAAATTAATCCCAGCAGAAACTCCCACTGCAACACTGTCCAAAACTTCACCCAGGTGGTTTTTTTTTTAACACTGTTTAATGTGGACAGGAAATAAAGGCAGAGCAAAGGAGGAAATAAAAAGGAAAAAGGGTGATGGCAGAGGCAGGCACGTGAAGACTTCTCAGCCCTGGCCCTGCATTCCCCATTCCTGTGCTGAACACTCTCCCAGAAATCCATTGTCTGGATTGCCCTAATATTTTTCAAAGCACGAGCAATGCCCACCTGACAATAATCAATGGAAACCCCCCTTTTCCCTCCTGGACACAGCATGATCCCATTAAGCAGCCTCAAAAGATTCTGATCTGAGCAGCCAAGGCAGACCTTCCTGATCAATTCCTTAATCCATTTGGAGAGAATGGACTGATCCTGCTGCTTCGATTTCAGCCCAGGAAAAATCATTCCCAACATAATTCACCATTACATGGGCCTTGTATTACAAGAACTTCAGCTGCTGGGAGCAGCTGAGGAGCGAGGCAGGATCCAGGAGAATCCTGGATCTTCCCTCTGGGTCTCCCCATTCCCACCCTGGAAATCACCCAAAGCATTTCCCAGCCCTGTCTCTCATGGATATTTGAAGGTGCTGGTTTTTGCACTGCAAATAATGTAAAAATCCATGGCTGGAGTGGAAGCCATTCCCAGAGCTTTCACCCAGAAAAAGTGCAATGCATCAGCCTTCCATAATCTTAAAAAAAAAAAAAAAAATCTAAAAAAAGGGAAAAAACCCAACAGGATGCTGAATTATTGTCACAAGGACCACTGTGCTCCATGGGCTGCTGGATGCTGCTGGGGAACTGAAGGAGCTTCATTCCAAGAAGGGTTCAGGGGACTCTCAAAGAACAGAGAAGGACTTGAAGGTCAAGAGCAGCCTCTGCATCTGGGAATCTCCTATGGGAACCAGACCCAGAAGTTCCCAGAATGGAAGATTTGGGTTGGCCAGTCTCTTCTCCATGGGAAGATCCAGGAGCCTTCCCTCTTCCATGGAAAATTACTCCAGTGAAAGGGTGTGGAAGCAGAAAAATGGAAGCACAGGGGTTTTATCTGGAGGGCTTTACTCCTGCGGAGTAGGAACAACCTGCCCTGCACAGAACCAGGAGGTGCCAAGGGTGAAGCCAGAGCCTGGAAGTAAATCATGGAATCACAGAGAGATTTGGGCTGGAAGGGACCTTAAATCCCACCCAGTGCCACCCCTGCCATGGCAGGGACCTCCCACTGTCCCAGGTGCTCCCAGCCCTGTGCAGCCTGGCCCTGGGCACTGCCAGGGATCCAGGGGCAGCCACATCTTCCCTGGGCACCCATGCCAGGGCCTGCCCACCCTCCCAGCCAGGAATTCCTTCCCAATACCCCATCTACATCCCTCTTCTCTTAATTTAAAAGTATTCCCTCGTGCCCTGTCACTGATCAACAGTTCAGATTATTTCATTTAAGTTTGTCACATTATTTGATAATTCCAAACAACAGAAAGGTCCAAAATTAGACCAGGATTAGAAATGCTTCCTCCAAACAAAGACTCTCCTTCCCTTCCTAATCAAAGCCATGGATGGTTTGTGATCTCCATAGCAGGTAAGCTCATTCCAGAGAAAGCATTCCCAATCCAAAATACGAGGTGCATCAGCGAGTTTAGTATTTTAATGTGAATTTCAAATATCTTTCAGATGGGCTGTTTGTGACCTGCCCCTCCTCTGCCTGCTCTGAGGAGCAGTTTGCTGGTTTGGGGCTGGGTTTTCCCTAAATCTTTGCTGGGGACTGGTGGTTTTAGTGGCAGGATGCAGGAGCAGGGTGCAGGGTGAGGTGATTACTGTATCTCTGCTGTTCAGTATCTGCAGGGTGTCTCAGTGCCACTCCAACTCCTTAAACCCAGTAAAGAGATTACAGCTCACACTAACTGGATTTGCACAGCTCCGGATCATTCACTTTGGATTCCTCCTGCCCAGATTAAGGGAGGCCATTAAAACAATAGTCAGCTGCTCTCCCAGCACAAGGTGTCCCAGGGAAAAAAAAAACCCCAAAACTCCATGTTTACATTCGGAGCGTGTGTGTGCTTGGACATGTGGGCAAACAAAACCCTCCTTCAGCAGGAACACTCCACGTTCAAGGAACGAATCCACCCAAAACCCAGGATAATGCAAATTATATAGTTATAAAAGCACAATCATGGTGGCTGGCAGTTTTAAGGAACGGATAGTTTGGAACATTTTAAACAGCTTAAAAGAATGTGTGTCTTTGAAGATACTGCCTTCAAATGCATTCCAAAACCTATTTCTGGAAATAGGGAGGAATATAATTCCCTCAGCATAGTCCATGAATTTAGCAGGGAAGCTCATTTGACAGCCATCACTAACTGACAGTCTGAACTACAGAATTTGAACACAAAACTTAGATTTTTGTACTTAGCTCAAGAAGTACTTAATGAATGAAGATGAAATGGTTACTCTGAACTAAAATCTATTTATTTTCCAGAGCCAGTGGCTCCCCAGCACCTCCTGCACAGTTTTGCTCCACAGCTTACACACGTGTCCCATCCACACTGGCTTTTCCAGCTGTCTGGGAGTGAAAGGAAAAGAAATCATCCCATATGCTGCTGCCTATTAAATAAGTGGCCAGTCTTTTGAGTCCTAAACGGGGATTTTTAGCAAACAAAAAGAAAAACAAGGCCAACACAGCTTAGACAACAATAGCAACAAATCTCGGTCAAAGGCAAGTGACCCTCGAGCTGCTCTGGGCATATGGAGGTCTCAGTCCTTTTCAGAAAAAACCCTTCCTCTGCTTCCCATTAGCCTTTAGCTGACTTACTGGGAGGAAACTGTCCTGGTTTGGCCTCTCAGCTGCTTCCTTCTGCGTCCCAGCACCAGCAGCTCTGGCAGCAGAGCTCTGGGACTCCTCAGCCATCACCCCAAACACGCCCAGGTGTGGTGCTGGATCCCTCCCCTGAGCACGGCAGGGGAACCAACCCAAGCTGCTCAGCTCCTTTTCCATCAGCAAACACACATCCTGACAGGCCAGGGGATTAAATCTCTCCGCACTGAGGTCACCCAGAGACCCACTTCTAATGACTTCTTCATCACCTACTCCAGTCACCTCCTGTTTGGATTCTGCCTGCAGGCTGGAGGTAGAAAGGAAGGCAAAAGGAGTAAGAATAAATAAATGAATTAATCAATCAACAGAAGAGGCATGTTGGTTTTACTGTGGATAAGTGACTCCCTTGCCATGGCAGTACATCCTAAAGATCCTGGAAAACCCACTTGGAGTCCAAGCAAGTGCCTGGCAGACCCTGGAGAACCCCAGGTTGGACAAAGGGGCTCAAGCTGCCATTCAGTCTTAGAAGCTGTTCTTCAAGAAGCTGCCAAAAGAAATCACTGGAACCAAGAAGTCCTACCAAGCATCTAAAAACTTTACTACAAGCACTTCTCAGCAGCATGACTGGAGCTCTTGCAAAGTCCTCATAATTTAGCCCAGACACTGAAAATAAACCCTCTTGGGTTAAGGAAAGGGTTTTCCCCTCTGACAGAAGATATTTCTCCTATGAGAATTCAAACTATTTTCCACCACAGGATGGAGTAGTTTGGTTTCAGCATTCAAAATGCAGTTGCTAATTTTAAACAGATTTTAAAGAAGTTCTCCAGTTTTTCTAGGAATGTCCATGTTTAAGATTGATTTTTGGCCAGACTCTGCAATTCCCACCAGCCCATTTCCATTTTCCTGGAAGCACCTCCTCTAGGATGCTTACAATTCAACAACAAGGATTTGATCAAGGCTGAATCATAGCACGCAAGGTTCCAGCCCAGCAGCAATCCTTATTTATTATATTTGGGATCAAAACTTCCAAAATGAATGTATTTTCCTTTTGGACTCCTGAGCTACAAACTAAACACAATGGACTTTATATTTTCCTCAGAAGCCTCTTTGAAATAAACTCCAAAGAGAATTCAAGCAACCAACAAGCACTCCTGAACGCGAGACCTGAGCAGTGCCAATTAAACAAGCGTTGTAGCACCCTGAACATCAACTGGTATTTGCAAGTTTCTGCTCTTGAGAAACGGATTTTGGCAGGTAAGATTTTGAGGAAAAGGTCTTGGGAGAGACAAAAGCAGCTTTCCCAACCCTTCAGCTCCTGGTGTAACACAGGAACCAAGAGTTCCAGAGGAATCTCCCCTCCCAATCAAACATTCCCCCTCCGCCGCTGCTGAAAGGCAACGAGATCTCTCTCTACAACCCTCGTCTTCCCCAATAAATTTTGCATGAAAACACGCCAGCCCAGCCCAGAATTCCTGCTGGCAGGCTGGGAGGGTGATGAATGTTTAATGCAAACAACACCCCCAGCTCCGTGCCAGACAACAGCTCCCGCACGGCCCCCTTTGATCCCAGCACAGCTTCCGAGGAGTTCTGGGGTGCTCTGCCCCACACAACTCCATCACCTATATGCAAATCAGGGCCAATTACCATAAAATACTTCCTACTGCACCAGCTGGGAAGAAGGAAGAGAAAAATAATCGTGTGCCAAGCTCCAGGAGAGTTTGACTCAGAAAAGTCCAATATTCCCTCTTTACTCCTGATGTTTTCTCCAAACAGCAAAAATCTCATCAACAGCCATCAACCACCCACGTGTCATCCATGGGGCACTGGGCATGGATCCAGCTCCAAGGGGTTTGGGGAAATGCCACTGGAAAAAGGTCCCCAGGCAGGAGGACCTCAGCGAACCTTCAAAGCCCTGAAGTGTGGAACTGAAAGGAAAAATGGAGATTGTGTTTGGACAACGAACTCCTCAGCTCTGTAATACTGACAGGACACGGGGAACAGCTCCCACTGCCAGGGGGAAGGGATGGAGGGGATTCTGGGAAGGAATTGTTCACTGGGAGAGTGGGAAGGGGCTGGCACAGGGTGCCCAGAGCAGCTGTGGCTGCCCCTGGACCTCCAGTGTCCAGGACCACCTGGAGCAACCTGGTCCATGGCAGGTGGCCCTGCCCATGGCAGGAGCTGGAATGAGATAGGATTTAAGGTCTGTCCAACCCAAACCATTCCAGGATTCTGGGATCTCTCAAAGTATTTAGGAAGCTGTGAGACCATTAATGCCCAAATGTATCAATAACCTTATTAAGGATCAGCAGTTAAAGCAGTGGTCAGGTTTGATTAATGGTTCACCACTTCTCTTAACAACTGAGGATCATCTGCTCTTAATTTATTCCATTAAAAACTGTCAAAATCACTTGGAGAAGTAATCCCAAATTCCACTAGTACACAAGCAACAATGAGACCCATAAACCTAGGAAAAGTTATTTTAAACTAACAAGCTTTTAGTAGCTTTCTCCCTCCAATTTAACAATGAACAAGGAGCCTTATGAAAAACACATCTCAGAACAACAGAATTTGCATGTTTTGAAGCTGATCAAGACCTGAAACATCAAAATTCAACAGCACACCCAACCAGGTCAATGAAAACATGCATGCAGGTTGTTTTAAAACAAGTGAATTTCAAAAAGCATAAATAAAAGATGAATGTAATGCTTTGATTAGTACAAAAAACACTGGGAAAACACTGTACTACTGTAGAACCCCTCACTTCTGCAGACTTGGACAGCTGAAGGCTTCCTGCATGTAGATGTTGCTGGTCTAAATGTGGGATTTGGGAGTGGAGGGAACTCCCAGCCCACATTCCCAGCAGCGGCTGCAGGATTTCCCTCCATAATGGCTGGACAAGTGGAACATCTCTACAACATTTCAGGGTAAAAGAAGAGCTGAGCTGTTTCACAGTCCATCTCGTGAACAGCTGGTACTTCCCCAGCACTCCAGAAATTCAGTGCTCAGCGCTGGAGAATCATCACTGAAACGGGGAATGCCAAAGGACAATGCCCAGAACGCTATTTTTAAAGATAATTTTAGTTATTTACTTTTGAAATTTCTCTTGGGATGTTTACTGCGACAAGATCTCCCTTGAAACAATCTAAAGCTGCCCCAAAAAAACCCCAAGCACAGATCTTTCCCCCTCACATCTACAAACACAGCCAAGGACAGAAAATCATCATTAGGGTTTACAGGAGCCACAAACTAATTTGCTGCTTAATTAGTGAAAAAAATGCATTTTGATTCTGTCCTTTAGAGGAGCAGTAAAGCCCCAAATATACAACATCTCTCAGATAAGCTGCAGTGCTGCCAAGCTGAAATACCTCCTTTTATGCAAAGTTAAACTATAAAGTCAAGCAGCACCTGAGAATTTATGTCCCTTCTCCCCACAATCTGGCTTCAGGCTGATCTTCATTACAGCTCCAAAGCAGCTATTTTGAATAAATACATTGCAAACAGCCATGAATTTAAACTGGTCCTTGAGGTGAACCAGACCTGGTCCTTGAGGTGCCTTTGAGGAAGGATCTGCTCAAATCCTGAGGCCACAGGATTGTTTCCACTACAGAGTCCCTGATGCTGGAGGTTCTGCAAGGGCTCTGTAGAATAATGAGGCTTTCTAGACTCTGGGTCCAGACATTAATCTGCTTGGAGAGTCCAAACTGGATCCAACTTAACCAGAAATTTTCCTGCTGCCGCAGGGAACGAGGGGAAAATTCCAGAAGCCAACATGTGGGTGGAAGGTGCTGCCCTAGAAATCCCCCAGGAGCATTTTTCAGTGGGAATCCACCCAAGGGAAGGTCATGAAGTGACACCTCAGTGGTTTTTTTTTGTTTTTTTTTTTTTGGAAGGGATCAAAGAGGGAAAAGACAAACAGCCCAGGAAAGGCTGCACAAGAGCATGATCCATAAAGCAGAGGGAATTACATAAATTACATAAAATGTAAAAAATTACACTGCCTTTCCTGCAATCTGTCATCAACAACCCAAGTTATCCCAAACAGAAACTGGACTGACAGCAGGCTCTCAAAGGTTCCCATCCTTCACCCAGAGCAAGGCTTGTGCTGAAACTGCATTTTTGAGCCTCAAGCAAAGCCCAGGAGGAACTTCTGCCACTGGAGGAGGTGTAGGTGTGTGCGAACAGTGAAACACATCTTCTCTTAGGAATAAGCCCTCATGCTTTCCAATATTCCCCATCTTCCCCCTAAATTATGGCTATTACATATGGGAAGAATGTTTATATTAACAAATGGCAGAAAGCTCTTTAACCCACCTGAAACCAAGCTGGAGGGGGGGAAAGGGTAGAAAATGAAACCATCACTTAGTGCAAAATGTTGCCACGTTGCAGAACTGTAAAACCCTACAAATCCCACCCTCCAAATATTCTGAATAATACCCCACCTTTCAAACATTCTGAACTGATATAAACTTAGTTTATATAAAATACAATTTAAGGTAAGGTAAAATCACTACAGCAATCGCAGGGTCTGGGTGTCAAGGTGACCCCAAGAATGTAAAAGTCCTTTTTTCCAGCCCGAGCAGCCAGAGAAGGAGTCTGGATGTGTAGGGTCAGCTCCTCAAGGCTGTTTATTTTCCCTTATCCAGAACATTCTCTCTCTGCCCTGCTGAGCTCTGTCCAGCAGGGCGGCCATGGCATTCTGTCTGCCCTCAGGGCAATGTTCACATTTTATACCAAAACCTACGTGTGCCATGTTTACAATAACGTGCCAATAGCTGTCATTTATGCTGGACAGTGTGTCTGTACCTTAAACCAACAGAAAAGTGTCACCATCACAGCGAGACATGGAGGGCAAGGAGAAGGAGAAGCTCAGGACACACCCAAATCCCTCCATCTTGTCCCCTGAACCCCATTCTAAAAACCCCAAAATTCCACTTTTTCACCCTTTGGTAATCCAACTACCACACTACTCAAACCCTTGTGGTTTGTAATTCCTCATACAGAGCTGGCAGCTTTTCCCATGGGCTAAAATGGAAGCCACAGGTGTTTTTGACTTGGTGCCAAGGTCCCTGAGCCCCCTGCCGGGGTCCGGAGCCCGCCAGGGCAGCCAGAGGGATGTGCTGGGCTCCCACAGAGCCATGAAAACACACGGCGCTGCTGCCCGCTTTTGCTCCAGCCGTTCCATCATTTGCCGTTTCACTTACCCGCCCTTGGTGCCGTGAGGCTCCTTCTCCTTCCCTTTGCCCTTGGCCTTGTCCTTGTCGCGGCCCCTGCGGCGCTCCCGGGAGGCGCTGGGGGTTCTCCGGTGGCCGGACCTCTCGCTGCTGCGGCTGTAGGAGCGCTGCCGGGCGCGCGAGCGCGACCTGCGCGGAGCACAAGCACACAAGCACCAGGTTGGGACAGACCCTCACTGCCGGGTCTGGGCTTCTTTCTCCTGCCCCTGCCGGGGTCGGGATTGATTCGTGTGTGTCGCTGCTGGACACAAAATGAGTACGCAGAGGCTTGGTGAGCTCAAGAGAGAAAAAGAACTAATTTTATTTCTGACCTCGCAATATATAGAGTTCCAAAAGCGACAGTGGATTGGAGGATGGAATTGCCACCTCTCCAACCACACTGGTCAAACCAACAGTCCATCAATTCTCTCCTCCCACAAAGAAGAATGCAAAACAATCATTATTTACATGAACAGTGCGTGAGAACTCCAGTAGAAATATGCAAACGTTATCAGAAGGTTAACGAAGTTCTATGAGAACTTTAAAACTTTCAAAAAAACTATAAAAGAAAACACTTTTAAAAATCAGGGCAGCACATGTTCAGCATTGTGTGTTCAGGCTCAGGTGTTTATTGTTTCTTACCTGTATTACAAGTCGTGAGTTCTACAACTCACAAGCTACAAAGCGAGTAAGTTCTTGTAAGTTCTTCTCACAAGCTACAAGCTCACTAGTTTTCCATACAAGGTCTTTTAAGGCTGAGCTATCCAAATAAGAAATGACACCTAAATTACTTTCCCTTTTAACCCAATAACTAATCACTCGAAGCCCACAGTGTGGACTTTTCTGTCCAATTACACAAACCACCCAAACCCATGGAGAAGGTGCAGAAGGAGGACCAGCCTCCACCCAAAACCTCCATCTTAGCTCTATACACATTATTGTATTCTAAAACCCCAAACTCTAAGTTTTCCACCCTGTGATATTACACATTTCTAATCAAACTACACACCCGTAATTCCAGTGTTATCCATCAATTTTGGAAGCTTCTCCACGGCCTCAGGTCAATGCAGAGTTCCCTTGGGGGACAGTGCTTGTCAGCACAGAAAGTCTGGAATTCCAGGACTCCAAAACTCCAAGATCATCGAGTCCAACCCAGCCCTAACACCTCAACTAAACCTGGCAATGAGTGCCACATCCAGACTGCTTTTAAACACATCCAGTGACGGTGACCCTGATGCCTGGAGAGGCCACCTGGAACAGAGGTTGGGCACAGTTAAAGGAAAAAAGCAGGGATTTATTAATCCCTCAAAGGACACACCTCGAGCAGTAAAAGAGCCCAGGCAGGGCTACACCCCAGATGGACCCAAGATGGACCCTGAGTCACGAGTTTTCACACTTTTATGAGTTTTGGTCCATTTCCATTTTGGGTTCATTGCCCAATTCCAGCTCCAGGCTGTGCAGTCCCACCCTCCCAGGTTGCTCCCCTCCATTCCCTGCTGTTTGCACTTTTTGGGCTGAAGCTGCAGCGGTGTCCTTGGTTCTGGGGCTGGAGAAGGATTGTTGTGTGTGCCTGAGCTGTGAGGAGAGCTGCTGGCACTGTGTGTGGAGTTCAGAGTTACATACTGCTATAATTCAGTACAGAATCTGGAAAATATGAAAACTCAATCCTAAGGCATCAGGTAGACTGATAGGAAAAAATGACCCCAAAGCAACTGGGGAAGAGATTCTGATTAAAACATGCTAAATCTTCTACAGGATCCATTGGATTAACTAAACAAGCAGGAGAGGAGTCACCAAAACCCTTGTGAGAAGCAGCCAGATAGTGAAGGAAGGTTCTCCTTCACTAGAGAAAGAAGGGGCTGCTTCTAGGCAGACAGAAAGGATCCCCAAAGTGTAAAATACCAAATTAATCTAACAAAATACCACCCATTCCTCTGCCCTTCCTCTGCAGAGACATCTAGGTATTTTCTCCAAAAACTACCTAGTGAAGTCAAACATCTGACATCAGTAGGCCTAGTTTGCTACCAAGGGTTTCATCTCCAGGTTTTGGAAACTTTTGGCTACTCAGCCCTGAATCCAAACACTTTTTTAAATGCTACACAGATCTAGAGTGAAAATCTCTGAGATCTTACTGCCCTACTTTCACAGTTACAAAATTTCATCATCAGAACAACCAGTCAGCCATTTCTCACCAGCACTGCACCTCAGCCTTGTAATATACCCCACCTTTCAAATATTCTGAATTGATACAAACTTGGTTTATACAAAATACAATTTAAAGGTTTTATAGTTATGGATTTTATAGTAATATTTTATTATTTAATTTCAATAAATTTAATAAATAGATCTAATAATGTAGCACAATTCACAATTTAATACCTTTAAACTGACAATTTAGCAAAAGAAGTGAAAAAGAAAACATGGCTCCTGCTCTGAAAAGAGATGCAAAATAACTTAAAACACACAAGGTCACAAGGTAGGATTCATCCATCAACAAAATGGAAAAAAAGATCAAGAAGTATTAGGGCTGGATCTTTGTGTGTCCAAAATGATTTCATTATTCCTGAATTTCTTGTAGAGGATTTTCTAAGTTTTATTTAATAATTTATCATGGGTCAATGCTACCTGAGTGGACAAGGAATATTTGAGAAAAATCAGGTCAAGTTTTCCTTGGTTTCTTCTACCTGAGCACCTGGCCTTTGGAATGTGTCCCTTCCCAGGGCAGGGGATGGAATGAGATGGGCTTTAAGGTCCTTCCCAACCCAACCCATCCCATGATTCTACAATTCCATGATTCCCATGAAAGTTCTGATGGCACCTCACGGAAAAGTTCCATTAAGTACTGAGGGAAACGGGGAATTTTTAAAACAGTATAAAAAGTTTCTTTAGCACCTCTTGGAGGGCGAAACTGCCAAGGCCTTTAAAAGCCAAATCACCCAGACAAAATCCCTCCTTTTATGAAACAACAACTGCTCAATAAAACTCAGCAATAGACTAAGCAAAAGAAAATCCTCCATCCAGATGAGGCTATAAATTACATTTCTGGAATTTGTCCAGCACATGGGAGTTCAGGTCCCTATTCCTGCCAGGAGCAGCTCCAGAGGTCAGGGCTGGGTTCCTGTTTCAGCAGCTGGTACCTTCCAGCAGCAGCTCTCCCATCCTGGTCACTCTATTAACACTAATAAATAGATCAAATTACCACTGCAGTGCTGTATTCTTAGCTGGAGAACATTTGCTGGCTCAAAATGGATTTTCAGCGTGTCATCACAAATGTAAAAGTGTCCATCCATCCATCCATCCTTACTCCTCAGGCAGAGGAAGTTTTGACTTGAAAGAAATCTGGATATTAAATCTAATTGTTGTTTGGCACAGAGACACTGCTTTTACAAACATCATGATGAGGCAGTACGGATTTACAGAGCACTGCCCTAAATCCACTATTCCCAGGTAACCCTGACTTCTCAGAACTCTGCAGATGAGTCCAAACCAGAAAATAACACCAAACAACAAAACAAACAAAGCCCTGTAGCAACACAAATCACCTTTAATTCATGCAGGGCCTCTCCTCACTTAATGGCACAGTCCTCCCACCAGGAGTAACAGGAATCTAAAATATTTATTGCTAAAGAACTTCAGTTTCTCAGCTCAAATCTGAATTGGAGTTCACTTCTACCTTTTGCAGGTGCAAATAACAAATTCAGCTCAGGCAGGCTGGATGCTCAGTTCCTGGATTTCTGCTCATTCCCATGTCTGTGCAGAACTGGTGGCAGGTGACAGTTATATACAGGAAACAGCTTTTAAAAATTAAAAGAGTTATTGCACCGAATTTCCCCATCCCTGGCAGTGTCCAAGGCCAGGATTGGAGCTCCCTGGGACAGTGGAAGGTGTCCCTGCCATGGCACAGCCTCCCTGGGCACCCAGTGTCCCACCACCCTCACAGGGATGAATTCCATCCCAACATCCCATCTAAACCTCCCTTCCATCAGCTTCAGGCCATTCCCACTTGTCCCATCACTCCATGGCCTTGGGAAGACTCTCTCTCTACTGCTCCTTAATTCCTATTAAAGTATCTTGCAAGATCTACAGGAAAGGAAATCAAGATAAAACTTCCTGAAATGGAGCTCCCGAAAGTCATCTGTGTCCCCAGCTCATCACCAAACCACAACAAAAGACCACAGATCTGGCAGAGAAGACAAATTTTCTATTTTATCTGCTGTTGAAAAATAACAAGAATCACAATTAGTCTTATTAAAGCAAGACCCCAAATGTTCAAATTATGGAACTACTGGAAGGAAAAAAAAAAAAAAAAAGACCACAAAAAATGAAGCTGTAGAGGAGATTTCCAGCATGGATCCCCTTCCCCCCAAATGACACCCAAAACAAAAACACCACCCACCATGCCAAAGGTTAAGTCATTTAGTCAAGTTCAAAGATCTTCAAAGGGTTCTTAGATCCAGATAAGCCCATATGTTCCCAAAATTCTGTGAAAAGCCATTACTTTCCAATCTGCTTTTCATGTCTAAGTTGCAGAACACACAGATGCTTGGCATCACTCGGGATCCCTAAATTCTCACACCAGATAATCAAGGCTCACCAATAACTTCCCTATCTCAAACCCTAAGAAATGGCTTTATTCCATCAGCACTCGGGCCGCTTGTAAAAATTGAAAGTCTCCATAAAAGCCCATTCAGTTACTGCACAATAAGTGTTAATTTGCTAATTTCTTCACAGGTAATCAATTAAAATGTAAAATATTGGATAAAATTAGTTGCACTAAATTTAACAGCTGCTCCATAAGCATAATTAGTTTCACAAGGGCCATATGTATTCTGAGCAGAGACTGAGTTGAAACAAATAAGCGGATTTTAAAACAAGTTTGAGGAAATCTGCATTTAATTAGCAGGTGGGCACTACAACTGCATAATGTTTTTATACATTTATATTTATGAAGTGACAGAAGATCTAAAGGCTTTTTAAAATGGCGTTTATTGTTTGAATGGGAACTGTTTTGCTGCATGCTAAAGTGATTTAAATCCTTATAGCCCCGCTTTGAAAAAATCATAAATGGTGAAAGAAAACATGTGGAAAACTGTAAAACTAGAAAGAATTTGCGACAAAAAGCAGAGCCACATACCATAACCAAAAGGAAACTACACTTAATTAAATGTACACTACATCTGGAATATCAGCCTAATAAAACGTGCAACTATTAATTCTCATTGTTCTAAAGGAAATGAGGTCAGTGGCGTTTAGTATTTCCCCAATTATATTGCACTAAAGCACTGAACTCTATCTTAGAGGTCCAATCTAATCTCTTCAAAAGGTTACAACTGCAAAAGAGACTTTTTTAAATGGAAGCAGGAATTAAGAGTCCAAAACCAAGACAGGGTTTGTTTTCTTCTCTTTGAGCTCTTCCAGGGAAGACCAATTTTTGCAAAAATAATCTTTTTTTCTTGGCAAACAGCACCCCCCACTCCAAAGAACGGTGCTGAGATGTCAACTTCTCCCCTGGAATTCTTCTAAGCATCTCTCACCTGACACAAGCCTTATTAGATTATTTTTAGCTCAATGGCCACAAACAAAAGCCAACAAATCCAGGGCTCTTTAATACTTCAGCCATAAATCCAAGGGCTGGGCCAGAACAATGGAACAACTGCGCTGCATCAAGCCTGGCTGCTCAGACTGGTAATAAAGCCAGAGTGCAAACACACAAGTAATTGCAGCAAAATGCCATGTTCTCTTTCAAAGCATATTAAGAGAAAGTTCCTTGTTTAACTCAACTTCACCACCAGGGAAAAAAAAAAAAAAATCATGGTACAAGTTGTTGGAAAGGTAAAATAATTTCGGGTATCAATTGCAGTCATTCAGACTGCAGGAATTATTAAAGATGTATATATAATGTCAGCGTAGCTGCCTCAACTAAACATTGCAGGTCATTATTAGCTTGCAGTTTTAAAATGTGTGTCTTTGGGGAAGTTAAATATAGATAATATGTATGATAATAGTAATTGTTTTAAATTTACTGTTCAATATAAGGTGAGTGATAACAAAAGTAGGCAGCAGCAGAGTCAAGAGTTTCAACCTGAAATGAGACTGATGCTAAGAGGAAAACGTTTCAAACCAGCAGTTTGGACAGTTGGTAAGTGACAAAACATATTTCAGAATAAGGGTATATTTAAGATTAAGAATTATCATCCACAGTGTCAGAGAGAAGCAGGATGAAATAAAAACAACTGGGACAACCATCAACTTTTTTGGAGATGATGTAAGACGTCTTTCCTCCAGGATTGTACCATTTAAACTTTCATTCAGCCCATTTCTTCCTGGTTGCCTTTGCCTCAGCCTAAGCAGTGACAGCTCCAGGACTTGGCTGGGAGAGGAAGAATTTCCTTGCTGATATCTTTGTGTGGCAAATTATGCCAACTGCAGAGCTGAGGAAAGGGATTTGCCGAACACCAGCACCAACTCAGCCCAGCAATTCCCCACTTTTAAACCATGGTAGCTACACTACCAAACAATTGAGGAGCTGAAAATCCCACCGCTGCAATTTTGAACAGATGGAGTTACTGGAAAGGCAGCATGGAGAGCAGAACCCAGGGGTGGGACACTGCTGGAATTCTGAAGCAGCTGGTTTGGAACACCTCGAGTTCTCCAGACTCCTGGAGACCCTCCTGCTCTGGATTCTGAGGGGGATGAAGGTGCCTCCTCTGCCACAACGCCTTGGTTATCCTACAAGGAGTCCTTGGGAAGGATCTAGCGTGCCCTGGTCACCGGTGAGGTGCTGGAAAACCCATGGGAGATCAGCTGGGAGGAGGAGAACCAACCCCAAAGACATCGAGTTCCCTAAATGAGCTGTGGGGCCACAGTGCTGTGCCCAGAACCTGCATCCCACGGAACCCAGGCACAATTCCCTGGATCCCATGGAACCCAGGAACAATTCCCTGCCCATCCCATAGAACCCAGGCACAATTCCCTGCCCATCCCATAGAACCCAGGCACAATTCCTTGGATCCCATGGAACCCAGGAACAATTCCCTGGATCCCATGGAACCCAGGCACAATTCCCTGCCCATCCCATAGAACCCAGGCACAATTCCCTGGATCCCATGGAACCCAGGCACAATTCCCTGGATCCCATGGAACCCAGGCAGAGCTCCCTGCCCATCCCATGGAACCCAGGCACAGCTCCCTGCCCATCCCATGGAACCCAGGCACAATTCCCTGGATCCCATGGAACCCAGGAACAATTCCCTGGATCCCATGGAACCCAGGCAGAGCTCCCTGCCCATCCCATGGAACCCAGGCACAGCTCCCTGCCCATCCCATGGAACCCAGACACAATTCCCTGCCTCCATCCCATGGAACCCAGGCACAATTCCCTGCCCATCCCATGGAACCCAGGCAGAGCTCCCTGCCCATCCCATGGAACCCAGACACAATTCCCTGCCTCCATCCCATGGAACCCAGGCACAGCTCCCTGCCCATCCCATGGAACCCAGGCACAATTCCCTGCCCATCCCATGGAACCCAGGCACAGCTCCCTGCCCATCCCATGGAACCCAGGCACAGCTCCCTGCCCATCCCATGGAACCCAGGCACAATTCCCTGCCCATCCCATGGAACCCAGGAACAATTCCCTGCCCATCCCATGGAACCCAGGCACAGCTCCCTGCCTCCATCCCATGGAACCCAGGCACAATTCCCTGGATCCCATGGAACCCAGGAACAATTCCCTGGATCCCATGGAACCCAGGCACAGCTCCCTGCCCATCCCATGGAACCCAGGCACAATTCCCTGCCTCCATCCCATGGAACCCAGGCACAGCTCCCTGGATCCCATGGAACCCAGGCACAATTCCCTGGATCCCATGGAACCCAGGCACAGCTCCCTGCCCATCCCATGGAACCCAGGCACAGCTCCCTGCCCATCCCATGGAACCCAGGCACAATTCCCTGCCTCCATCCCATGGAACCCAGGCACAGCTCCCTGGATCCCATGGAACCCTGGCACAGCTCCCTGCTCATCCCATGGAACCCAGACACAATTCCCTGCCTCCATCCCATGGAACCCAGACACAATTCCCTGCCTCCATCCCATGGAACCCAGGCACAGCTCCCGGCCCATCCCATGGAACCCAGGCACAGCTCCCTGCTCATCCCATGGAACCCAGACACAATTCCCTGCCTCCATCCCATGGAACCCAGGCACAATTCCCTGCCCATCCCATGGAACCCAGGCACAGCTCCCGGCCCATCCCATGGAACCCAGGCACAGCTCCCTGCCCATCCCATAGAACCCAGGCACAATTCCCTGGATCCCATGGAACCCAGGCACAGCTCCTGGCCCATCCAATGGAACCCAGGCACAGCTCCCTGCCCATCCCATGGAACCCAGGCACAGCTCCCTGCCCATCCCATGGAACCCAGGCACAGCTCCCTGCCCATCCCATGGAACCCAGGCACAGCTCCCTGCCCATCCCATGGAACCCAGGCACAGCTCCCTGGATCCCATGGAACCCAGGCACTGAGGAATGGGCCATGGGAGAGAAGCCCACCAGGCCCTGCCAGCTGCAGGAGCCCCTCAATGAGCACTTCATGCCAAACTAAGACCAAAAATAAACTTTACTGAGCGTTATCCAAGAGCTAAATCACGGATTAAACTGCTGCTACCCAAGCAGGGAGATAAACCATTTATTTCCCTTGTCAATCTGCTTAAAGACTCCTTCCTAAAATTCAACCTCAAATTAAGATCATCAGATAAGGACCCATCTGGTTTTACCTGACATCAATTTCCCTCACATCTTCTCAGATTATGTCCCCAAGCAGGACTTTTTTTCTAACCCTATATTCCTTTGGCCATGTCATGACTGAGCAGAAAAATCTGGAATCTAATTCTAATAATCTTTAGGGAATAAAATAATAAAGAAATCAAAATTAATACAGAAACTGTTACATTGTCCTATTAAACAAACAGCTAAAAGCTTTTCCCATTCCTTGTCCTTTCTCATTCAAAGCAGTCTTGGAATTCAAGGGCAAAAACCCCACACAGACCTAAAAAAGGGGTGCAATACCCAGCTGCAGGTACATTAGATAAAAAAACTTCCATATAAAATCAAAGTTAAGCCTGATAAGGGAAGTAAATATTATTCCAATAATCTGAAAGCAAAACAAAAAAAGGCTCAATTGAGTTCAGAATACCCAACTTGTCTTCTGGTCATACAAAGAGCTTCGAGCACGAGGTGAGGCAAAAGCACAAGAGTTGCTCATTTGCCACGCAAAGATACCAGCAAGGAATTTCCTTCCTCTCCCAACCAAACCCCAGAACTTCCCCTGCTTAGGCTGAGGAAAAGCAACCAGGAAAAAAATGGGCTGAATGAAAGTTTAAATGCTGCGATCCTGGAGGAAAGACATTTTATATTTTCTCAAAAAAAAAAAAAAAAAAAAAAAAAAAAAAAAAAAAAAAAAGGGGAAAACTTGAATTCTACAGCAACAAATGAGCCCCATATTCTATGAGCAAGCAGATCCATCAGGCCTTGCAATTAATTCTTCCAAGCACGTGGAGTTATTCCCTTCTCCAAACAGCTGGAATCTATTTGAAAAAACAAAGGTGCAGCTTTCTAGCAGGACTCTGGACCAACAGCCCAGGTTATTCCTCTCTGCCTCGTGCAGGCATGAGTGCCTCTGCATCTGCCCTGGATGGATCCCAGAGCCAGGGAAAAGGCTCCAAGTCATTTTCCAGATGGAATCACGACCCAGGCAATTATTTGTTGTAAATTTGACAACACCTCTGATATTATGGTATAATGTTAAGGGACAGACAGGAGAGATTTTCAGGTTGAGATTTTCCACTTCCCCTGTGCCTCAGCTCACATTAATTACAGGTAAACACTGCTCCTCTGTCTGGCTGGGACAAACCCAATAGCTCAGGTTTTGGGATCATAAAACCTCCAAGACTGAGGCCCCAGTGACGGTCTGAGCTTAAAGACTCTGTAATAGTTGTGTGTCCTCACATCCCCAAATTGTTATTAGACAGCTGAAGGGAATTACCTAAACAGATATTTGAAATCAGCTCACACACCTGCTCTCAGAAACTGCACAAAAACCCAAAAATCCCAATTTAGGTCATGCAGCACCAGCACTGGCAACTGAAGTCTCCAAGTGGCACCAGCACAGAGCAAAAATTGAAACAACAGGGAAAAATCCTGACTATTCCTCATCCTTCAACACTGCAACACTGTTTAAAAGGCAAAGAAAAAATGCCTTAAAGACAGGATTAAGGCATTTCCTAGAAATAAATACCTAATTTGGAAGACTGGGAATATTGAGACTGACTGGATTCATAATGACCACAAACACCACAAATAATAACACCTGGATGAAAAGCTGTGTCTCTGCCTTTTCCTGAGTAAAACAAATGAACCCATTCTCTGTGCTCACAGCTTTGAAAAAAGGCAATTTTTTTTCTTTAATCCAGAGAGTGATAACCAGACAGGTTGAGGTTTAAATTTTATGAGATGTAAAAAGAAATTAAGGTATTCCACCTGTACTTTTTACCATGTTTATGAGGAATATAGGTTTTTAGAATATCTCATTTTCCCAAAATAAAAACAAAATAAACTTAACATTTTTAATGAAAATTGCTATAACTGGACTCCAAAAATTAAGACATGAAAAGGCTTTAGAAACACACAAGAAAAGGAAAAATATTTCACACCATCCACCCAAAATCCTGTGGAGGGACAACATAACATAAAGAGTTTGGATATTTTGTGTCTATTTTCCAGTGCACACTCTATAAACACAGGGATAATTTCCTAATTTCCATGCAAGCTGGATGCATCTCCCTTTAAATATTTTGCATGTAACAAACACAGAGCAGACAGAGGTAAGCAGGGGCTGGTTTTAAATTCCCCTGGGTGAAAACTGAACAGCTCCATTCCTGCAGACTGCTGAAGACCACAGAGCTGCCACCTTTATCAGCCCCAAAATCTCCTTTTCCGGGAGTTACCACCTCTAACCCTGCCCTGTCCCTGCCAAAGCCCAATTCTTATGGCTAATTAAAAACTCCAGGGAAGAAACTCTGAATATTTCATTTACTATTGTAAAAATTAGTGTTTTCCTCGTGGAATGTGCAATAGTTACATAAAATACTGTCACATAAACCACACCAGAAAGAGAGGAACAACAAAATCTGGATTGTTTTAAAAAAAGTACATAAAGCAACAGAAGTACTTAATTGTTATATTTCAAAATGTGTTCTGACTGTTCTGATCAGCTGATGATGCTGAGCACAAACTGCTTGGTGTCAGTGCTAATTTAAATGGGGAATAAAGGTGAATTATGATGTGATTTGTACACAGCTAGGCTTTGTTTAAAGAAGGGTCCCACAGAACTTTCTTCCAAGCTCTGCTTTTTGTTTAAAACACAAAAGAGCCTCACAAAGCCACAGCTAACCCAGGAAATTGTGACAGGTTCCTGTCTGCAGCAGCTCTTATGGACCACACTCATCTGCATTTCCAGACCTGAAGGCAAGAATTAAAATGAAAACTGAATTGTTTCCATCACTGAGAATATCACCCAAACCAGGCAGTTGAGCAATTCCAAAAATAAACCAGTACCTGTTGTGTCACTCAAAACCTTCCACAATTCTATCCCCACAACTCTGGGAAGATTGACACCACCGTGGTGTTAACTGACACCATTAACACCATCCTGGGGATGTTGGAGGGGAGGGAATAGGAACACAGTGGGATTTTAGAACTGAAATGTGTAATTTACCTTGAGTTACCAACGTACTAACCAAGGGAAACGTGTCTGACACCCCTCTGGGAGTCACTGGTGTCCCCAGGTGTTACTGCTGTGTATTTGGGGTTTTTTTACTGATGTATTTTTCATGTTTCTCCAACTTTTTCTCCCTCACTTACTGGTTCCTGCTGCTGACCAAGCTCCAAGTCTCTGGCATTTCTCTTCTGGATACTCCTGGATGCTGCAGAGGGCAAAGAGCTCCATCCCAGCCAGCCCTTCCCTGTCCCCATCACCTGAGGCTCACCGAGTGACCACAGGCCACCGGGGTGCCACCACTCCCTGGGTGAGCTGAAACCATTCCAAGAATCCTTCACCCCAGAGCTGGGACTCCCCACAAACCCCATGGCTTTGTTCCCCCACCTCCAGCTCCAGTCACCAGGAGCGATGCTCTGAGCAAGGCATCAGTGGATTATTCAGAGAATTCCATCTTTTCACGTGGCTGAAGGGAGGGAACACCCCAGAATTCAGGTATTTTAGAGCCACCAGAATGCTCCAGCTCTGGCTTCATCCTGCTGCCTGATCCACAACATCCACATTTCCAATGCTCCTTTCAGCCAAGGGCTGAGGAACAACCCATCCTCCCACCATCACCCTCTGAGGAAGTGGGTACCATTTTCACTGAAAGTCTAAGTTAATTTAATTTAATTTCCCATTTTCCATATTATATGGATGTAATTAAAACAGCAGTTTCACTCTAAAATGCATTTCCTCGTTCTGATCATCTACAGAGCAATGTCCATCACATGTCCCATATTTGATGGGACTCCGTAAAATAAAATTCCTAATGAATAAGAAAGACTATTTGTATTTTACATCATTTTCCTGTATTGAATATTTGCTTACAGAGTAATCAAAATACTACCCTTAGAGAAGTCTCACAATTAAACCAGTTTTAAAAAAATTGAAACAACTCCGCAGTTCTCCTCAAGGATCTGTTTTTATTTTAGTTTACACTGCCACAATTCATTTGCTTTAATCCTTTATCTTTTATTTGAACCAATATCTGTTATTTGAACCAATATCTCATGAATAAATGACATTTTGGCTCCTTTCTAATTCATAACTCTTTTTAATCAACCTTACACTTTAACCACAATAATTGTTTGGGTTCTGCATTAATATTAAAGCCCTCAAACCCCATTTTTTTGGCCAAAGTGGCACTGCTGACCTTTCTCTTCTCAGGCTGCGGTTTGCTGCCCGTGTTTCCCTGAGCTGCACGAGTGGCTCCTGTAGCTCACAGTGCCCTGCAGATGGTTGTGATTACACCCAGCCCCTTCCCAGGCGCTCTCCTAACGGGATGCCACGCTCAGCCCCACAGAGCTGGGGAGACAAGACCCCCCCAGACTGATTCCACCCTCTCCCAACAGGAGAGGTTTTCCCCTCTCTGCTTGCAGAGGGGAGCCACGACGTTTCCAACGGAATTCCTGCCGACCCAACACCGATCCGGGATGGTTCCTGCTGCTGGGAGATGCCCTCGGATATCAGAGCTGTCAGCAGCTTGGGAACGGATGCCCCCAGCTCCCAAGCCCTGGCAAGCAGCAGGGTTTGCTGCTCCTGGCTCCCTCTCCCCACGCCCAGCCCTGGCTCCTCGGAGGTGCCCTGCCTCGTCGCGGGGCACAAACTTCCCCTCGGGAAGCAGTGGGGAGCTGCTGGGGCTGAAATGCTGGGAGCTGCCCCAGGGACAAGGGACTGATGAAGGTGCTGAACACAAGGCATGCACTGAGGCTGCTGAAGGGGCTCTGGGAAGAAGCTCTGGATTCCTGGGAAGCTGATGCGCCGTAAGAAGGGCGGCGATGAAAGCACACCCGGCCCGACAGAAATCCAAACACAGCCACAGACACAATTATTTTACTAATTGCTAATGAATACAGTCAAGTGGCTTCAAAAAGCCAAACTTTGCTTGGACTACTTCAGGTTTTGACCTCTGCAGGAGCAAATGCATTTCAAACTGGAGCCCACCAAAACTGATTAACGGCGCCAGCCAAGGCCAGCACGGAGCAGGAGCTTTTTTCCATCTATCACATGGCCCCAAGGATAGTTAAATGAACCTTAAAATGGCTACAAACAGCTCAATGACTACACAGAGTCCTGCCAATTAGAAATAATTAGGCAGTCATTTTGGTGGTAAGTCTTTTTAAGTGCATACATAATGATGCAATGATGCTTATTAGCGAGCTCATACGAGCTCTGCTCAAACAGCCTGGAATAATTATGCAACTATCACAAAGCCTTGCACATCTCTGTACTTCACCTTAATGCATTTAAAAATCCACTTCATTACCTCCAGTAATTAATCCTCCATTAATTGCAGGAAAAGCCCAGTTTACCGTGCTTCGTTTCTAATTATCTTATAAATAGTTATGGTTCTAATTAATGTGTTCATTAAGCTGAATATCTTTCTCAAAGCCATGCTCAGAGCAAAGGTTCTGCTTTTGAGAGAAAAAGCCTAACTAGCCATAAGGTGAGGCCATTTTGGTTGTATTTGCTTTTATTTTAGTATATTCAACCTCCTAATTGGCATTTAAAATCTAATTTGGAAGAACTTCAAGAAGACTATATAGGAGAAAAATAGGAAAAGGCTTTGCTTTTTTTTTCCACCCATTCTCCAATCAAGAAGCTCAGAGCTTTAACAGGAAAACTTTTAGCATCTCTTTTTGATATAGTCTGGGAACAGCTTTTCAGTGCTGTGCCACACATTAATTTAAATTCTATCATAATTCAGTTTATCCCTGCATGCTTCCATAGAAGAGAACCAAAAACCATGGAGGAAAAATAGATATCTAAGAGTTTATACAGACTTAAAAATAATAAACCCATGCTGCTGGCCTTGCCTTCATTTCTAGGATATAAATCTGTGGTACAGAATTACAACCAGAATTTACATCATTTATTTGAGCTGAGCATGACCTGACCCTCTAAATTCATTGAGAGGTTGCCCTCCTCAGAGATATGGATATGATCCAATAAAAAACACAACTGGAGAATATCTTACAGTAATACCCATGGATAAGGAAACTCCCCATTGAAACACATTTCCCAGGGTTTTGGGGCTTTGCATGTAGGAATTCTGCAGAAAACTTAGACTCAAAATTCTACAGGAATACAATCATTACTTACAATTATGGTATAGATACCAAATTCCCACATCTTTCTAGATTTCAGTTTTTAAATATACATTATCTAATACACTTGTCTTCAGTTACACCATGCAAAAACAAATCCAAGTTTTCCCATCTTTTCATTACCCTCAGCCATATTTAACATGAAATATTTTGTTCAGAGAATTATTCATACTCTATTTTAACAGCAAAAGGACAAAAGCTCTGCACATGCCTGCAATTATCCCATTTCTTTTGGGAACCTCTTCTTCCTAGAACATCCCAGCTTGGGAAAACCTGGAATCGCTGAAGTCCAGTGCAGCTTTGCCATGGCTGAGGTTTGATGCCAAGAAAGCTGCACTAGGAGCAGATAAATTATCAGCTCTACATCTTACCCTGGAATTTTTGGGAGCCTCAGTGTTGGAAACTGGGAAAACGTAAAGCTCAGGAGCTCAGATGTGGGAGGAGAAGCAGCAGCACAAAGGATGAAAGGACAGCCAGGGAGTGGCAGGACAGCAGAGCTTTAATCAGATTAATCATGAACTCACTCCCAGAGCACACTTTGGGAACGGCACCAAGCCGGATCCCAGAGGAAGACGGATTTTTACGGGATAAGGTTTGTGACAAAGGTCCCCAAACCCTGCCTGCAGCAGTGACTGCCCTGCCCACATGCAGCCACGTCCTGCTAAGGAGCAATGCCTGGAATGCCAGAAAAAACTGGCAGCAAAGGATTCCAGGGCATGGATGCTGGCTCACAGAGAATCAGGGGATGCTTTGGGCTGGCAGGGACCTTAAAGCTCATCCACATCCACGGCAGGGACACCTCCTGCTGCCCCAGGTGCTCCAAGCCCTGTCCAGCCTGGCCTTGGGCACTGCCAGGGACCCAGGGGCACCACAGCTGCTCTGGAAATCCCAGCCCAGCCCCTCCTCACCCTCCCAGGGAACAATTCCTTCCAAAATCCCATCCAGCTCTCCCCTCTGGCAGTGGGAATTCACTCCCCCTTGCTCTATCACTCCACACAACCTCTCCATATCACTTCCTTGGCAGAAATCCACATTTTTTGCCTTCACCATTTTAACCAGATTCTGTTCCTGCTGTACATTATCAAAATTAGAAAGAGTGAAAGATGGGAATAAAAAGTAAATTTTTACTAATAAATTCTTCTATTTAGTGTTTCATGGTGGGAAAAATCACTCCTGGAAATGAAGCCTGGAAATGAGCAACACTGTACAGAGCAAAGAGGGTCTTGGATTACCAGGGCACCCTTAAGACATCTGCTTTTGCAGGGCTGCCTCGAGAAACATGAGCACTGCAGCAAAGAAAAAACAGATTCTATTTCATGGCCAGAGCTTTGGTAGCAGAGAAAAAAGAGAATTTAAAAAAAGAGTTAAAATACATAGTGGTTTAGAATGCAGACACACTGAAATCAAAAAGGCAACTCCTCACTAAGGGGAGTTCCTTTTCCTAACAGAAAACTGAAGCACTAAGAAAACCCAACAACCTTTTTCCAAAGGGAGGAAGGAGAGGTTCTAGAGCAATGATGAGCTCTGCTTTAAACACAGTGTGCACCCAGCACCTGGGCTGCACAAAAACCAGCTTTCCATGGAATCAGACCCGAGCCTGAGCTCCAAGTGAACAGCACTTATGTATTCAGAGCTTTTTTAAGGCTCCTTTTCTTGGTTTTATACCAATGAAAAGCATCAAAGCAGCTGTCACTCGCAGCTCTGTGGCTTTATTGATAACTGGAGGGCCCTTGGCATTGCCTTGTGAAGTTTAATTTCCCAAAGTGGTCAATTAAGGGTGGGCAACGAGCTCGGCAGTGCCTGCTGCCCCAGGATATCTCCACTGCTCCTGCTCCACCTCTGGGCCTTTCCTGGGCAGCCACAGACAGAAACTGATCATTCCTCTTGAAAAAGTCACTTATTGCAACAAAAAAGATATTTTTAGAGGCTGGTGCTGATACA
This sequence comes from Anomalospiza imberbis, assembly GCF_031753505.1. NCBI lineage: Eukaryota > Metazoa > Chordata > Aves > Passeriformes > Viduidae > Anomalospiza > Anomalospiza imberbis. Next base: position 1,431,841 of record NC_089690.1, on the reverse strand, counting down.
ACCTGGAAGGCAACAAGATCCTAAATAAAAACTGCAGGGTTGGATTTATTGGGGGAAAAATAAACATGAGCTGACATTACCATCAGCAGGATCACACTCAGTAATGTCAATTCCACCTTCCTGCCCCAAGCTTTTATTTGAAGTTCCATGAAAGAAATGCTGCAATATCTTAATTAAATCTATTTGCTAATGGACCAAAGGCTTAAAACTTTCCCAGCAGTAAAAAGAGAGAGGAACATGTAATATTTACACTGATTCCTCACATAATTGCACCTGAGTGGTTTAACTTGAGGAGCAAGGACAGGGGAAAAAAAAACATGCTAAGCTGCAGATCAATACTTGAAAGGAATAGTAACTCCAGTGGCTACAACTAGGCAAAAAATTAAGCAATCCTAAGAATTAATGACAAGAATAAAATTACAGAAGCATGGAATGGCTTGGAATTTCAAAAGCAATGTTCTAATTAAACAGCCCTGCTTGATTTCTGCCAGGACACCTGTCTGCCTCTCTTTGGAGAACTCCTCCTTTGGCATTGCCAAAGGGTTTTCCCAGCTGCAGAGGGCACAGCTGTGTCCCTGTGAGCCCAGCCCTGCTCACCCCTGGTGTCCTGCAGCAGAAGGGCCCTGGCTGCCCAGTGCCACCCTCCCAGCAGAGCCAGCTGCTGCACGGCCAGCCCAGAAGCCGTCCCTTTGTCCCCAGCTTGTCCTGTCCCTGAACGGCCCCAGCTGTGCCAGCGCTCAGTCCCACGGCCACGCCTCTGCTCCCACCTGGAACATCACCAGCTCTAATCCCACAGCTGCAGCAGCCTGAAATTCACACCTCAACACCCCTAAAAATCAGCCCAACTCCACACCACTACAGCGGGTCTTTGCCCACCACTGGAGACATTCCATTCTTTTTTTTAACCAACCTCTCCTCTACATCCTCCTGCTCCTCCACAAACTCTCCAGGTCCATCACAATTTTACTCTTTATGTATCTGCTGTCCACTCAAAGCGTCCATCCCTTTTAATTTCCTCTCCTAAAAAGCTTTATTTTCCTTTTAGGCCAATGCTGTTTGAGGAAATCCCTCCTGAAGTTTTCATAGTGAAGCCCCTGCTCTGTAATCCATGAAAAGCTCTCCACCAGCGTGTGCTGAGCAGGACAGACAGACAAAATTACTACAAATTGTGTCTTGATCCACTAGTTCTTATCAGCTGTGAGGTGTGATAGGCCAGGTTTTAATGTGGAAAGACTCCAGCACTTTAATCCCACACTAAAATAACTGCATGGAAAAAAGGAGATGAACTGAAGACAGGTACCAGTAACACAAATACAAAAGCATTCAGTGATATCATCTTTAAAAAGTCTTACAAACTGTGCAGTATCAACCCCTCAATAAAATATATAACAGCAATTTTTTTAAGAAGGGATTAAAAAGGAAAATTCCCCAAGACCCCAAAAATCCATAACCAGTGGGGTTTCACTATCAGTTATTTAATGACTCTTCGCACTGCACTTGAGGACCCTGGTTTTAAACAGCACAAATTAACTGCTAAACACAAAGAACTCTGCCAGGCTGGGAGGGCTGAACCCAGGTTAATTCCAGCTCACGCTGCTGGGATAACGGCAGCTGCTTCTGCATCCCCAAACCCAAACCTATTCCAAAGGCAGCCCTGAGCAGCAGCTGCCCTGCCCCTGGATGCAATACCCTGCACACTCTGCCACGTGAAGTCAATTAGACCGGAGGAATGGTAAAGAAATAAGATGTAAAACCTGATCCAACACCTCCTTCAGCCCCGCTGCCGAGGATCAGCTCCCCAGGCAGGATTACTTCCCACATAATCTTTTTTTTCTTCTTCAATATGTACAGATGCACTTGCTGGTTTTGTGTTGATTTTTAAGTTGAAGTGCATTAAAGATATTTCAAGGCAGCAGTTTGCAGTTTAACATAATGGGAAAAGCCAAAGACATTTGGCAGACAATAAAGCAAACTTGCATATTCACAGGCAGCTCCAGGAGTGGCTGAAATCAGGGAATAAAGGTCAACATTTTTTGGTTAATTCTACTTAAAGCTCCGTGAATTAGAAGATTTGTGCTGTAAGTTCTGCTGCAGAGTATTTTGTATGTGATTAACTGGCAGAACAATTGCAGGGGAAGCTCTCCCAATATTCCCAGGGTTCCATCCAGCCCAGAATCCTGCAGGAGCCGAGCTCCTGCATGCCACAGCAGCAGAATATTCTAATAAGAACTCTCCTAATCTTCACCCAGCAATAATTTCAAGATGATATTATTATTCTCATTTCCTTGAATAATATCCATACTCCAGGGCCATTTTCCTTCTCATATTCAATATCGGGCATGCTCCTATCAAGATTCCTTTCTTCATATCCTGTCACGGTATCAATCACTGCCTGCTGTCCACTCAATCCACTTTTGATTTATCAGCCGCCGTCTTCCTGGACTCCATAACTCGACCCAAACCATTTTAGCAAGACAGTGACAAATAACACCCAGGATCACATCAACCTGTTCCACTTAGTAAACTAAGGAACAGGAACTGTGACATCCCTCCATAAGTATTCCCTGCTATTCCCCAGCCTGATGTATATTAATGAGGAGCTGCTATTTGAAATGCTCCTTCCACATCAGCATCTAATATGATCAAATTAGGAAATGGGATGATTTATTAAATTCTGTGGAGCTGAAATATTCCTTCCCAGCTCTGGATGCGTGGCTGCAGAGAGGGAGCTGTTGCTTCCAATTTTTCCACAGGAGGATGTGCCTGCGCTTCGCAGACGAATTATTGGCTTTAAAAAGATTGTGAGGAGGCGAAATGTTATTAAGCAAATGCTCAGTAAAACAAACTAAATCGGTTTTAAAATTCCTAATTTAATGTAAATCTTGGTTGTTTCTGCTGAAATTCAGTTTGTGATCTTATTAAGTCGTATTTGCATTGTACTCCCTCACTGGAGGACAGCTTGGAATTTATAGCAGTACTGGGAAGCTCCACTTTTTTTGACTTTTAAAATGCATCTCAAACAGGATAATTATAATATGCACAAGTTTTCTTATCTTCTCAAATCAAACACAACCACTACTGGGAAGCTCCACTTCTTTCACCCTAAAAACTGCATCTAGAATAAAATAGCCAACACATGCACAGGTTTCTTTAGCTTCTCAAATAAAACACAACTATTATTGGGAAGCTCTACTTTTTTAACTCTAAAAATGCATCTAAAATAGGATAATCATAATATGCACAAGTTTTCTTATTTTCTCAAAAAAAGCAATACTGGGAAGTCCCACTTCTTTCACCCTAAAAATGCAACTAAAATAAAATAATCACAATATGCACAAGTTTTGTTATCTCCTCCAATAAAGTACAAGAAATCAGTTTAGGTTACAAACAACACCTATTCAAAACATCTTGCAGATGTCATTATAAAAATCCAACTTTTCAAAGTAAAACTTGCACTGCTGGAGAGCTGTAAATCATCTGCTCCAATAAAACACCTGTGTTAGAGAAGTTATTACAAAAATACATTACTTTTAACACCACCTTCACTACCTTGAAAAACAAATTAAAAGAGGATTGTGGGGAGAAAAGATGTTACAGGGTACAGAATCTGTGCCACCTGCATGATTTACACCAAAAACAATTCCAGGCATTTAAAGAGACCACGTAACAGACCTGAACTTCCTACAGGAAGGTAATTTTCTAGAGGCAGACTCCTAATAAATGAAACAAAACAAAACTTAAAAATGGCATTTGCTGGCCTCCTGAAGGGGATAATGCTCCAGGGGTGCAGCAGGAGGGTACAAACCCAGGGCTGATCTCCCCTTTCCAGGTGGGGCAGCAGCTTTTCCTCCCTCCCTGGCAACGCAGAAGTTGGAGATGCCCAGGAATATTCCCCTGGATAACCCATTCCTCCCCACAGGAACACCAGGGGCTGCCTGAGCTCCTCTGGATCATTTTATTAATTATTTACAAGAGGTTTCTCCAGGATTTACCTTGAAAAACCATTGGAAAGTAAATTGTCCCACTCTGAACAAAAAAAAAAAAAAAAAAAATCAGGAATTACAGCTGGAATTCGTGAGAATGCCATGGCAGCACTATAAACACACACATTTTCCAGGACAAACATTGTCACACCTGCCCCAGGTGGTGCACAGGCAGAGATGGGGAGCCCTCAATCCTGAACCCCCTTTTCCCACCACTTTTATTTGTAGGTTTATTTTTTCTACCCCTCCATCACATTGCCTCTCTCCCCCACAATCTCTTTTCCAGCCTGAGGAATCCTAAACTCCTTGGAAAGCTGGTGAGCCCCTGGGCTGAGTGATTTTGAGGCAGAAAAGGGATTATTTGGCATCACTGCAAGAGCTCAGCACTGACAAGCGGGGCAAACACAGGCCTGGAGTAGCAGCTTTGTGCTAAACCAAGATTTAACTCCCCAAAATCAGATTAATGCAGAGCTGCTCAGTGCCACACTACAGCAGACTGGGAAAAATTACAATAAAGGGTGGAATAAAGTCCTGTTGGGTTTAACTTTAGCCTTTTGGACTCTTGTAGGATCATTTAGGATGTTGTCTATCCATATTTTCCCTCTGTGGGAGTGAACAGGACCAGCATTTAAAGGAATGTGCAGCTCTACCCCTCTAGGGCTGCACACTCAAGACATGAAATGCTTGACACATCAGATATTTAATACATAAAATACCTGACATATAAAACACCTGATACATCAGCTACTTAATACATTTTCTAGCAGTAGCCAGGTTTTTCAAGTTTTTAGGCACCTAATTTCCATATACTGTAACCATGATTAAAATCAAATCCCCCAGAAAAGATGGCCACTAAACCACAGCTAGTGAGAGCTGCAATTTATAATTATCACATATTATTTTATGACCATTAAACCACAGCTAATGAGGCCTGTGATTTATTATATATTGCTTTATTATAATAAAAAACATTTTAAATCAGTTTATCACACTTCCTAACACTGAGTATGTGAAAACCCTTCCCTTTCACCTCGTTCTTCTGACATTTCTGTGGGTTCAAACTGATTTTCTTAGCAAAAAAGTGGACATTCACAGGAATACCTGCACAGCTCAGATGGAGAGGATACTCCAAGAGAGATCAGGCAGGATCAGGCAGTTTAATTTCTAAATTTATTTCTAACTCTAAATAATCAAATTTCTACTACAAAGGCACTGCAGCAATAAAGGGCCCAAGCAACTCAACAATGAGCAGCTGGGAATAAGTCATGACACAGCACAAAGAAGAGAAAGGGGAATATTCACATCTTTCCACAAGAATTTTTCAACATTTAGAGGCAACAGCTCTCCTGGTTTAACAAATTCTGGAGACAAAAGGTTCAACAAATTCTCAGTGCAGGCACATAAAATCACCTGGCTGAAGATTTTCAATATGTACCCAAACAGCTTTGATCTGCCTGATCCACTCAATAATTAATTTAAAATCAATAGAAGATGCTAATGGGAAACCTGGTATCCAGGATAAACTTCAGTTAAACCTCTTAATTGAAAAACACACACAAACACAACCTGAGCATCTTTTAATTAAAGAAGAAAAGCAGACTTTATAATACCTTTTGCAACGTGTGGCTAAGATTTTAAATATTTAAATTGCGAAATATTTGTTTGTCACAAACCAATGCATGCAAACTTTCACTGCAGACATCCTTAAATATTAATAAAAGATTGCATAACTAAAGACTCATTCTTGTCCAAGAAGAACACAGGTGAGAAAAGTCTGTTCATTCTGAACTTCAGGGAGCCAACGTTACGTGTGGGAATTATGGAAAGCAGGAAGCAAGGAAAAACATCCACGAGACATTTTCAAATAATTGTATGACACCAAGAGCCCCTATTTGTTTCTTTGCTTGAATCAAATGCAAAATAGGTATCTTCAAAACAGTTTCACCAGAGTAACTGAAAGATTTAGTGTGTGGCAAGCACCCCAGAGACCCCAAATGAGGAATTTCCAGGGATGTGTGGTTTAAACCATCACCTGCAGCAGTTATTCCCATTTCTGCCAAGCTCAGTAATTATGGCAGGATTTTCCAGCAATGTTTTGCCAGTAAAATACTACTGGTTTTTTTTTTTTTTTTTTTTCCCTAGGGGAGACTCTTACCTCCTGGTTCTGCTCTTTGACCTGGACCTTTGGGATCTGTAGGATTTGCCTCTGCCCCTGGAGCGGCTGCGCTTCCTCCTGGAGCCGTAGGAAGAGCTGCTGCTGGATCTGTGTCTGCGCCTGCAACAGAGCCAGGGGTGAGGCTGAACTGCCCAAAAACCCCCAAAACAGCAACACAGCCCCAAGGAGCCATCAGAAAACACAGCCAGGGGTGAGGCAGAACTGCCCAAAAACCCCCAAAACAGCAACACAGCCCCAAGGAGCCATCAGAAAACAGAGCAGGGGTGAGGCAGAACTGCCCAAAAACCCCCAAAACAGCAACACAGCCCCAAGGAGCCATCAGAAAACAGAGCAGGGGTGAGGCTGAGCTGCCCAAAAACCCCCAAAACAGCAACACAGCCCCAAGGAGCCATCAGAAAACAGAACAGGGGTGAGGCTGAACTGCCCAAAAACCCCCAAAACAGCAACACAGCCCCAAGGAGCCATCAGAAAACAGAACAGGGGTGAGGCTGAACTGCCCAAAAACCCCCAAAACAGCAACACAGCCCCAAGGAGCCATCAGAAAACAGAACAGGGGTGAGGCTGAGCTGCCCAAAAAACCCCAAAACAGCAACACAGCCCCAAGGAGCCATCAGAAAACAGAACAGGGGTGAGGCTGAACTGCCCAAAAACCCCCAAAACAGCAACACAGCCCCAAGGAGCCATCAGAAAACACAGCCACGGGGAGCATGGCCCTGCCCAAAAAAACATGACAAACCCCCAAGGATTCCTGAGCAAACAGAGCCAGAGGGAGCATGGCACTGCTCCCCAAACAATTCCTGAGAAAACAGAGCCAGGACTGAGGATAGCAGTGCCCAAACACAGGGACAAACCCCAGCAATCACTGAGAAAACACAGCCAGGGGTAAGGCTGGCACTGACCCCAAAAACATGGACAAACCCCCAAGGATTCCTGAGCAAACACAGCCAGGGGTGAGTGTGGCACTGCCCAAAAACCCCCAAAAGCAGGAACAAACCCCCAACAATTCCTGAGAAACGCATACAGACTTGGGGGGTTTATAGGGTGTTCCAGAAGCCTCAAATCCCACTATTCCCCCATAACAAGGAGCTCACATACACAGGGCCACTGCTGCCCTAAAGAGCTGATCCTCCAAAATCCACATCCCAGACAAAAAATGAAGTTTGGGTGGGGTCCTCAACTACTATTAGCAGTAATCAGTTAATCAGTGTTAATTTATTTCATTTGAGTTCATTTAAGGGCAGTTCCCTCCTGAGTCCAATCAGAAATCAAAAGGGTCTCTTCATTTTCCCCTCCCTCCCAGTTTTGTCTATTCACAGAATAAATTCTTCTACGCCAAGTAGAAAGGTGAAAGAAAAGATATTAAACCCAAAATCCAAATGAAATCAAAATCTTAACGCTTCCTCCCCATTTCCTAAGAGTTAACAGATTAACAATTACAATCCTCCCTATTTTTGGCCTTTGCATGTGATGAATATTAAAATGTAAAAATTTATATTATATTATATTAATTATATTATATTATATTATATTATATTATATTATATTATATTATATTATATTATATTATATTATATTATATTATATTATATTATATTATATTATATTATATTATATTATATTATATTATTATATTATATTATGGTATGCTATGTTAGATTACAGTATGTTATATGATATGATATTATGGTATATTGTGGTATATTATGGTATGTTATGGTATGTTGTGTTATATTACAGTATGTTATGAGATATTAATTGCATCTATAAAATTAAACAATCATGGAATTCAGGATGTGCTCAGCGATTCTCCAGCAGGAGGGGAAGGGGCTGCAGGAGCTGGAACGCTGGACAGGATACAGAGGTTAATGCTGAAGAACAGGGCTGGGTCGCTCCTGCTGGATGAGGGACAGGAATTCCCGAAACGGATGCCTTTGATTCCTGAGGGTCAGGGATAAAGCCAACATGGAACAGGGCCTGAACTGCCAGGAGCGATGGCCTGCCCAAGGGCAAAGGCAGGATCCCAAAAGCAGAGCCCTGGGTCACTCTGGGGTCCCTGCAGCCCCGGCCCCTCTGGGTTCCCTGGAGCCGTGCTGGACCCAAGGTGCTCGGGGCTGGCCTCAGAGCCCAGGCTCCCTGCCCTGGCCCTGGGGAGGGTGGAGATCCCAGCAGGAGCAGGAGAAAGGGCTGGGAATGAACCCCTGAGGTGCCTCCTCAGCACACCCTGCAGCCACTCCAGAAAGGTCTGGCAGGAGCATTTCCTCCTGGACTCCCAGGGCAGCTGGACACCAGGAGAGTTCTCCAGCTCCACCTCCCAACAAATTCATCAGAACAAGCCAGACTGAGACATCCAGGATGGAGGCACAGAAATGCTACAGGGCTGGAGCCCCTCTGGAGCCAGGCTGGGACACCTGGGGGTGCTCACCTGGAGAGGAGCAGCTCCAGGGAGAGCTCAGAGCCCTGCCAGGGCCTGAAGGGGCTCCAGGAGAGCTGGAGAGGGACTGGGGACAAGGGATGGGGGACAGGACCCAGGGAATGGCTCCCACTGCCAGGGGCAGGGATGGATGGGATATTGGGAATTGGGAATTCCTGGCTGGGCTGGGAATTCCAGAGCAGCTGGGGCTGCCCCTGGATCCCTGGCAGTGCCCAAGGCCAGGCTGGATGAGCTTGGGACACCCTGGGGCAGAGGGACATGTCTCTGCTGGGAGAAGAAAGGAAGAGTTATTTTACCTCCTGGGGTTTCCCTGGTTTAAAGCAGAAGTTCCCTTTGGATCTGCACATTCCCTGCTCTGTTCTCCTGGGGGGAAGGAGGTGTGGGCACTCCTGGTCATGGTGGTGGGTTTGGGGTTTTGCTTTGACACAATGAAAACAGCTTCACATCTCCAGAGGCTCAGAACAATCTGTGCCTTAAAATCCCAACCCACGGGCCCCAAACCCTTCCAGTTTCCTGCTGGAAAGAGCTCCGTTCCAAGAACCCCTACAAATGCACCTTTTCTCATAGGAATGGGACCAGGACGGGAGATCCCGGGAGCGCGACCTGGACCTGGATTTCCGGCCGGACTTCTTGCGGCTGTGGGCGCGGCTGCCCGAGGAGCTGCTGGAGGAGGAGCGCCGCCGGTGCTTCTTCTTCCTCCTGCTCCTGCCCTCCTCCTCCGTGTCCGAGGAGCGCCGGCCCATCTCCGACCTGCACAGAAGCCAGACACGCCCAGCTGTGACACGGGCTGCTCTCTGCCCCGTGCTGCTTGGTACTTACGGGAAACCAAAACGCGCCGTTCCCTCGCCTCCTGTCCCTGTTCCCTGGAGCACAGCCCGACCCCCCGGCTGTCCCCTCCTGGCCGGAGCTCTGCAGAGCCACAAGGGCCCCCCGAGCCCCCTTTTCTCCAGGCCGAGCCCCTTCCCAGCTCCCTCAGCCGCTCCTGGGGCTCCAGCCCCTTCCCAGCTCCGATCCCTTCTCTGCTCCTCCTCTTCCCAGCACAGACGGGTGCGGCTCGCTCAGCTCCTCCATCCAAAGCTTCGCCCACCCCACACCTGAGGCCAGCGGGGCAGCGCCTCCTGATGCACCGGGGAGCGCCTGGAGCGGAGCAAAGGACAATTCACCGTTAAGGACACACACACTCCTCCCGAGCACCGCCCGGAGCCGCAGGGCTCAAGGGAACATCCTCCCGGAGAACGGCCCGTTCTGGACACGGCATCTGCGCCGGCACGGTTCCGGTGCAGACGCGGACGCGGCAGCAGCCAGCAGGGCCCGGCCCGTGAGCACCGGCACTTCCCCGGGGGCTCCCGGAGCTCGCTCACCGCCACCACCGCCGGCAGCTCCGGGGGCTCCTTCCCAGCGGCCAAACCCTGCGCACCCCGGCTCCTCCGGCAGCCGGGATCCCCCGTGCGGGCTCCGCCGGGGCTGTGCCCCCGCGCCGCCCGCGCCGCCCGCACCGGAGGCCGCGCGGCCGCTGCGCACAGCCGATCGGCCTGCCGTGCCCTGCGGGGGCCGGAGCGGCCGTGTCCCGTGTGCCTATGTCCCCAGTGCCCCCCTGTGCCGGCCCTGTGTCCCCTGTGTCCCCTGTGTCCCCTGTCCCCCGTACCTGGCGGAGCCGCCGCGGCCCCGGTTCGAGCCCAGCGCCTTCCGGGGCGGCGGGCAGGCAGCGCCAATCCACCGCCGAGCGCGGCCAGGCGGCCACAGCGAGCGCCGAGCCATCGATGCGGCGCGCCGGCGAGCGCCCACGCGGGACGGGCGGGGGTCGGGCGGGGGTCGGGCGGGGGTCGGGCCGGGGTCCCGCTGCCCACGGGGGTGCAGAGCCCACGGAGCGCCCTCCGCACCGTGCCCGACACGGCCACCAACGCGGCGACCCGCGGGCGCACGGCGTGACACGCCGCGGGTGACGGGCAGGACGGGAGCGTGGGTGGTCCCGGAGTCGGGGTCCCGCTGCCCACGGGGGTGCAGAGCCCGCGGAGCGCTGTCCGCACCGTGCCCGACACGGCCACCAACGCGGCGACCCACGGGCGCACGGCGTGTCCCGGTCGCCCCGTGTCCCGCCGCGGGTGACCGGGGCCGCGCGGGGACAGCGGCACGGAGCGGTTTTCGTTCCGTCCCGGAGATTTAAAGGAGGCTCGGGGTTTTATGGCACCGAGAGCCGCCCCCGCGGGCGGACGGCAGCGCTCCACGCGCGGCGTGGGCACCGCGGCCGTGCCCGCGGGACGGAGCGCGCCGGGCGCGGGTGGGCACGGACCGAGCCGGGACCCGCCGGGCCGGGCGGAGCCTCCGCCGGGCAACGACAAGAGAACGATCGAATCGCTTCTCTTAATTCGATTTTCCTACCGAATTCGGTTCGTTTAACGCGGGCTCCCGAGCGCGCGCTCCCCCCGCCACGGGAAGGGCGGAACGCCCGTGGGGATAAACGAAATGTCAGGGCGGAGGGGCCGGTGAGGGTCACCCCGCCGGTCGGCAGCCGCGGCGAGGTCGGTCCCACCGAATCCCACCGGTGCCCGGTGCCCCGGGGATCGAAAACGCCCCGCGGGAGCGGCTCCCGGGCGGCGCCACCCGCGCGTCCCCTGGCGCGCGGGGACCGGGACTCGCTGCCTGTCGCGACAGGGTCGCGTGTGACCGGCCCGGAATAAACCCCGACGGCACCCCGGGCACCGAGGCTGCCCCGGTGAATGAGCGCTCCGTTATGTGCAGTCATCGCCCCAAAGGTCAATGAAAAATCGATATGCAGGCAAGAGTTAAACAATTCTGAATAATTTATTAGAATTTAGCGAAGGTGGGAAAGAGGCGAGCTCCGTCGACAAAAGTGCTCCGCGGCGGGATTGAAAAAAACAAAGGGAAACAATATTAGCGATATTGGCGTGTTTGGCTCTAATCTGACGCCGCGATGCGCGCCCGCTCCTTCCGCGGCCGCGTCCCTCGCTGTCATTTATCCCCTCGGTTCTTCGGGGCCTTCGGGCGCCCAAGGAGGAACTTTTGCGTCTCTCGGGGCCGGGGCCGCTCCGGTTCGCCGTGCCCGGGGCTGCGGGGCTGACCCGACCCACGCGGGGCGGTGCGCGGAGCCTGCGCGTCCCCGCCGCCCCCCCGCGCGTCCCGGTGGCCACTCCCCCGCCGCCCCGGCCCCTCTCCGCGCCGCGCTCGCCCGGGACCTCGCGCACGGTCCCGCGCCTAATTAAATTAATTAGGGCGCAGCGCGCGGCGGGCGGGCGGTGCCGTGGCCGCAGTGCCCCGCGGCGGGCGGGCGACCGGCGAGGACGGGAGGAAGGAAGGGAGGAAGGAAGGGGTCCATTCAGAGCTCCGAGGGGAGGTAATTCGCCGGGAACAAGGGGCCGGCTTTGCAAAGTATAAATAGTGCCACTTCAATCGCGGCGTCGCTATCAGACCCCGGGAGCCCTGCACGTCGGGCGGCACGGCCCGGCCCGGCTCGGCACGGCCCGGGGCGCCGCCGCCGCCGCCGCCTCCCCGCCCCGTGGATGCCCGCCCGGGGAGCCGGGGCAGCGCGCCCCTGAGCCATGGAGGAGCTGACGGCGTTTGTCTCCAAGTCGTTTGATCCCAAAGCCAAGGAGAAGAAGGAGCTCATCACCTACCGCGAGGTGCTGGAGAGCGGGCCCCTGCGCGGCGGCGGCGGCCCGCGGGAGCCCGGCGGGGCGGCGGCGGAGCCGGGCCGGGAGGACACGGGCAGCCCCGCGGCGCGGCCGGCCGGGCGCTCCCCGCCGCGGGAGCCCGACGCCGCCGCCGAGAGAGCGGCCGAGGCGGCCACCCCCAAGCTCAGCGACGGTAACGGCGGCCCCGCGGGCTCCCCCTTCTCCTGTTCCCTTTCCCCTTCCCCCCCTTCCCCCGTCGGGGTCGGTAGGCGCGGAGCGGCCCGCGGTCGCGGGTGGACGGGGGCTGGCGGGGAGGCTGCGCCCGGCGGTGATGGGCGGCTGCCCGGGCTCTGCCAGCCGCGGGAGATCGGCGGCCGACCTCGAAGTTTTTAGATTAAAATGTTTAAACCCGGATTTAACTTGCTCAGAACGCGATCTTGTTCCCGTTCGGCATCCCACGGGAAGCCGCGCCGCCAACGAAAGCCCGGCCCCGCGGGCCCGTTCGTTCCCCCGCGGCTCCGCGGACTCGCGTGGAGCCGGGCCGCGCTGCCCACGCTCGGCCCCGCGGCTTCCAGCAGATCCGCCCGCGGGTGTTCCGCGCGGTACCGCGGGGCCGGCACCGGGGCCGCCCGCCGCTCTCGGGCGCTGCGGAAAGCGGCCGGGCCCGTGCCCGTGGCTGCGGGGACCCGCGGCTCGCTGCCGCCCTTTTGTTCGGACCGGCGGAGCGCCCGGAGCATCTCTGGTCGGATGCCTGCAATAAGGCGATCGGCGCGGCGGGGAGCCGCGGCGGGACCGGGCCGTGCCGGCCGGGCGGCCCCGGGGGGTCGGTGCGCGGGCCCCGCGCTCCGGCCCGGGGCGCGTCTCCGGCCGAGAATTGACCGAGGAGAAACGGATCCCGGGGGCGCGGGGCGCGGAGGGGCCGCGGCGGCCGGCGGAGGCTCCGGGGACCTGTTGCTGCGCATCCCCCGGGGGCGCGGCGGGGCCGGAGGGGAGGGCTCGGTGCGGAGCCCGTTCCGCCCGGCAGCGGTTACCGGAGCCAGCGGCGGAGCCCGGAACGGCAGCGGCCGAGGCGGCCTAGCGCGGCCCGGGCGCGCAGGCCCCGCTCCCGGCTGCCCCGGCCCCGGGGGGCTCCCGTCCGCCTCCCCCCGGCCGCCGGGAGCGGCGGGAGCGGGGCGAGCCCCGGTGCCCCCGGCCCCGCCGCTCTGACTGCTGTGTCGTGCCCAGTGTCCCCAGAGCTGAAGGAGCGCAAGGAGGATGCGAAAGCGATGGAAGACGAAGGGCAGACGAAAATCAAGCAGAGGAGGAGCCGGACGAATTTCACCCTGGAGCAGCTGAACGAGCTGGAAAGGCTTTTCGACGAGACCCACTACCCGGACGCGTTCATGCGGGAGGAGCTGAGCCAGCGGCTGGGGCTCTCCGAGGCCAGGGTGCAGGTAGCCGGGGCTGCGTGGGTGCGGGTGCTCGGGGGAACGGGCAGCTCGGGAAGAGCCGGGGAGATGATGGGGACGAGCCCCATCCTTGTGCCAGGGAGAGGAGGCAGCTCCCCGGCTCCCAACTTCCTCCGGTAAATCTGCCAGCGGCCTCGCAGGGTTTTTGCCTGCCCGGGATTTGTGTCCCCGTCCCTTCGTTCTGCCGTGGTTTATCCCAGCTCCGCCGTTATTCCATCCCTGCCTCGGCAGCCGCTCCCGGGGCTGGCGGGGCTGCGCTCCCGGTGCCGCTGCCCGGCTCATCCATGGACACCGATTCCCGTCATGGATGTCGCGACCATAAGCTGAATTAGACACCGCCAAGTGAAACAATGATACGTGTGTTTTCTGCCCGTTTCGCCTCGTAGTTCTTAAATGTTGAAACGGCACGAAAATCGAGCGAGGCGCTTTGTTCGGGTTTATGAAATACAGAAAGTCTGGGATTAACCAGACTATTTTGAGCTTTCTGCCCTCCCGGGAAGCCGCGGCTTCTCTGGGTTTAACCTGCTCTTTGCACCCTCCCAAAGTTTTTTCCGAACGGGTTCCTGGGCTGCTTTCTGCGAGTTTTGTCGGGATGAGCTGGGGAGCGGGGAGGAAGGGGATCCCTCAAATGAGAACAAATGTAGCTGCTCCGGTGTATTTCCGCTCTGGAAATAAAAGAAGAGAAAATGATGGTCATTATTTGCTGGAACACATGGAGAAGTTTTAGGCCCCGAACATCTGCAGCTGGTGGAAAGTATCGCTGTAACAGATACTCCCCCTCAATCTTTGTGCTCGCAGGCACCATCTGCACCCAAGTATGCGCTCGGTCCTTGGGGGGTTCCCCTGCATCGTGTAGGGTTGTGAGGACAGAGGCAGAGCCGGCACGGGGAACCGAAAAACTCAAAACGAGCAGCTTTTGTCAGAGCCTGAACAAAAACAAAAAAAAAAAAATTGAAATAAAAAAAATAAAAGTCTTCATTTTCCCTCTCTTCTCCCCCTCTTTTTTTTATTTTTTTTGTTTTTGTTTTTGTTTTTGGATTTTTTTTTTTCTGGCTGCTCGGTTGGTTTTTTGGTTGGTTGGTTTTTAACTGTGTTTGTTCATGGCTTTTAAATTTATTTCTTATTTCTGTTCACCAAACCCTAACAAAACCAAGGCAAAAAGTTGTTGGCTGTGGAAAATGGAGCAGGGAGGTGCTCGACAAAGGAGGCGGCGGCGGCGCATAATCCGCGCTCCCATGATGCCAAATCGCAGGGTGCATAATAACTTTTGGAGATTTACATAGATTAAACCTATTCCCTAGAAATCCTCCCGGAAAAAAAACGCTTTTCAATAATATTTCGCCTCGTATCTGCTCTAATTTGTAAATTATGGAAGGCGCGTTTGTTTCCACGGGAGGCTGAGGGCGAACGTGGCTCTTGGGCAGATTTTCCTTGGCTGGAGAAAATGACAGGGCGGGAGGAATTCCCGTTTATATTCGTCTCTTAAAGTTAGACCTCAAAAAAATGCAATTTTTATATTTTTTTTCAATTTTTCTGGCGCGGGGAGAGGATTCCTTGGCCGATGTGGCTGCTGGGATGCGCTGCGGAGCCCTGGGTTAAAACGGGGATCTTTTAAGACCGGCTCTCCCCCTTTCCCTCCCTCCTTTCCCAAAGCCAGCAGAACTCCAAGCTGGGAATTTATTTTAACGATTCCATTTCCAATATTAAAAGTACGTTCTCGTCTAACGGGGCAGCCTCTTCGGTGCAGGCAAATTAAATTATTATGATAATGAGATAATTATTCCGCTTCTGTGCTACACTCCAGTGAACAGAGAAATTCGAAACTTCTTTGTAGCGAAGCTTTTAGGACTGCAATTCTCCTCCACCCCCCACAAAACAGAAGACAAAAAGTCATAAAGCCCTGTTCTTGTTGAGTTTTTCTGTAAGATAAAGCTAATTAATTTATTTATTAATGAGCACGAGCTTCTCAGGCCATTACCGCCCGTTAGCAGTGGATACCAAGGGCGATTTCAGCCTGTTGGGAGTCTGGTGCGGAAAGAGGAACCCGGGGCTCGGGAAATCATTTCCTTGGGGCGTGCTCGCCGCGCTTGGCCATTTTCGGGGGGTTCGGACTCTTTCCCTTTCGCCTTTGGGAGCTGGGGAGCGGGGGCCGCCCGGGCGGGGGGAGCGGAGCGCACCCGCGGCTCTTTGTCTGCGGGGTGGGGGCCGCGGGGGTTTCCCGGGTTATTGTCCTCGTTACCGCTGTTGTTGTTATTCCGGGCGGGTTCCTCGGCGTGCCGCCGAGGAGCGCGGCCGTGACCCCGTGTCCCGCTCGCCTTCCCCGCAGGTTTGGTTCCAGAACCGCCGGGCCAAGTGCCGCAAGCAGGAGAACCAGCTGCACAAAGGTAGCGGGGCGGGGGCGCGCCGCGGGCCCGCGCGGGGGGCTCCGGCCGCGGCCCCCGGCGCTGACCTCTCCGTTCCCCCGCCCAGGGGTGCTGATAGGAGCCGCCACGCAGTTCGAGGCCTGCCGGGTGGCTCCCTACGTGAACGTGGGCGCGCTGAGGATGCCCTTCCAGCAGGCAAGTGCGCTCGGGCGGGTGGCGAGGTGACCGCGCGGCCCTGGGGGGGTGACACGGGCCACCCTGCGCTTGTCGCCCGCAGGTGCAGGCGCAGCTGCAGCTGGACAGCGCCGTGGCCCACGCGCACCATCACCTGCACCCGCACCTGGCCCACGCCCCCTACATGATGTTCCCCGCGCCCCCCTTCGGGCTCCCGCTGGCCACCCTGGCCGAGTCCGCCTCCGCCGCCTCCGTGGTGGCCGCCGCCGCCGCCGCCAAGACCACCAGCAAGAATTCCAGCATCGCCGACCTGCGCCTGAAGGCCAAGAAACACGCCGCCGCCCTGGGGCTGTGACCGCGCTGCTGCTGCTGCTTTATTTTTCTTTTTTTTTTTTTTTCAAAAAAAAAAAAAGGGAAAAAAAAGGAAAAAAAGAGTCAAAAAAAGAGGAAAAAGGAAAGAAACGAGGGAGAGGAGAAACGGACGGGAGATATATACTTATTTAAGGAATTAGAGGACGCGCAGCTGGGAAGTTCACAGGTTTTGAAACTGACCTTTTTCTGCGAAGTTCACTTTAATACAAGAAATTTGATAAGAGAGGCGGGCCTCCTTTCACGTTGCATCAGGTACTTGAGTTTAACAACCACGTCTGGAATAGCGACAAAAAAAAAAAAAAAAAAAAAAAAAAAGAAAAAAAAAGAGAAGAAAGACTACGACGAATGAAAAAAAAAAAAAAGTTAAAAAAAAAAAAAAGACAATGATTTCTCTGCGAATTTCTAATGGGAAACTGTCCGGGATACTTCCTCCAGCAGCATTCCGGGTTGCATGTATTTGTATTTCATTGATGGAGTCCTTTGATTCACTTGCACTTCACCCTCATCTTTAGTAGAAAAAAAAAAAAAAACCGAGACAACCACAAAAGCAAACAAACAAACGTGGCTGGGTTCTTTCTCCTTTAATCTTGGAGGGAAGCAGGCAGAGAGAGGCAGATCAAGCACTACCTTTTCCACTCTCAAATCTTTGTTGGTCGTTTGCTGTCCCACCTCTGAAATAAAAGGGAGCGGAAAGCGCCAGGAGAGCGGAGTTTGCCTCCCTTTGCCGGGTCTCTCCTGTCCTGAGGGCAAAAGTAAATGAAAAAAAAGGAAAAGGAATAAAAAAAAGAGAGTATTTAATTCCCAACCACCACTTGACACCACGGCAAATTCCAATAAGAGGTACTGGGTACATGTAAAATATGTTGATACACACGAACAAAGTTTATTTTGGCTATAACTTGTGAATTGATAGTTGACTGTCAAACATTTACATTTTATCTCATAAAGGTGTATCTATTCACGTAACCTTGTGATTTTTTTGGTTATTATTATTATTATTTGAGAGACGTATAGCTATTTAACCTGGGGTACCCTGCGGTCAGTGATTGTTATCCCAGATTTTGCCATCTGACCCTCATGATTATTGCCAAGGCAGAGGGAAAGCTCTTCTACGCGAACTTTGGTATGGACGGGCTTTGTATCTATTTGTTCTCCATGAAAACAGAATTATTTATATTGACCATATTTTTTCTAGTGTATTTTAAGTTATTTAAAAAAGAAAAAAGAGAAAAAAAAAAAAGAAAGCAAGATGCTGTTATCTCATTGCATTTGTTGTCAGTACAATATATTTTGTTTCACTCAGGTTTGCTTCACCTTTTTTAATCCATTTTCGACGTCACGAATTTCAATAAGTGCCAAGTAATGAATTTAAGACACTTTGCCTATTGACTGAAGGGGGGACGGTTCGGGGGCCGGTGCCAGCTCCCTGCCGGGACTGTCGGCGTCCAGCCAGCGGTGATGCTCTTTCTTTTCCGTGTTCTCACCTCCTGTAGATCTCGCACGTTTCTTTCTGCTCCATAGATGTCGCGACACGCCGATAGCGCTCAGCACGACGAGGAAGCGCCGCTCGCCTCCGCGCAGCTTTTTTAAACATTTTTTCCCCCTCCACTTTCTGTGAGTTTTCCCCGAGTTTCGGCTGCGCAGCCCGGGACGTTCGCGTTGGGCTTTTCTGCGGCAGCCGAGCCGGCCGGTGGACGCTCTATAGCAATTGTGTCTTTACGAGTTCTGTCAGGT
Organism: Anomalospiza imberbis; assembly: GCF_031753505.1. Taxonomy (NCBI): domain Eukaryota; kingdom Metazoa; phylum Chordata; class Aves; order Passeriformes; family Viduidae; genus Anomalospiza; species Anomalospiza imberbis. Next base: position 1,413,531 of record NC_089690.1, on the reverse strand, counting down.
TCCCTCAGGTAATAAAAGCGAGCAAAGCGGAACGGCTCGGAATCTTTCCCAGGGCGGCATCGGGGCTCCGGGACTGGCCGCGCCCGGCGGAGCCCGCACCGCGCCCGGCGGAGCCCGCACCGCGCCCGCGCCCACCGAGCGCTCCCGGCCCGCCGCTCCCGCGGGGCTCCGGCCTGGCCGCTGCCCCCACGCCGGGATTCTCCTCCCGCTCCTCCCGGGGCGCTGGGAAGCTCCGGGAAATGCCGGCGGGACGAGCCGCTCCGGGGCCGGCCATGGACGGGGCTGGCGGGGGATGCGCAGCCCCCGACCCCCGCCGGGGAAAGGCTGGGAAGGGTCGGGAAGGGCTGGGAAGGGTCGGGAAGGGCTGGGAAGGGCTGGGAAGGGCTGGGAAGGGTCCCTCGGGCCGGCTGCGGCACCGCGGGCAGCGACAGGAGAGCCCGAGGTGTCCCCGCGGGATGGGCAGGGATAAGGAGCGCGATAAGGACTGGGATAAGGACAGGGACAGTCAGAGCCCTCCCGGCGAGGCCCCCAAGCAGCAAGAGCCAAAGCAGCTCGGCCGTTCCTCTGCTAATAACGGGCTGGAAATGATAGATTTTACATTAGGTAAAACGGCTTTATTCCAGCAAAAGTAAGATACTGCTAATTATAAAGTCAATAAAAGTACCGGTGCTGTCGATTGATCCCGAATAGAGCAGTTCATTAATGTGTGCACGAGAGCATGGCAGCCTCACCCCCGGCCTCAGACACCCTCTCCCTCCTCCAAATAAACCTGCCAGGTCCTACCTGCTCTGCTTAAAGCACAACTGGTTGAGGTGGAGCTGCCCAACAATCCTGTGCAGGTTTTTGAGGTTGTAACACAAACGTGGTGGATGCAGTGGGAACCTCAAACCTTCCCCCAGCTCTTGGCATGTCTGTCTTCAAGATGCTTGTAATAAAAAGTCAGGAAAAATGGGCTTTCATCCTATCAGGGAAGGTGATTGGATGGTGTGAGAGAACTGTGGTTTTTAGCACAGCTGTGATTAAAATAAAATAGCCTTAACGGGATGTTTTTGGACAGGAATACTCACATTCCTGGTTTCCCTGCACTGGAATCCCTAATAAGTCTACAGGCCAACAGAAGTTGGCCAGGACTCTTCTGTTTCTATTTTATTTCTTAGAGTGTCTGAACCTCCATAAAACCCCGTAGATTTCCCCAACTGTAATTATGGATATTTGATGAACCAGCCAGCTCTCGCAATCTGCGCTTCCTGCAGATAAAACTCTCGGGTGGGGCTGACAGGGACGCGCTGGCCTGGGCAGGGGGGCTGGAGAAGGGATCCAGGAATCCCGCAGGAAGGAGCAAACACCTGCTCCTGTCCTGGCAGAGCCCGTGGGGCGCTCCCAGCAGGATTCTGCGGGGCTGAAGGAGCAGCTCCCACGTTCTCTTGTCTCTCTGCAGCAGCACGAGCGAGGAGAGCGGGGCAGGGAGCAGCCAGAGGTCTGACAGGGAGCCCCAACCCCACAGATCCTGCACGGATCTGGGCTCTCCGCACAGCAACGCTGGCAGGGAAACGGCGTGCATGAAAACGTGCGGAGTCCTGGGCACAAACCTGCTGCGCCCCGTGGAGCTCTCCCACAGCTCAGCTTCGCTCCAGGCCAAGCTCTCAGTCTCCTTTTGGAGGAGCAGCATGGGAAAAGCACCCGAGCCTCTGTGGGATCCAGCCCTTGGATCCCTTGGAGGGAGCTGTGGCTGGGTAGCCACGGAATAAATGATGTGTTGTGCTGACAGTACAGCCTGTGCTCTTTCCTGCCCAGTAAATATTGATACTTGTTCCATTTTGTGGCTGTTCCCGTTTTGTTTGCCCTTGAATCCTCAGTCCCTGGCTATTTCTGAGCCTGATTTCCCTCACTGGGAGGTACCAGCAGGTGAAAGGGCACCTTCAAAGTCACCTCCTGTGTAGGTTTGAGGAATAAAAGCAGGAGGTCTGGATCCCTTTGGTGGTTCTGAGGTGGGCAGCAAGTTCTGCAGGGACCTGGAAAAGTTGTGCTCATTTTTAAATTTCACTTTCCTGCATCCAAGCAGCCACTGCCCCTGGTTTTCCTGGAGGATCCAGTGAGTGTTCCCAGCCACGGGAGCTGTCACTACTCACACTTTACACCAGCACTCAGCCTTCTCTCCAGGTGTTCTTTAGGCAATTAAGTTGGTGTGAGTGAAGGAAATCCTCAGAATTTTCGACACCCCGAGTCTCCCAGCCTCTGGGGTTTGGGATGCCTTTGTGCTGCTCTGCCAGCTGCCCCTGGCCCGAATTCCTGAGGGCACATCAGGACCAGCAGAGCCACCAATGCCCATCGCCTCCCTCAGCCCTGTGCTAACCCCGGGCCTGCTTTGACAGGGCAAAGAGCCACAGAAGGGGAAAGAGCCACAGAAGCCCTGCCCTGCCCAGTGTGGGCTGACTTTTGGTGCTGGGAGTGCCCGGCGCCGCTGCCTGCAGGATCTGCGGGAATCTGCCGAATCACGCGTGTGTGCGTCCCCGGGCCGTGCCCGCAGCCGGCTCTGCCCCGTGCTCAGAGGCAGCCTCTCCTGCAGCGAGCTTATCTCGTGCTCACCAGAGCCCCAACTTTCCCTAGAGAGGGAAGGGAAGCTTTTCTCTCATCAGGGGAAGAGGTTTGGGGATGTTTTCCTCCATAACAAAGGGTTTCTGGCTTTGCACGTCGGGCACGCTGCTCACCAAACACCCACGCGCTTCCAGCAGCCTCCTTTCACTCAGGGAAAAATCAGCCAGGGAAAATGCTGGGAGAGGGTTCCAAAACGGGGAGGTAAAAAGGCAGAACAGGAACGAGGGGCAGCTTGGCTTTCTCAGCAGCTACAGGCAGCCTGAAAGCACCGAGGGTACAAAGCTGGGGTTGACAAAACGCAGTGCCAGAGCTGTATGGACATCTTCCCCAGCTCGTTCAGGGAACCGAGAGCAGTTTGAGTCAAGCTCCCAGGAGCGCAGCTGCCGCGCCCTGCAGGCTGAGATCCCACGTGGGGAGGGTGACACCAGCCTGGTGCTGCAGCCCTGGCCGTGTGGGGTCACCCCCAGGTCTGTGTGCAGCCCCAGCAGCAGCCCCTGCACGTCCCCTCCCTCTGGCAGCTCTCTGCAACTCCCACCTTGGCTTCTGCAGCTCCCGGACGAGGCAGGCAGCATGCACAGCTGGGGAGCTGCTCGCATCCAGCTGTTCACATCCAGCTGTGGGTGTTTGGGGTGCCCAGCTCAACGTGTCCCCTGCACCAGAACTGTCACTCGAGCCTTTCGGCTTCCTGGGTGGGCATGAAGTGCTCTCCTATCGCCGTGAAATGGGAACTGTGCTCAGAACTTGGTGGCTGTGGGGGCACACTGACCCCACAGCTCCTGTTCTCTGGGAAACTCAAGTGTTTTAAACCTCCAGCCACCCTCTCTCACCCAGCCCCTGCAGAGCCCCAGGGAGAGGCTGACAAGCTGCACACTCCCTGTACCAGGGGAAACATCTCATCACTGCCATGTCAGGCAGCCACTGCCACCATTCCTGCTTCCACAACAATCCAAACCCACTCCGCTCTTTTCCTTCCAGGAGGAGAGCACGACCCACCAGCCCCTGATGAGAGCTCCAGCTGGAGTGGAGCTCCACACGGGGGTGGAGTTGCCCCTGCTGGAGCAGCTCGGGCAGCGGAGACTGTTTGGGGAATAAGGATGGTCTGTGTGTTACAGAGTCATGGAGCCATGGGATGCTTTGGGTTGAAGGGACTTAGAAATCATCTCTTTCCAGTGCCACCCCTGCCATGGCAGGGACACTCTCCCCTGCTCAGCCTGGCCTTGGGCACTGCCAGGGATCCAGGGGCAGCCCCAGCTGCTCTGGGCACCCTGTGCCAGGGCATGCCCACCCTCCCAGCCAGGAATTCCTTCCCAAATCCCATCCGTCCATGCCCTCCATCAGTTTGAAGCCATTCCCCCCTTGCCCTGTCTCTACACACTCCTAGAAAAAAAATCTGAATTTTGGAAGGAACCAGAAGAAGAATCAAGGACCTTTGCTGGAGGTGATTTAAATTGAGTGGCTGATTTTAGTTCACGTGGGCTGAATTCTGATGAGGGCTGGCCCAGGTGGCCTCCCCTCCTGGTGTGCCAGAGGATCCAGGAGGGGGTTTTGGCACCCCAGCACAGACAGCAGTGTGCAAACTGTTATTATTAACAACAACACACTTCCCACCCTCTCGTTGTCCTTTGAGTAAATATTTAGCAGTGGAAACTTGGCTTGCACTTCCCCAGACTGGCAATCTGCTGGAAACCGAGATCCTGCCTGGATCCCCTGACAAAACCCCTGTGAACACTCAGAACATCTTTTTCACCACTCCTCCGCTTAATGTACACACTTTAATTATTATGCAGATTCTCCTTTAGGAAATATTTGGATTTGGAAGTGTTTGGCCATGTGGTAATCTTTAGGAAGAAGGTAAACATATTCTTTGTTAAAGAAAATTAAATAAAGGATTGCCCCAAAATATCTTGGAGAGGTTAAATGCAGGACAATGGGAAGCACATGGAAATGTTCCTGCTGTCCCTGGGCAGGGGACTCAGGGATGTTCCCAGTGACTTTGGTGACTGCAGCAGGAATTCTGCTGGGGTGAAGTCCTGACCCTGTAAGAAAAAGGAAACAATGGGGCAAGGAATTAACTGGATTTGATGGATTTGAAACCACAGAATCCCAGAATGGTTCGGAAAGGATCTTAGAGCTCATCCCAGCCCACCCCTGCCATGGCAGGGACACCTCCCACTGTCCCAGGTGCTCCCAGCCCTGTCCAGCCTGGCCTTGGGCACTGCCAGGGATCCAGGGACAGCCACAGCTGCTCTGGGCACCTGTGCCAGGGCCTGCCCACCCTCCCAGCCAGGAATTCCGTCCCAAATCCCATCTTACCCTTTGTCATCTCATACCTGGTTTAGATTTTCCCAATTACTTGAAGAGCCATTCATTTACAGAGATACCACGGCTGCAACATCCGTCCTCACTCTGCACAGGGATGTGAGCTCATCCACAGGGCTCCTGCTCATTTTTTAGCTGGGTTTCCTCCTTGTCCAGCCCCTGCAGTGGGATTTGGGTTATTCCCACACGGCTGGAACTGCAGGAGAGCATTTCCTGATGGGATCTGGTGGTTTCAGGCCAGCTCCTGACCTGGTGGAAGCAGCGGCAGCTCTGTCCTCCACCCCCTGCAGCAACACAAGAGGTGCCAGACCCAGGGTGGGTTTCGTCCCTGTTCCATGCAGCTGACAAAGAGCTTTGCAACGTTAAGCAGATGACAATTTTTACATGTGTAATCAGTTTAATTACACAAGCCGTTCACAATATTTTCCTACCCAGGTAAAGGATTCTGCATGAATTTCAAAACTAATTTGGCCACATTGCTACTGCTGAAGGAAACAGGAACATTTGCAATTCATGCATTATTTCATGTTCAGATATAATTAATTTGGATTAATTTCTAATGAACTCGTTTTGCTGGAAATCAAGAACTTCTTTTCCTGGGCTGGGGAAGTGCTGTGGATTTTCCCTCCGAGCTCTCTTGCAGAACATCTGCCCCGAGCTGTGTCTGTGGAACAATGGAGAGGCAGATTTACAGGGTGCCAGCTCTGCTCTGGGCCTGCAGGAAGATGAATTAAGATGAATTAAGCTTTCTCTCAGAAACGGAATATATATACTTCAAACCAAGTGTTATTAGCCAGGCTGAGCTCCGTGTGAAGTACTCCTGTGAGTAATTTATCTCCAGGGCTCTTAAATGTAAGAATTTATTTACATTTTTCTTTCCAAGTTGTGCCTAAGTTCTTTAAGTGTCCTGCTTAGTTTTCAGGAAAATAAAAACAAACACAGAGCAGGATTTGGGTTTGTTTTTACCTGTTTCCTGTGTGCTTGTACAATCGTAGGTCATTCATGGGGGGGATCTCTGGGGGTTCAGATGTGGTCAAGGAGGAAAAGGGGAGTTTGGTCTTGTCTCAGTTCAGAGAACTTGGAGCAGAGGTGTGGATTAATGCTGGAGGCTCAAGTAGCCAAGAGAATAACTGGAGCAGAAAGAAGAATTTTTGTTCTGCCATTTGCAATTAAAATTCAGAGAATCACAGAAGGGTCTGGGTTGGAAGGACCTTAAAGCCCATCCCATTCCACTCCCTGCCAGGGGCAGGAACACCTTCCACTATCCCAGGGTGCTCCAAGCCCAGTCCAACCTGGCCCTGAAAAATGCTCAGACTTTTGTATTTTAACACCTATAAAATGGGGATGGTCACAATTTCAACATGGAATTGAAATTGCAAAAATTTCAAGAACACCATAAGAATTCTGCAAGTTGTTCTTGAGGCTGCACTGGGTCCCCCTGTGGGCAGCACCCCCCTGGTCCTGTGGTCTGAGGAGGAGGATGGAAGGATTGCCTTCAGCCAGCCTTTCCAGAGAAGGAGCTGCAGAATGTAAATGGATAAAAAAAAAAAAAAAAAAAACAAAAAAAACCACACAAAACCAAAAATAAAAACAACCAACCAAACAAAAACAAACCAGCCAACCAACCAACCAAAAAAAACCCCAAAAATTCCCCCCCCCCAAAAAAAAAAAAAAAAACAAAAACAAAAAACAAAAAACAAAAAACCCAAAAAAACCACAAAACAAACAAACAAACAAACAAATCAGATTTGGGCACAGAAGAAATGCATTGCCCACAAATTGCATTTTTCCTGATTTCTGTACAGCTCTCCAATTGGCACAACCTTGTTTAGCTTCAAAGATCTAAGGAAATTACAGCCCAAGGCTCTTGGATGGTGGCTGAGCGTGGCTCTTATCGCGGAAGTCTTCGGGAATAATTTAAGGCCAAAGGTCCATCCCAGCTCTCCTGCTGTGAGATTCCCAATGTTTGCCCTGGGACACCCAGGAAGGCAGAAAATGTGGGCAGTCTTTAGAGCAGTCTCACATGAAAAAGGTGTCAAATTGTCAAAAGCAGCTGCAGTTCCTGCAGAGAAGCATCCCTGGGAGTGTCCCAGGCCAGGCTGGACCCTGGGGCTTGGAGCACCTGGGGCAGTGGGAGGTGCCCACCCATGGCAGGGGTGGGATGAGATGATTTTGAAGGTCCCTCCCAACCCAAACTGCTCTGGGATTCTGAGTTCCTTGGAAATCAAGAGCCTGAGAACAGTCTTGGGAGCAAGCTGCTGTTGGTCCTTGGACGCCAAGGCCGAGGAAAGAGCCAGAGGAGTGAGCTGCAGCAGAGCCCTGAGGTCTGGGGTGCTGTGGGGGCTGTGCAGCAGCAGCTGCAGCCCAGCCATGCCAGGGGTGCTGGGAGCCACGGCCTGGCTCTGCTGCAGTGGGGAGGTGTGCCAGGCACAGTCTTCTTTCTTTCAGGATTTTTCATAGAGGAGCACAGAGGGAAGAAAGAGAAAACAATTTCTATTCCTGCTCCTTGTTTTTCCCATGTGGAATGTGCCTGGAGAATTGTTCACCTGGGGTGATTGCTTGGCTGGGTTCTGGTGAGGATTGTTTGAGCTGGTGGCCAATCCAACCCACCTGTGGCTGCACTCAGAGAGGGTCAGGAGTTGTGAGGAGTTAGATACGGGAGTTAGAACAAGTAGGTTTGTGGTGTTAGTATCTCCTTTAAACAGTATATTAATGTGTTATAGCATAGTTATAATAAAGAAACCATTCAGCTTCTGAGCTGGAGTCACACATCAGCATTTCTTCCCACCAGCTTCACCTGCATTTACAATAGGGAAGGAACTGTGAGTTTGCCGGCCCCGAGTTGGGCAACTCCCTGGGGGCTCCCCTGGCAGAGGAGACCCTCCTGGAGCAGTTCTGTGTCAGGAACAAGAGATGCATTGGACTTTCTTGGTCTTCAGCCTCTGTTTATTGTTATCTTATCAAAACTTCAGCACACTGTCTGCACCAGACTCTGCGTGCAGGAAAACAGCACAAAAATGGCCAACGACCTCGTGTTGCAAGGCCTTTTAAATCTAATCAAAAACTGAGCTACCCAACTAAGAAGTGACGCCTAAATTATTTTCCTTTCTAACCCAATAACCGACCCCTAAAGACCCGCAATTCGGATTTTTCTACCCAATTACAAGATACCACCTAAACCCGAGAAAAAAGAGGAAGAAGAAGAAAGAAGAAGGGAACTCAAGACAACACCCTATATCCTCCATCTTGAACCCATCTATAACATACTAAAAATCCTAAAACCTAAATTTCTCACCCATGTGACACACTAAACTACTCTCTACAATCTCTAGAATCTATTTCACACTTGTGTGGTTTCTGGTTTACCTCGAGGCTTTGGAAGTTTTCTCCATGAATGAGGGTCAGAGTCAGTGCTCCCCTGGGGGTCAGGACACCCCAGAGCAGACAGAGAAATATTCCCAGTGCCCTGGGTTTCCACAGGAACAACGGAGCTTCCCTGTGGCCCAGAGTGGCCAAAGCGGCAGGAACCCATCCCCGCAGGCAGGGAAAATCCAGGAGGGGCCATGGATGGGGGCAGGGAGCAGCCCCTGGCTGGGGACAGGGACAGGGAGGAGCAGGAGCCGGGAATGTGGGGATGGAGGGGGGCACGGGGAGTTTGGTGGGAGCCATGGACAAAACCAGGAGCATTTCCAGCTCCTCTGGATGCCCGTCCAGCTGGGCACGATGCTCTGGTTGTCATAAACAGCCTCAGGCTGTGCCAAGGGAAATTTAGGCTGGATCTTAGGAAAAAGATTTTTACAGAAAGGGTGATAAAGTTCTGGAGTGGCTGCCCAGGGAGGTGGTGCAGTCCCCATCCCTGGGTGTGTTTAACAAAGCCTGGCTGTGGCACTGGGTGCCAGGGTTTAGGTGAGGAGTTGGGGCTGGGTTGGACTCGATGGTCTTGAAGGTCTCTTCCAAGCCAGTGATTCTGTGAATTCTGGGAATTCTGTAAACCCCAATGGATTTGTGGAATGCTTTGCTCACTCGCCAATTTTTCTCCTGGATGAAACAACCCAAGGGAGCCTGGGCAGTCTGTGCCACACAGGCTGGCAGTGCTGGCCTTCCCAGAGCTTGGAAATTCAGCAGGTAAAGGTGGGAAGGGAAATCCCCAGTTTGGCCCTTGGAACGTCATCATCTCGTGCACATTTGTGTCCCACAGAAGGACCAGAATCATGGAGTGCAACCAGGAAATTCAATTTTCCTGCTACCCATTAATCCATCATCCATCATTCCCAGGGACCTTCAAGGGGACTGAGGGGTTTCTGAAGGCATCACAGCTGGATGAAGGGCATGGAGATCATCCTCCTCCTCATCAAATGTCCTCCTGGCCTTGCACCTGCCACCAGCAAGGCAATTCCAAGAGTGAGGGCAATGGAAACCTTGCTGGAAAGGGGATGTGCAGTGATGGGAAGGAAGAGAGAAGATTTCAAGCTGTAAACAATACTTTTTCCCTCCACCAGGATTTGTACAGAGAGACACAGGAACTGCCAACCTCACCCTGGCCACCAGCAAACTGCGAGCATTTAAATGCAAAATAGCATTGAATTCTAACTGTGTTCCCTCATTCGCAGCACATGGATAATATTCCAGTGGGTGGGACTCCATGGAAAGTCTCGTGAGCAGCACTCACTGAGCTGGAGCTCTGTCTGTGTAAGTGGAACTTCACAAAGGGTAATTTTTATTTTTGACATCCATTTTAAAGGAAATTCAAACCTAAGTAACAACTTATGTCCCAGCTCTCAGCAGAGCCATCGGGTCCCCAAAATAAACTGTTGGTTTAACATTTATTTGTGTACAAACCCACACACATTTGTTTGCAGAGATCAAAGTGGGTTTCCAGTTTACAGACGAAGCTGTGGCCATAGCAGGGCTATGGAAACCCTCCCCGGGTGTTTGAGCAGTGTGTGTTTAAACACAGCTCTGCAGCCAAAAAATCACACAGAGCCCTGGGCTCCGGGGGCACCCACGAGCCCTTTGTAGGCTCCGTTTGGGATTTCAGAGGGGAAAACATCCCCGGATCAGTCATTTCCCAGCGTCTTTATTTCCCACTCAAAGCACAGGGCAGCAAACAGCTCTGCCAAAGTGATGTGAAAAGGTTTCCAGCTGGGAGGACGTGTTGGGATCTTAAGCCTCATGCTGGAGCAGCTCCTTGCTGCTGGAGATGAATCCCAGCATCTTGCCCTTCTTCTCCTGGAGGGGAGCAGAGCTCCAGCTGGCCAAAGGGATCTTCCACAGCGTTTTTCCCAGCCCATCCCTCGGGAACCAGCCGTGAGATCCATGGGGAAGTAAAAGTTAATGATGGTTGTGCATCTCAGTCCCGGCAGTGCTGGAATTCAGGGGATCAAGGACTGCAAGAGCCCCTGGACAGAGTCAGAGTTACCTCGTGTTCAGACACCCCCCACTGGGCAGATACTTGGAGGAGCAGATGTAGAGTTAATGGTGTTTAATAAAATATCTGCAAAGGGAAAAATACCAGTTCAGTACCAGAGAGAACAGGATGAGTGCTCTGGCTACATTTCCATGGCCAATCTGGTTCCATTTCTACCATCCCTTTATCAACATTTCAGGCTTGATTATTTGGATACAAAAAAGAAAAAAGAAAAAAAAAAAACAATTGGGCTCCAGGAAGAGCCCAACCTTCTCAAGGACGTGGTGGATTTTAGCTGATGTTGGTTTCTGCTCAGTGAAACTATTGGCAGTTGCTGTGTACGAGGGGGTTGATCTTTAAAGCATCAATTCACGGGTGTTTGTCTTTCCCCGTGCCTGCTGTCTGCAAATCCTTTAGCAGGCAGAGATCTGGGGCAGTCCTGACCACAGCAGCATATTTTATTTGTTGAAAATCAGTTTTGTATTGTAATAAAGAATATTTGCTGTGGCAGCCTGGGGTTTTTTCTAGAGACTGATTTATACCTGCCCAGACAGCTAAAGAAAAATGCCTTAAGACTTAACTGCACAATTCTATTATCCTAAGTATTGACTCTCAAATTCCTGTAGTGAACTGACTGTGAATTTCTGATTAAAAATGAATTCTAATTAATTTAAGGATCAGAAAGAAACAAAAGGAAAGCCATGAGCTACTACCTGACATCAGGTAGTAGTGAGCAGATCTAGTGAACATCACAGTGAACAGATCCTGGAATCCCAGAGAGGCCTGGAGGGACCTTAAAGCTCATCTGCCATGGGATGCCTTCCACCCTCCCAGGCTGCTCCATTCCCCTTCCAGCCTGGCCTTGGACACTTCCAGGGATGGGGTGGAAGCAGCTCCGTGGTGGAGCTGAGCTGGATCCCCTGGCAGGGCCTGACAAGGCAGGAAGGGAAACCTGCAGTGAGAGCATCATGGAAAGCTCCTTCCTGGAGTGTCCTCCTGAAAGTACTTCTGCTGTCAGGGGGTCCACAAGTCTGGAATTGGGAGTTCAGCAGCTCAGCTCTGTGATGGGAGGCAGAAATGCCAAATTTAACATCACCAGGAGGAGGTGGAGGGGGGGACGGGCACTCCTGGGTGGGCTCGGGGCTGGGAGAGGGGTGAGGGAGCTGAAGGGGCGGGTGAAAGGCAGGAATGACTTCGTTTGGAAACATTCTGTGTTCATGATCTTTGGCAGGGGTGACTTTCTGCTGCTCACCAGGACCCCGTTCCTGGCTGGTCCCGTTGGTCCCACTGGGATGTTGCTATTTATAGCACTTTGGGATGGGTGTGCAGGGGCAGCTCAGCAGCCTGGGCTGGGCCGGCTTAACCCGAGACACAGCTCAGCTGGGACAAGCTTAACTTCCCTGAAATCAGCCGCCCGAGGAGGGGCCTCCTCCTTTGGGAATCTCCTTTCCAGAGGGGAGCTCTGAAAAATGCCCAGGATTGATTGTGGTGTCCCCCTCCTCCCCTCACCCTGATTTCCATGGGCTCCTTCCACCATCCCAGCCCTGCCCAACCTGGCCTGGAGCACTGCCAGCGTGGGAATGCAGGTGACACGGGGAAAAACAAGCAGTGGGAATGGAAAATGGTCACTCACACAGGCAGCTGTCATTAAAAAAACAGTCCTCAACCCCCGTTTATTTAACTTTTTGTTTGCTTGTTTTTAATTCTTTAATATAAACTAGTCAGTTTTAATTATTTTAGATGCAACCAGAGCCCCTTTTTTCTGATTTAAACCAGTTATAAATATAATTTTCTCATTGCAAACCCAAGGAGTCCCTAAAGCAGTTCCAGATGCCAGACATGGACATTTGTAACATTCCTACTGGGGGGATAACTTTGGATATTGAATCCAAAGCAACAAGTCTAACAAACAAGACACTGACATGTGAAGAGATAACACGGTGAGAAGAAAAAAGTTCAGTCTATAAAATTTCGACGAAGCTTCTCCAATTCATACAAAGACTTTTACAAATGTTGATTTAAGCAAAGATACGGCTCAAAAATGAAACCTGAAAAAGAGTGAAAGAACTGGACTGGGGAGAAGTGGAATAAAATGAAAGGAAGATAATAAAAAGAGTCAGTAAACAAATGGGGACTTAAGAAAGAAGTGCAAAATGTCAAAGGAGAAAAGCAGAAAATCAAAAGAAATGCCAAGGAAGAATAATTTCAACAAGGCAGGGATAAAAAATTGAGCTGTGTGAGGAAAAGTGCAAGGAATACCAGGAGTTACAATGTTCTAAAGACAACAAAACTGAAAACACTCAGGAGGAAAGAGAAAATATGAAAAACCCTCATGTTGTATTAATTGTGTTCCCTTTCAGACACCACATTCCAATGCTGGAAAAATCTGCTGTAATGAGATTATTGTTTACAGCAGGTTGTTTATTCCTCAGCTGCTTCCTGTTCAGCCTGGCTGTGTTTGATCTCGTTCTGTCAAACCTTGCAGAGCAGCCCTTGAGTTGCTACCTGAAAATAAAGACTTCATCACGCCAATGGATTTGGAACAAAAGTCCTCATTATGGCCCCACTTTTCCTAAAGGCTTTGTGTGATTACCCAAAGCTCAGGCTGCAGCTTTACAGCTCCTGGCAATCTCCAGCTATTGATGTTTGGGGGCTTGGCTTGTTCCTTGACCTTGAGCAGCTCAGGTTTGGGGTGGCAATCACCCAGGATCTCCCCTTCAGTGCAATGCCAAGAAACACAAATTCAATTAAATGTCAGAGCCCAAATATTTAGACAGAATAATTTTGTCTAATCCCTTAATGGTTGTTGAAGGTTGCTGCCCTCGCAGTGTGGCAAATCTTTGTTTTTTTGGGGAAAAGAACATTGGGAAATAGGCCTGAACCCCCCCACAAAGAAGCAATTAGTTAAATAATCCCAGGAATACACTGAGGAAGCAAGTGGGAAATGTTGTATGGAGATGTGGTTATAGAGGGAAAATGATTCTATTAGCATGTGTTTTAAACAAGCAGGTGCCCACATTTTCCATGCAACAGCACAATTGCATTAGGCACTAAAATCAGATTTCAACATACTTTTAAATGTTCTCCCTTCCCCTCCACTCCAGGGCTTGAAAGTGGGGCTTTTGTCACCATTCCCGTGGCTTCCGAAGGTTCTTTTAACCACCCCACAATTACCAGAGCTGGCTAATAGACCATCTCCTTGATAAACTTCAGGACGAAAAACGAGCCTGGTTCTTTAAAAGTTTATCCCTGTGGCACCATCGTGTAAGCATCCATATGGGACAGTAAAAATGGAAGACGACACATTAAATGACATTATTATAAAATGCAATACTCTTGGAATGATCCCTTATTAAATTAGGCTCTATGATCTGAGATGAATTTCCCCGATCCCTAATCCATCACCAGAGAAATATTAAAAGATAGGTCTCAACTGGCATTAGAATCGCACTCAGTCTCTACTTTCATTATTTTGAATTAGGGTGCTACTGGGGGGAAGCCTCTTAATGAGAATTAGAGTGATTCACTGGCCTCCTTTTGGATTTTGACAAGTAAAATATTAACTCTTCAGTCACAGCTGTCGGAATTAAAATACTTGGCAGCCACAGATGCACAAATTAAATTGGCCTTTATGTTTCCATATTGCTGACCTCCTTAGAGGCAAAAACATCAAACCCAACAATAACAGCAAACCCACAGCATGTCATTCCTTGGAAGAAAATATATTTATTGAAGTTTTTATATTTGTTTCAGTTTTGAACACATAATTGAACAAATACGGGACGTTTCTACAAAAGGCTCTTATTTTAATTTTGCGTTCTGTAAAACTTCAGCTACAAATCAGTTCCTCTGAACCATTAATCAGGCAATAAAATAACAAATGAAGTTATTTCGGGGATTTCTTAACTGTTTAAACCAACATAAATCAGATTTACATGCAGTGCATCAGTGAAAGCATCTTAATGGCTTTGACTGGCATTTCTTTGGGATTGTTTCTCTGGTTTTAATAGATTCTTTTTCTTAGAAACAATATTTGAAAATGCACAATTATTGCAAAAGAACAAGGCTTTTTATTAGCAGTGCTCCAGTTCGGAACAGCAAAACAAGCTGGAGTTTAGCAATGTCAAGAAAAGATCCTTTCTGATCTTCCCCCCTCTTTTTTGATTTACTGCTGTGGCAGTGGAATTTCAATTAATCTCAGTTAAACGTGCCTCAATTAAGTGTATTTCAATAATAATAAAAGTTTCCAAAGTGGAATTGCAGCATGGAAAAGAAGGAAGGGCGCAGAAGTGCTGCAGAAGTGGCTTTTTTTTAATTTTTTTTAAGCTCTCCTTAAATTCCCTGCTCCATCACACCCACGCCAGCCCGGGGTTTGTTATCCTTGCCTGTGTCTCTGGTCACCTCCAGCGCTGTCCTTCCTCCCTAACGATCCCGCATTGATCCCAGCTGGGATCGGCTGGGGGCGGCTCCAGGGGACGGGCATGGATGCCCTGGAGCCCCTCACCCTTCCCCACAATCCCGGGGTGAGCTCCCTGCACCGGTCCTGCGTGGGGAAAATCAGGGGCTGTGGCCGAGGCAGGCTCAGGGGGGTGAATTCTGGCTCCTTGGGAGAGGTCAAAAATGGAATTCCTCCACGGAATTCCTCAGAGCACGGGTTGGGGTTTGCCGCGTGGAGAGGCTGCAACGCTGCCAGGATGGAGCACCCCGTGCTTGATGGGAGGAAATGGGGTTTGGTTCCCACCCACCTGCTGCTTCCCCAGTTTTCACTCATCCATAACCAGCCCGGGGAAGGTGGTGCCTCTTCTGCTCCTGACAGGGGAGTTCCAGAGCTGATAACACGGCATCGTTGGAATCTAAAATAATCCAGCTCTGAAACTTTAATATGAGGAAGTACCTTATTCCCTGGCAGGGATCTGCTGGATGCATTTGCACATTTGTTGTTCCTCCTCTCCACAGGCACCTCCCCAATGACATGGGACACACTTGCTGTTCTCGGGACAAAGGAATCGGCCTCAAGTTGTGCCAGGGGAGGTTCAGGTTGGGAAATCTGGGACATTTCTTCACCAAAGGGGTTGTCCTGTGCCAGGGCAGCGGTGGAGCCCCATCCCTGGAGGGGTTTAACAGCCCTGGGGATGTGGCACTTGGGGACATTGGTCAGTGGTGGCCTTGGAAGTGCTGGGGATGGTTGGACTCAATGGTCTGAGAGGGCTTTTCCAACCTTGACTATTCTCGGGGATGGTGAGGCGCCCTGGTGGCTGGGACAGTTTAGGGCTGTGACACCCAGCCCTGCCTGGTCAGAGGCCCAACCACACTGAGTCGTTCCTGAGCGGGGTCCGCGTGCTGCTCTCAGTGACACATGGGGACAACATTCCACCAGCAATCCTAAGGCTCTCCTGGAATCACTTCTCCATTGTTATTATCCCTTTCATGACATTATCTCAGCCATGCAAACAGCTCCTTCATGGCACTGGGGCTTTCCTAGGAGCACTTACCCCATCTTTGCTCCTTGCCACATCCCCACTTGGTGCTGAAGCCCTCCACCCTCGGAGCACCGCTCCAGCCCCATCTCAATCCGGAATTCCCAGTCTGAATTGTGGCTGAGAACCCACACAGAGTTTTCCAGGCTCTGTGGCTCCTTCCCGGGTTCCTTGTCCGGAGCCAGGAGCACCACGGAGCCACCTCCGTGTGAATTAGTCCTGGGAGCTACTTAATCCATCTTCCCTGGAATTAAATGTGCACGGAGAGCTGCCGGGGGCCACGCCGCGGGCGGCTTTAATTTCTTTTTTAGAAGGCATTAGCAGAACTCGATAAAGGGTCAAGTAATTTCATCCAACTTGCCACCAGTTAGTTAAGGGGAAGCGACAGGGCTGGAGCCTGACGTTGTTACAACCCCGCAGAATCATTTTATACAACAGGAGGTTAAAAATCCCATTTTTTTTGGCTGGAAGAGCGATGGCGGGAGGGACGGCGCCGAGCTTTAACGGATTGCCCCAAACGGGGCACCACGACGGATATTTGCAGTTTTGAGGGAGGGCTGAGAGCCCCGAAATGAGATGGTTACTTGTGGCACGGGAGCGGCTGCGGAGCGAGGCCGGGGAGCCTGGCCGGGGAGTAATTCCCGGGAATTGTGAGCGGACAGTGGGTCCGCGGGGAGCGCTGGCAATCATGGCGGAAACAATGTTTGCATCGATCAGCTGTCACGGTGATTTATGGCTTCATTTTGCTGTAATGGAGAATTAGTGGAAAGATTATCAGGGACTCAACACTTTGGCTTGTTACCCATGTCCAGACGAGCAATTTGTCTCCCTGAAGCAGTGAAATACTTGTGACAGCTCCAACACTTGCCCTAATTCAATCAAGAGAAAATGTTGGAATTAATTTGTTACAAGAAAATTTAAATATGTTCAGCAAACAGTAACCGCAGAGCAGCAGCTGATTTATTGTGCTCGGCAAGATATTGATCCGCTTCGATCTGGTCCATGTTGAGGTTTTAATGTGTAATAATTTCCAATTTAAAGCTCCTTTTCAAGATCACGGGTTTAAAGAGAGGGCAGGCTGGGTCTCAAGACCTGATTAGGAGCCTGTTGCAATGGCTTTGTCAAAAGCCTGTTTGAATGTAAATTCATAGTTATCTTTTGCACTATCTTTAATATTCTTGACATGGATTTTATTGTGTGTCAAACCTCAGGCCAGCTGCCTGCCACAACCATTAATGAAACATCTTAGGAAATAAATCTCAGTCTTTATACAATATTTTTAAAAACCTGAAACATTAGATGTCAGCGAAAAAGGTGGAACAGCATCCTTTTTTTTTTTTTCCCTGCACAGTAAAGCATCAGAGATGGAACAGTTTTACAGCTCCCCTACACAATTAGATTGAATTATTGTGCAAATTCTATTATGCCATAAGCCTAAATTCCAAAGTCTGCAGGAATATTTTAGGTGTTTGTACAGATCTGTTATCTTCATTGAAGGTGTGACAGCTTATTTGACCCTTACAGATCTATAATTTTTAAGCTTTTCATTATTAAAATGCTCTCCCCTAACGCCTGTAGGGTGACACCACTCAGGGAGGTGGCTGCAGCGTTGGAAATTTAGCTCCTAATAATTCATGGAGCAGCCGTGGTGGTCTGCAGGCTGTGCCAGCTCCTCTGCCACCCAACTCCTGCAAAACCGGGGGAAAACCAAATGTGCTCAATGAATCCTTTCAACCACATTGTTATGATTGATTAAAGGGAAACCCAGGGCTCAAACCTTGTTTAATAACCAGCTCCAACTCTGAGTTTTCGGCAACATTTTTAGGACATCAGTGGATCACATAATTAGAGAGCAATCCTGTTCAACATAATCAATAAGGAGTTGTCACCACCACTGGACACATCCATAGCCCAGATGGAGTTTTTTGCTCATTAGTAGAGCTTATTTTAGTTATTAGTTTTGCTGCCTCAGACTGAGCACTGAAAAATCAGCTGTCTTCATTTTAACCTGTTTTCAAAGTATTTCTAACAATGTCTGGGCTGTCAAATGCAGGGTTTGGGCATCACCACCGGGCCAGCAATGCTGGGAGGTGCAGCCCTCAAGGTTCTCCCAGGAAAACCCACACTAGGCAGTGGGATTTTTCCCAAATGGTGATGGGAGAGGTGTGTGAACACCTCAAGCCCACCTGGGTGATCCCAGGAGGGCATCTGCACCTTCCCAGTGCAGGGGAAAGGACCAAAGTGCTGGGGAAGCAGAGCTCCTGAGCTCCCTTGGTCACCAGAGCACCTGCATTGAATATCCCCACCCCTAAGTGTGTGCAAAGTGCTGTTTGAAGGATGAATGTTGTCCCTTCAAACAGGAGCTTCCTGCCTGGCAGCCGCAGCCACAGGAGCCGCTTCCTGGGCTCTGGACTTTGTGGGCTTTGGAGAAGCCTTTGTAGAAGCAACATTTGGCTCTGTTGGAGCTTTTGGGGACAAAATGTGAAAAATTCCTGGTCCTACATCCAGTTCTGAGTGAAGGTAATCCAAGAGATGTCCAACAGGGAATGCATTGCGTCAGTAACTGAAAATGAGGTGAATTTGGACAAAGCCACATGCTGCTCCCTGGAGACACCCTGGTTCAGGGGAGGTGACCTCTAGGAGGTGTTTTGGTGGCCTGGCAGGACAGTGTCCCCTGGCACACCCCTGGGGAGGGGACACAGCGGGATCATGGTCACTGTGCTGGGACACATCCCTTGGATGCACCTTGGTTCCCCTTCAGAGCAGCTTGGGCAGAGCTCTCACTGTGCTCGGCCTCCTTCCCAAAAAACCCTTCCCTGACTCCTCAGGGAAGACAAAAGTGAAGACAAGATTTCATCTGTCAAGGGCTCCAAAGGCTCCCTCGACCTTGGATGGTGTCTCAGGTGCAAGGATTTAATGCAGCAGCCCTTGCTGGGCAGCCACATTCCCAGCTCACTCCTCCCCAGGATGGAGCTGAACCTTCCTGAGACATTCTCTCTTTATCCTTCCACATGTGTGCACTCAGTGCCTTTGGTAAAGCAAATACAATTTTATTAAATTCTGTGCATGAGTTGGATCATAAAGGAAAGGGGATTATGGACATGCTGTAGCAGCTTTATGAAGGGAGGTGTCCCTTTATTTCCAAGATTCACTCTGACTGGGGGCTTCAGGACTGGGAATTAATATTTTTTTTATAAATGCCGTGCTGATATTGTGCTCCCACCTCTGCAAATCCATAATTACAACTCAGTTTTTCATTACAAACTAGAAACGTAAATATTTCTGTGGTCTTTGATGGAATTTAACTTCTGCAGCAAATAATATCTGCACATGTGTTTCCTATCTTGTTCTTTCCCGTGTAATACCAGGCATGCTACAGCCAGTAAAATATTATTATAAAAGTCCCTTTGCTGCAAGTCTTGACCAAAAAATCCACAGCTTTCTATCAGAAGTGTTCCTGAGGGTTCCTAGGAGCCAGCAGAGCTCTCGTGGTCAGGAAGGCCACAGCAGGAGCAGCTTTGTCCTTCGTGGCCACAACGTCAGGGGGTGTCCCCTCCACGAGATCCTTTACTCTGCACCACAGACCCTCACATCTCCTTTTCCTCCCAGTTTTCGAGGAGGCCAGGCTGCTGCTGGGTGATTTTGGGAGGCTCTGAGCCCCCAGCCCCCTTGGAGAGCCAGGCTGAGCATCCCTGGGCTCTGCAGCCCGGCAGGGAGGGGGGGCCCACACCAGTCCTGTGTGACCTGGAGGAGAATCAGGCCCTGACATTTAAAATTGAATTAGACTGATATTTAAAACAGAGATAAACTGACATTTAGAACAGTCCAATGTTCTGTTGTCTCAATTTGCTTCTTCTTTTTTTTTTTTTTCTTTTTCTTTCTTCATTTTTCATGGCTCAAGGCTCCAGCACATTGGAAGTGGCTCACTGGGGGTCTGCTGCTGGATCATGACCTGCAGGGACCCCGGGGCTGAGGTCTCACTCTTGTTCCTCCAGCCCTACAAGCAAGAAGAAACCTCCTGGCTGACTCCAATGGGATGCAGTGCTATCCTCACCCGTTAATGTGTCAAAATGCAACACCAAAATCAGCTTGTGATCGCTCCCGAGCCGTCGGGAGCACTGCCAGCTTAAATTGTATTAAACTGTTGGTCAACAGTGCTAAAAGGCAGCATTGTAGATTAATAATATCGAGAGAAATCTAAAAACCTCATCTCATTTTCAGAGCCCTGCATTTGGGTTTTTTTCTCTCACTCTCTGCTGGAACAGCCAAGAACTGGTTTGGTTCCTTCTGTGCCTCAGTGAGCCCCAGAAATGAGCTTTTCCAGCTCCCACTCATCAGCGTGGCCCTGCAGCCACGGGCTGCAAATCCCACTGGGGGATGTTTATTTGTTTTTAAAAAGTTCTATCAGAATCTGGATCTGCTTCTGCAATTGTCTTTAGTGCTGAAATACAAGTTTAGGGGCTGCTCATGGCTGCAAACACCAGCGTTGGGAGAGGGCTGAGAGAATGGCATTCCTTTCAAGTCAGATTTGCACAAAGCACAAAAAATCCGGGGAAAAATAATCTTTAAATAAGTTACCAATTGTGAACTTTATAACAGTGCCAGCCATTAACAATAGGCCCTCTTGGGGTGGGTTTTTCTCCCTTGCCATAACAATTTTTTCTTTCTGCAAGGTCATTTTAGGTCCTCAGCCTCAATAATTATTTGCTCCACGAGCCGTTGTAGACAGGGCTGTCTTCAGCCTCTCAGCTCGGAGGGAGAAACCCGACCACGCCTTGGGCTCCCTCCTAAATCCCTGCCAACAGAAATGGCTTTATTTTGTCCAGAACAAGGATGACAAGGGGTTCTCCACGAGGCTCTGGCACCTCTTGGGCTCTGCCTCCTGCCCGTGGCCCCAGAGCTGGGGGGAAGGACGGGGCTCTTCCGTGGGGGTGAAGCCCTGGCTGGGCTTTTCCAGCATTCCCATTGTTGCACAGCTGAATCCAATCACTGCTATTTGTTTTTCAAAACAGGGCCCAGCTCCCTGTTGCTGGATGATGTTTTCATCTGCTGACATTTAAAAGAGCTATTTCAAAACAAGCTGAGAAGGTTTCTAGAATGCCTCTATTTTTAAGGTTTTATCAAAATCAGCTTTTAATTATCTGTTTGGAAATAATTGTTAGTAAACAGCTCCGTGCCTGCTCTGAAGGGGCTCATCAGACCTGTAAAAACCAGCTAAAAATGGCACATTTTGGGAAAGGAGAGGACTTTTCCAAGCCCACAGAGTGATCAGATAATGCTCAAGCCCACGTGCTGCATCCCAGACAACGTGGCTGTGATTTACCATTTCCTTCAGCTCCTGAATTGTTGTCTCACTCAAGAATAAAGGTAGAGCAAAGTTATCTAAAAAAGAAACAGCCTCTTCCTTGGAAAACCCACAGCTGGGCTCTGGTGCCCGGGGGGAGCTCCCAGCAGGAGCAGATTTCAGGAATTTCTGAGCATCCTGTTGTGATGGAGGGTCATTCTGGGGGATGCATTTTATGAACGTTGGGAAATTGGTTTTGCTTGATTATGGTTAGGACTCTCTTCAAATGATCTGCCAGGACTTCAGGATGTCGAGGAAGAAAAGGGAGACGAAATTAAGACCTTCAGAAGACAATTTTGACCTGCTGAGCTGTTGTGTCTCCTGATCCCGCCACAAAGAGCTACCAGATGTCCCTGTCTCCTTTCCAGGAGGCTTTCAGTAATTTACATTCCCAGGAAAAGCCCCAAAACCAAGGGTGACTCACGTTTGCTGTGGCCACGGGCTTTGCCCACTGGGCCATCACCACATGCAGCCCCGCAACAACCAATTACTCAGAATTAATTACCAGCAAATTGTCAGAGCGGAGTTTCGGCCTCGTGTCCCTAACGCCAGCTCACAATTAATTTAATTGACCCCCAGCCTAACCCAGGTTTGACTCTGCAGCTTGGCTCACTCAAAGACAACAATCCCTGTGCCTGGATCAGACGGAAAGGTTGCCAAAACCTTCTGAGGAGTGAGGGAACCTGCAGGAATGCTTTCCAGTGAAGCATCAATCCCTATCCCAGCAGCAGGGCCCGGATGGCGTGCGGACATTTGGACATCTGCTCTCCCGTGAATAAGGAGGTTTTGGAACGGTTGTGACCTCTCAG
Source organism: Anomalospiza imberbis (assembly GCF_031753505.1). Classification (NCBI taxonomy): domain Eukaryota; kingdom Metazoa; phylum Chordata; class Aves; order Passeriformes; family Viduidae; genus Anomalospiza; species Anomalospiza imberbis. Next base: position 1,391,580 of record NC_089690.1, on the reverse strand, counting down.
GAGGTGAGGTGTCACGGACTCATAAACCCATGGAATGATTTGGGTTGGAAGGGACCATCTCACTCCAACCCCTGACACCACAGAGCCTCCCTTGCTGCAGCACATCCAGCTTGCAAAGCTTTTGGCATTTTTTAATGATCTGCCAGAATCTGGCTCTCTTGGTACGAAGGACACATTCCAAACTGAGATGCCTGTTTAAATCCCACCTGGCAGAGCCAAGCTAATCAATTTACCTTTCAAGCTGCAACGTCTAATTAGAGCTCTCCTGACACCACTCCCAAGCTGGGTTCAGCTCGTCCTGGAGGCAGTGTAGCCCTTTTATTACTTTCTACAACTTAATCACTGTGCTTTAAAGACATTTTCTCTGAATTGCTCAAAGGTTAGCCCCTCTGTCAATTTAAGTCAATATCCTCTTCTTTTCAAAATTAATTGCTATTAATTAATCACCATCTGAAGGAGTTTATTGGTATTGATTGGGTCCCTTTTGTGTGTTTCTGTGAGATCTCTCATTGGTCCTCCTCACTGGGTTTGTTTTTCCCCCAGGCCACAGAGCCCCTTTGGGTGAGCGTGGGTTGGCAGTGGCTCCAGACGAACATCCCAATGTCCAGGAAAATCTTTCTGCTGAAGGATATCCATGGTGTAGGTGCCTCTGGATTTTATGGGATTCTCTGTTCTTCCTGAGCAACTTAAAATATCGGAGCCCTTCTTTCAAACCTATTTGGAAAATAGGTTTTGAGAATGTGTCTCAGTTTTGGGTTCCTGGCACCCTTTTTCCTGTGTCCATGGGACTGAGGAGCTGTCCCAGCACCCACACCTCAGTGGTGTGACCTCTTGGCACAGACTGGGGTCATCTAATTAGGACAAGACCACACATCTTTCCCTGCTTCACGTGCAGTGGGAAGGAGAAGACCTCGCCATGAAGTCCCTGTGCAAGGCTCTGCTTCGCGCTGCTCTGCGGTGCTGGCAGGAGGCAGGAGGAAAAGCATTCATTTGCTTTCCAGTTTTGCACCGTTATTGGCATTTTCTCTCCGACCTTTTCCTCAGTGTAATCAAATAGCAGTGATCAATATATTAAAAGCCAGTTTTCCTTGGAAGCCCCTCCTGGCAATGTGGAGTGACCAGTGTGGCACCATCTTCCCAGTCAATCATTACACTGGAGCTTGGGGGTGTTCAAAAGACCCCAGGTCATGCTGGGACCTTACAGGGCTGAGCAGAGCAGGGAAATGCAGCAGGAGTGAGGATGGTGGTGGGAAGAGGTTTCAAACTGAAGGAGAACCTGCACAATAAAGTGTTTTTCACAGGAAGAGGAGCTATTGAAACGCAGCTTAATCTTGGGATCAGTTTTACTCCAACAAACCTGTTCAGCAGCAGGGACTGGGACCCTACAGACCTCCCTCCTGGCCTTGGGGCAGCCTCAGGGTGATTCACTCCTGAGAGGAGACGCAGCCACACTTCCCAGCCTGCCAGCAGGACCCACCTCAGCTCCTTCCCTGAGGATGAGCAGGGAGTGATTCCTAAAGCAGAGCTTCCCACCAGCTCCCCTGGAAAACCCCATGGCTTTCCAGCTGTGGGACAAGGTTGTCATGGTCCCTCTGGCCGGTGACACCACGGGCCCAGGGCACCGTCAGCGTCACTCTGTGACTGATCCAGGACTCCAGGAGACACGTTCCAGGCTGCTGAGCCTGTCATTTGTCAGCCTCTAAAAAGACAGAATTCCTCCTCTCCAAAGCTTCCCCAGCTCCCCAGGGATGTCGTCAGCGGCTTTCACCGCCTTGAAAAAAATGTCATTTTTCTTTTTAAAGAGCACTACAATTATTATCACCAGGCCTCGGGGCACTTCACCCCAAATCACACAATGCTATTTCGGGTCTCTCTTTTACCACAAATGTTCAAAACCAGCTGCTTAAATCCAGTTTTCAAAAGTGAATTGGGCATTTTGCAGCCCGAGAGTCTCTTGGCGCCTCTGAGATGCTGTGGCAGCTTCCAGTCAGCCAGGAGCACCCAGAGGCTCTGTCCTGAGGCCAGGGGCCACGTCAGGAGTGCCTTTCTGGGATCCTTCAGGGTCAGATAGGACTTTTCTCCTTGCCTCACACTCCAGGATGTCCAGATGTGAGGATCCAGCTGTGCAGCGCTGACTCAGGCAGGGTCGCGCTCACTCGCCTCACAGAAAATATAGATTACATTTTGTGGATAAGGATTTTTGGATTAATCCTTGCTCAGTTTGAGGGGCTGATTCCTCCTGGGACAGGGCCCACAGGAGTCTTTTTGCCTGTGCAGCCTCTCCTGTCCGTGTTTATAGGTGAGTTTCCCCGAGCACCTCCAAGACTGAAAGCTTTTTTTTCATGAGACAGATGGAGCTGTTCTTTCCAAGAGTGAGCAATATTTAACCTTAAGCACTTTCAAATCCGGCCTCAGGAATATTGAGATGAAAGGCTCGTGGCACTAAGCTCCTTTCAAATGGATATTGCAGCAGAGCTGCCTGGACATTTGTCTGGCTGAACCTGAGCAGTGTTTAACATGCTGCCGGTGTGCCCGCGCTCCTCGAGGAGCCCCGACAAGAATAAATACTCGTCTTTCAGATTTAATTTCCAGCGGCGACTCCGCTCTCGCTATTGTGTTTCTTCTGAGCATCCTTTATTGGACTTGAAGTTGCTGAGAGTGGCAGGGAGGGTGTGGTGAGATGGCTTCACCCCCTCCCTGCCAGTGGTGAGAACAGCTCCCAGGGCTGGGGTGGGACAGGGGACAGCCCTGGTGGCTCAGCATCACCGTGACACTGCTCACCAGCACCGTGGTGCAATGGCCGTGGTTTCGGTGGGAAGGGACCTTAAAAATCATCTCATCCCAGCCCTGCCACAAGCAGAGACATCTTCCACCATTCCAGATTGCTCCAAGCCCTGTCCAACCTGGCCTTGGACACTTCCAAGGATCCAGGGGCAGCCACAGCTGCTCTGGGCACCCAGTGCCAGGGCCTCGCCACCCTCCCAGCCAGGAATTTCTTCCCAATATCCAATTTAAATCTACACGCTTTCAGTTTAAATCCATGAGTTGTAATTATTGAAATGACAATATTCAATCAATGGAATTATAGAGTGATTTGAGTTGGAGAATAACAGCTGGAGAGAATGAAATGGGAAGTAAAAATGCATTTTCAAGAGCTTTTAGGTTTTCCCTTGGCCTGTTGATTGGATTCTTTACACACAAATCCTCATCTCAAAGTTGTGCACTGTGGGGGAAGGGAGAGACTTTCTCCTCAGTGCACAAAACACGAGCACTTCTCAGGTTTTCTTAGGCTCTTGTGTATCCTCTGAGTTTTCCAGAGAGCCTTTTGGCTTTGTCCTCTGCAGTGGCCCCATGGCCCGGCCACGATCTGTATTTGTCTTGATCAGGATATTAAACCCCAGTCGTGCACAAAGCACCGAGGTCCCAGTGCACCACTGTTGAACTAAGAAATCATTATCATCAGCCAGAGGAGAAGGATGGATGATGGATAATGGGTCTCTCCCTGCCCAGCGATCATTACGCTCCTGCCGATGAGGCAGCAACTGTCTTAAGTCCCATTAGTGGATGATGGGCTGTCTGGAAGAGGATCCTCATTGCTGGGCAGGCAGCTCACTGCCTTAACCCTGCCGGGGAGGGACTGTCCCCGGCCAGCCCAGCCCCCAGCGTGTGGGAAAGGTGAAACGGCATCTCCCCTCGAGGCAGAAAAATGCAGAAACTCGAGCTGGAAGGCAAAATGCACCTTCCTGAAGGGTCTGCTGGGCAAAAAAATACACTTAGGGACGTGTTAATGCAAGTCTGAGGGAGTTTTGAGAGTTTATAACTCAGAGGTGACTTTTGTCTGTGCAGCTCGGCAAGGGTTAAACTCTCCCCGTGGCTGGAGCTGGGGCTGTGGGTGCAGGGAACAAAGACAGCGGGGTCACCCCGAGGGATGCTCAGAGCTGTGCGCACCCGTGTCACAGCCAGCCTGGGGGTGGGCAGCGAAATGGGAACGAGCTGGACAGCAAAACCTCTTCAGCTGTGAAGGGGAGGTGGAGTGGGAGCCACCCCCAAAGTGAGTGGCAACCACCCCCAAACTAATGTGAGAGCCATCCCCAAAGTGATGTGGGAACCACTCCCAAACTAATGTGAGAGCCATCCCCAAAGTGATGTGGGAACCACCCCCAAAGTGATGTGAGAACCACTCCCAAAGTGATGTGAGAGCCACACTCAAGGTCATGTGGGAACCACCCCCAAAGTGAGTGGGAACCACTCCCAAAGTGATGTGGGAACCACCTCCAAAGTGATGTGAGAACCACTCCCAAAGTGATGTGGAAGCCACCCTCAAGGTGATGTGGAAGCCACCCTCAAGGTGATGTGGAAGCCACCCTCAAAGTGATGTGGGAGCCACCCCCTCGATGGAGCAGGGGGAGGCGAGGATGCTGCCAGGGGTGGGGGAAGAGCTCTGGGGTGTCTGAGCAGCCCTGTGGGCTCCTGGCATCCACTGCCAAGGTTGGCTGGGAAATGCCGTGGGAAGGGCCGGGTCCCTCCCGACCCTGCAGACTCAGAGAGGGCCTCCTGTCACAGCCAGTTCTGTTTTCATGGAATATTCTCCTGTTGCTGTGTGATCCCTGAGACCTGCAGCTCTGCAAGGTGTGGGGGAGATCTGTTAATCCCAGAATGGTTTGGGTTGGAAGGGGCCTTAAAAATCATCCCATTCCAACCCCCTGCCACGGGCAAGGACACCTTCCACTATCCCAGGTTGCTCCAACCTGGCCTTGGGCACTGCCGGGGATCAGAGGCAGCCACAGCTTCTCTGGGCACCCCGTGCCAGGGCCTGCCCGCCCTCACAGGGAGGAATTCCTTCCTATTCACAGAATCAGAGAATCACAGAGTAACCTGAGTTTGAAGAGACCCACAAAGATCATCGAGCCCAGCTCCTGCTGCCCGAGCTCCAGCTGGGACTTCCCACCACAAAGGGTCTCCAGCCCAACCTCTGATCTAAGCCTGTCTCAGTTTAGTGCCCCATCCCTCTAGAAAAGTGTTTGTGGAACTCAGTAATTTTAAGTAAACTTTGAGAAATTGAATTTTAAGTCATATCTAAATCAGATCTGTCCCTGGCCTGTGACCTGGGCACAGGGTAATGAACAGAGGTATCTGCTGGGTGTCCCCGGGGAGCAGCTCTTCCCTTGGCAGCTTTGCTCTCAATTACACGGCCCCGACTGCTGTGATTCATCCTGACGTGATCCCCTGGTGATGAGAGCCCAGGACAGGATCCTGTGTTTAGCTGGAAATACATTTAAAAAATGCATTCTGGAGGGTTTTCTTTAAATTATTAAAGAACAGTAATTCACCTTTTAAACTCACCAAGATGTAAAGCACTTTATGGACTATCTTTCAAATCGTTTTAAAAATCTTCAGATCCCCCTCTTGGTGCTCTCATAACTATTTAGTAAAACAATAATAAAACCAAAACCAATACAAATGTTGCCTGTTGTTTAGAGAAGTAAATATCCTTGGTAAGTCTTAGCAAAGCACTTACAACAGAGTGGTTTGGATGCAGTCCAGACTGTTCAATAGTTAATATATTATTCATATTAATAAAATAATGTTTGGAAAGGCACCAAGAGTCATAATCTGTGCAGCCAGACCTGGGGTTTAGCAGTTAGTTGACAATTAGTTACCAGCTGAGGGTTTCCCATGTTTCTCTGACTTTAGGGTGTGAGGAGGATTTGAAGCCATGTCAGTGTCACAGCTGTGATTTATTCAGCATTCCCAGAGTCCCAACCAAGCTTCTCCTGGACCCCGGGGCTGGGCTCTCACCCAGGGGGCTCCATTCATTGTAAAATCAAATCCCAGCGGGACAAAAAGTTTGCAAAGTTCCTGGGTGTCCTGGCTGGGGACCCCTCTGAGCCCCCAGCCCTGGCCAGAGCCCTCCCAGCAGCTTGGAGGGGCTGAACCCTCTTGCCGGAGCAGGGGAAAACAAACGAACCATTTGTAACCCTTAATTTAAACAGCTCCCGAAGTAATAGTATAAATAGTATAATGCAATCGTAATGGCTGATGAATTATGCATGCAGCCTCTTCCCTCTTTGAATATGCATGAGGCAGGAAATCGCCAAGTGGCACAATATTGCTGCTTTAGTGCTTACTTAGAGCCCTGCCCGGGGCTCTGGGGACAGCCAGCCCAGGGCTGCAGCTCCCCGGGCTCCTGCTCAGCACAGGGATGCTCCAAACCTGCTGAGAAAGAGCTTCTGCTTTTCCAGGCAGCAGCAAAACCGGCACTTCCAGCCTTGGGCCAGGAGGCTGTAAACATCAGAGCCAGCCCCAGCTTTGTACAGCCCAGCTTAAAAATCAGGATAATATCAAACTAGTTCTAGGAGCTGAAGCAAATAAATTAATTTCAGTGACAGGAATAAAGTGGATCTAATTAGAAGTCCCTCTGCAGTGCCTCATTAGTGTGGTTGGTAAGTAAATGAAATTTCAGCAGTAGTGAGTTAGACTATTTGTCTTGGGGTATTTTTAGGATTCACAAAATGCCAACAAACTGGGTTTTCCTCACAGAAAATTTCCTTCATCAGATGTCTGGGGGCCTTTTTCACAGAGCATGGCACAGCCACTTCATTTACATTCCTCGGGCACTTGCCTTGCTCTCTGCAGCTCATTCATAAACTGAAACAAATCAAAGGGATTTTTGGAGACAAATGGATTTTAGCTGTCTCACTGCCTGCCTGTAACTCCACAGAGCAACGTGCTGCTGCTGAATCTGAACACTGCAGAAACTTCCTCCTTTTCCCCCCTGTGAATAAACGACTCTTTTTTCCTTCTGTGGGTGCCGCCACCCTCCCGCACAGACACCCGCACGTCGCAGGGTGATTTTATTACAGGCCTGTGCAGGGAGCAGTCATTTGTCAGTCTTATTCAACTTGAGGCAGCTGTTGGTAACCTGCAGTCCCAGACTGTCAGTCAGCACCGATTTCCCCTGACTTTCAGTGCCTAGAAAGTCATAGCCCGTGGTAATTTAATGAGCGGGACATAAAAATTCTGCTCATACCCACCCAGCAGTGGTCCTGACAGATCATTTAGTGAGAAGCTCTCCTTTCAGGACAGAGCCCCGCGATGGAAAGCGCAAAGTTATCCCGTTAATGATGTCCTCAACACATCAGAACCCCCAAAACCCCGGCAATTCACAAGGCTGATATTTTTGGGATGTGCTGCCGCCTCCGATCCCGTTGTTATTACAACACCACAAGGTCTGGACATTGGGAATTTAATAAAATTAATGGAGTTGCTGATCTGGAGAGGTGGGTGAGGGACAGGTGCCCTGAGCAGGGAGTGACCTGGAGCCTGGCTGAAGAGCTCTGCTCCTCGATGAGGGGAAGGTGAGAGATCCCAGGAGCTCTGCATGCTGCTCGCAGCTTTCCAGGACTTGTTTCTTATGCAAAAAGAGGGGTTTTTGCATAAAAGGTGAGATTGCTGCCAGGGAAAGGTACAGGTTGCACCTGTGTGAAGGCATTTGGGTGCTTCCTGCCTGGTCCTTCCATCAACTGGTGCCCACAGCCTCCTCTGACACCTGGAATGACAAGAATTGGGAATAGCAGGGGAAAAGCTTCCCAAAAACCTCCTTTTGTAGGACTGGGATAAAAACCTGCATGAGCTTTTGCCCCGTTTGCAACCTGAATTTCTCTATTTAACAATAACCCCTGTGATGCTGGCAAAACGTTTGGATTGGGATTTTGGTGTTCAGCTTCCACCTCCAGAAATGCTGGAATTAAACACAATTTTTATGGCAGATTGAAGTGTTCAAGACCAGGCTGGACAGTGCTTGGAGCAGCCTTGGATAGTGGAAGGTGTCCCTGCTCCTGGGCGGGGGTGGAATGAAAAGAGCTTTAAGTCCCTCCCAAACCATTCTGTGATTTTAAGCCTGATTTTAACACAAGAGCAGGCTTGGAGAGGTGGCCCAAAATTGGGGCCTACCCATTGCAATCAGTTGTAACAAGGATATTAATTTGAACTGGGTTTTTAAAGCTTTATTAGACCGCAGAGGTTTGGACATCTAAATTAGTATAAAGTTCTTAAAAGATTTCCAGACGATGGCTGCGATTAACATCTCTATTAAGAATTTTTACATCTATTAAATTCAGACACTTCCATTCTGTTCCACAGTGTAACTGCCTAGAAATTGGGCCACACAGGATGATTCATAAAGTTTAGATACCAGAATAACATCCTCAGGCAAGAATAATTTGATTTCCCCCCTCCCCTCATACATGTTGCCATAGATTTTCCTAAATGTTTTACAAACAGTTATTAAAAGCACATTGAGAATCTGAATTCCCCGTGGGCAAAATGTTTTTGTACTTAACTTTCGTTTAATTCAAGAAAAAAATCCCATCTGGTTGGAGTTGCAGCAAAACATGGGAAAATCCTTTCCCAGCTATCACAACAACATTGATGTGAACCCAAAGATTGCTCGTGGCCACCTTCCCTCACCCCCTTCCCTCTGGGGCTGGGCAGAGCCAGGTTTGGCTCTGGGAGCCCCGTCTGGGATCAGGACAAGGCAAAGCTTTGGGGGCTCAGACATTTCCCCCTTCCCAAGGTGAGCTTTGCTGGATTCCCAGAGCATGCTGAGCCTGTCACCCCGTGGATCATCGGGTGTTTGCACCGTGGTGGCCCTGACTGGGCGACGCGAATGACAGAATCGTTACAGAATGGTTTGGAAAGCTCAGCCTGGCACTCCTGCCATGGGCAGGGACACCTACCTTCCCCACGCCAGGTTGTTCCGTGTGGTATTGAACAACAAGTAGGTGCTGTGGGGCTAAATGTTCAAAATGTTCTTCCTTACAGCCACCATCAGAGACATCAAAACCACTCCAGCATTAATTTAGTGAGAGTCAAAATAAGCATTTATCAGCTTGTGCTTTTAAATAGCTCCTAAGTGAGCAAATGGATGGGAATTTCTAAAAAATTAAAAAAAAAAAAAAATCAAAACCAACACCCACCACCCCCTTTCAAATCTCCCTTCCCTTAACAGCCCTGTAAATTTTCAATGTCATATTCCTGTGCACGGCTGCCCTTAATCTGACAGTGTCACAGGGATCTATCTTCATTTTCTCACTCTTTTCATAATCTAATCCTCAGCTCTAACATGCAATTAGTGCCCTCCTCGCCCCTCGCATACCAAGCAGGCTGATTGCTACAGCTTTCCCTGTGCAATCCATTTAGCCCCGCGCCTCATAATGAATATGTACATTTGGAGGACCTCGCCGAGGAGGGTCACAGGCAATCAACCTTGAATTCAATTATGCGAGTCAAGGTTAATGACTCGGCGCAGTGGTCGGAGGCGGCGAGGCTCCCGCAGATTAAATCAGGCTGTCACAGCTGCCAGCGCCGCGTGCCGGCAGCGCGACAGCGCCGGGACAAGGGGCTGCCCCTGCCAGACCCCATTGTCCGCCTCCCGCGGCCCCGATGGCATCGGGCAGCGGCACGGCAGGGCTGGGGGGCACGGGGGGCTGTGCCCCGCCCTGGGGACAGCGCTGCCACCCGGGCAAAGCCAGCGGCCCGGGGCTGCTCGCAGCGCAAGGCTCGTACTGCGCGGGAGAAAGCCCAAACTCCAAACGCCGTGGTGCCCGCCCTCCGGGAAGCCCGCAGTCACGCACTGCTCCCTCTTCCCCGCTCATCCCGGGGCCAGCACGGCCCGGGCCCCCGCGGGTGGCTCTGGGGCTCCGTGCCTGCCGCGGCCGTGCCAGGGCCAGCGCCCGCCGAAGGGTGCCACCAGCCCAGTGGGACCTGCCGGGAAGGGCTGCTCCCAGCAAGTCCTCACCCTCATCACCCCAAGGACCGATAATGTTGTCTCAGGACAGCGTCCCAGCTGATACTTGAACCGCACTCACCTCTTCGATTTTGTCTCTCCGGGAGACAGTATTTTTGTTTGCTCCGGGACTAATGAGGGTGTAAAAGAGCTTAGAACATGCTGGAGCTGGGGCTTTGGTGGGGAACTGCAAAGACTTTATGACAAATTTCCATACCCACGAGGGGTCAGCTGCACCCCTGGCTCTGGGGTGTCCCAGCTCAGGGCAAAGGTGTTCTGTGCAATGTGTTCACCCCAAACAGAACCAGGATCCGCAGCCAGCCCTGCCTCCCCCGGCCCATCCAAGGCTTCCCACAGGCCTGCACACTGAGCACGGAGTTATTTAGTATTGCAGACAAATTAAAAACATAAATAACCTTCGAGTGTCGGAATCTTTTCAATAAAAACAAATTATGGGGTTTATGTATGTAAAGCAGTTTCGCTTGGTGTGAAGAATCTTTTACAGGTGATTTATGCTGTTATTAAATATGGGGCAATTTTTAGAACCAAATCACTGCTGTCATCTGGGGACCATTACATTGTATTTAACACAAATTCTTAATGAATGTCTTTTTCAAAATGTTCTTCCAATGCTTAGATTTTAAAAGAGAAACCCCTTTATTTAAAAAATATAGTTTTGTTTATTTTGTCTTCTTTTCCTGTCTTTCATCTGGGAGAAAAAAATTGGAGAGGGCAAAAGAACAACTGTAGTTTCCATAACTGGGCTGGGCAGAGATGCAGCCCAAGACCTGGCAGAGCATTTCAATATACCCAAATTCCTCACCCCTCACTTTGAAACATTTCCCATGCTCAGATGGGCACCAGCAGGTGCCCATCACTCCCCACTGCCCAGTGCCAGCAAGGATGTGCCTCAGGAGACAGAGTTTTGGAATATCCTCACGAATTCCTTGGTAAAAGCTGAGGGTCCTTCTGGGTTTATTTTATTTTTCTCAGTGTCTTTACAGCCAAGGTGTTCAGCACTTGGATATGCAGGGCTGGGCAGCACAGCCATGCCAGGACAACCCTGGGAAACCTATCCTGGAGAAAAGGGCATCTTGATATTTATATTTAAAAGTCCCAGCTTTCCCCTCTGCCCAGCACTGCAGCGTCAGGGGAGAGGGGGGAGCCCCCTGAGTGGGGTCAGAGCCAGAAGAGCTCCCGGCTGGGGCTGCTCCATCACCTCCTCCGTGCCCTGATGGCACAGACCACCATGGACCCACTGCTGGGCTCCCCACGATAATGGGACACTTTTAATTGTACTGGTTGTTAATGCAGGAGTCACGAATTGCTCCCTACAAGCGGTGATAAAAAGGGAGGATAAAATACAGGTAGACAGGCTTAAATCCATTCCTGCTACTTAGAAACTGGAAAAAGTTTCTGGAGATCTGTTCAGCTGTTCCATCAGGAGTTAAACATCCAGAAATCAGCTCTCCTGAGCAAGAGGAACAAGCTTGTGAGTGTTTGGGTCAGCCCTGGAAATCTGGGACAGACTTAAACTTCCAGAAAAAAAATATTTGGGTGAGACCCCATGATGTGTGCTCAGGCTGAGAGGTCAGAAATCAGGAACTTTGGGAAGCCCTGGGGATTGTTCCCAAACAGGAGCAGTGCCTGCAAGTGGTGCTGGAAAGTTTAGAGCAAAGATGAAACAGGAGAAAAGCAGTGGGTGCTGCTCGTGGAGAGGTGACAGCTGGCGTTAAGGGAAGGCTTTGTTGGTGCCCAGTGTGATTTGTCTGACACACAGATTCCTTCACAGCCCACGGAGACACCTCTCAGGTGTTCCAGGATTTAAATGAGTTGGTATGGGGTGTGGGGAGCCTCTACTGAGGATTCACGAATCCCCTGCTCCGGCGTGGACGCCTGCTGTTATTTCAGCTCCAGTAATGCAATTCTGGCCAAAGCCAGAATTTGTTCCATCATGTTAGGAACAAACAGCAAACTGAGGCTTGTTCAGGAGGGGCAGCGTGACAGGAGCAAAATGAAAACTTCTGAGGGGCTGGCACAGCAAGCTCAGGGCAGATCCGTGTGCTCAGGGAGCCATGGAAAACCACTGCTGTGCCTGGGCTGAAACTGTGGAGAATCCGCTCTGCCCAGAGTTTGGATGTCCTCATCTTGGCCATTCTCAGCGACTGAGCAGTGGGATATTTTAGGATTATCTGATCAGAGTCACTTAAAATTGCTTTAATTAGATTATTGGATATTACAGCTCCAGAGGATGCTGTGGGGATTAATTAGGTGCCTAAATATTTGCTATTTTAATTGGTCCATGAGTTTACTTATAAAATATAGGATCACACCTTCCAGGTTTTATTTACACTTCTTCCAAGTACCTAAAAGGTCTTGCAGAGAAAAGCAATGAGGTTGTTTTCCCCCATCTAATATGATATAAATGGTTGGCAGGGAAAAGGATTAGAGAGGAAGTTTGGAAAACAATTTGGTGTACAGGTGATACACTGGTGTGACTGGTACCGGTATCCTTAAATTTCCAAAATAAATTGTTGTAGCAAAAAGTTGTAGCAAAAATATTCAGTTACAGCTGTGAGATCAGACATTTCAAACCAGTGTCGTTATTATACACATTTATATTAAATTAAACTTTTGCATTAACAAAAGGCACCTCAAACCCAGACTTTGAGACACTTTTCTGGGAGCATCCAAGGCTTTTGCAATGAGAACTGGGAGTTAAATAAAGCTTTCCAAAGGATTTATCAGGTAAATGTTATGGATTGATGTGATTTAATTTATGGAATTAGTTTGACTTTCAATTACCAGGCTTCACACTGAATCACTTTATATTTTGAGCTCTGTAAGTAGCACTCCTTACACTCGGATCTTTCATTTGGGGAAGGATTATCAATAATTAGACACCATGGCCTTATTGATCAACTAATCAATAACCACATTAATCATCAGCAGTCTGAAAACAATTCACTCTTTGCATGAAAAGGAGTGGGTGCAATCAAATTAACATCCTGTGCCTCACCCCCTGCAGGTGGTACCTGTCTGAGAGAGGGGATCTCTGAACCTGCTGCTGCACACCCAGAGAGCCTTTGCTCTTTTTTTGATCTTCTTAATTAAGTTTGGGTCATTGTTTCTCCATTTTCTGCTGTTGATTTGTCACTAACAATAACTTTTGGCCCAAAAATGTGTTGGATAGAGAGAGTCTCCAAAGGTGCCAGTTTTTCCCTGCATGGGCAGTTCAGAAGGATTGCAGGATGAACCCCAAGGCTGAGCTCTCATCCACATCCCCATCACCCCAAAGCTCAGCAGAGGTGACCTGGGGCTGCCCCCCAAACCAGCTGCTTTACATAAATGTCTCTCTCTGAGTTTTTCCCCTTTAATCACTCAGAATTTTCACAGGCATTCCAAAGAATTATATCTGCACGTTTTCCAAGTTACACAGGCTTTCCTCAATCCAGAGTGGAGCACCTGATTAAGTTTGTGTTTGCTGTTCTCGGTCATAAAAAATCATTTATAGCCAAGCCTCTCCATCAATCAGGTGAGACTATTAGGAAAACAACAAACTGCCCAATAAATTATCCTAATCTGCTGTAAAACTGATCTTAGTAATTAATTTAGTCAATTATATTTAACCAGTTGGCAAGTGGCCTAAATAATGTAATCGCATTGGGTTTTTCACGGAATAAAACCTGAGAGAGCTGTAAAATCATTCAGAGTAGCATGGAACTGTAATTTTGCTTTGGGGTGTGACACAGAGCAGTGGCTCAGGTGGGCACACGGGCTCAGGCACAGCCATAAATGGTTTTTGTGGTGGTAACTGCTGAGGGGAGATGGGTGTGAGGCCCCCTGGCTCTGCTGAGCCACATCCCCTTCCAGCTGTGGCATGGAGGTGGCTTTAGGGGGTCCCTGTCCATGGGTGACGGGACTCTGTTTGCTCTGACACCCCTGGCATGGTCTCAAAGCTTTGGCCCCTGGGGTCACTGCTCAGCTGTCAGAACCCAGAATGTCCCTTGCACACTCTTGGATGTTCCGGGCCCAGGTCAGGAGCATTTGAGACCCTGGAATGCAGCCGCAGACCCCTGTGGCTTTGAACCTGACCCATGGAACAATTTACCAACCCTGCAGGAAGAACAAGAAATCACAAAAGTTTAGATATTATAGCAGAAGTAGTCACAAAGTGAGAGGAAGAGTTTTTGAGTGCTGTACAGGGGGGTTTTAGGCCTTGTACCAAGGGGTCTGAGTTTTGTACATGGGGGTCAGAAGTTCTAAGATGGAGGGATTTGGGTGTGCCCTGTCCTCCTTCTTTCTCCTTCCTAACCTCCATGTTCTTGGTGATGTTGGCACTCACAGATTGGTTTAGAGTAGAAAGTCACTGTTCAAGACAGGTGATGGGCATTGAGGAAAAACTATAAACATTTAACACATAATGTATGATATAAAAGAGGGCACCAGCCCCCTGTTGTTGGAGTGTGCCCTTGCCTGACTGCTGAACGGACCGCAGCAGCTCAGGGAGAAAATCTTTTAGCTAACACACAATAAACTACCTTGAGACCGGACGACTGAAGACTACTGAGTCTTTCTTTGGAGACACGGGTTGGAGGAGAGACTTTACTCAGCCCCCTCAGCTGAGGCAGAGCAGATGCAGATCCACCATTGTCACGGGAGCTGGGCCTGCAGGCCTCAGCAGGTTGTGTTTGTCCAGAGTCAAACAGCAGCTCCTGGCCTGGTTCAGAGCAGGATCTGTGTGTTTTGTGTGCTGTGTTTTCTGTGCTCACTAATCCTCTGGATTTCCAGAGAAGTCAGTGGACGAGCACGTCCTGGTGGGAAGGGCCTGTTTGTTTCCTTCCTCTGGACAGGCCCTTGCTCCGGTGTCAGGGCCTGCTTCTACTCCTGGAGATAGCAGCAGCTGTTCCAAAGGGATTGTAATGGAGACTTGATGGATCATTGAGGTGAAATCCACGTGCTGCCATTTATGGAGTTAAATAAAGGCTGTGATTATGGTCAGGGAGGCAGAGTTTGCTACAGCAAACCCTAAAAAGGAGCTGTTGGTGGGGAGGCCACTGGGGAGTGCCCTGTACAGGGCTCCACCGCTGAAACCACATTCCCAGTGCTCCCCTGAACGCCACCTGTGCCACTGGTGTGCTCCTGCTCCTTGCCAGGCACATTATCCTTGCTTTCCGACAATAAGAACATTTCTCCATCACCTCTTCCCATTCTTCACGTTCACCAGGGGGCTCATTCCACGCTCCCCTCTCCACAGAAAGCAATCCAAAACCTGGCAAAGCAGCAGCGTTTGTTCCCCCATGGTCACCCGAGCCTTTGACTGGGAGCGACTGGAGCCTTTGTGTTTGACCCATTGCATCCAGCCTTGGACACGGGTGGGACGTGGGGACAATGGGGGCTGCTCTGTGTGATATCACAGCATGTGCCACCATCGTGAGGGGCTCAAACTGCTGGCATGGAGCATTTTAACTTTGGGGAGGAAGAAGTTTTGTGCTGTGAAATGGCAACAGGGCTGCTCCTCATCCAGTGTGATCCTGGGAATGCTGCCAGGGACACAGATCCTGTCCCCACACGAGGGACAGCAGGGAACAGCCAGCCACCTCCCAATGCAATTTGTATTAGTTACCTCAGCTCTTTATTAATAGCACTTGCAGCAGTATAAAACCCTCCAATGTGTACATCAATACCCATATCCATACTCAGATCCACACATCCCTGATTTCTTTGCTGGTGGCTGTGAACCAACCTGCTGTACCCTGCAATTCCTCCTGCTCTGTGCATGACATGGAATCAAGGAAACATGGTGTTTCTAATTAATAAAACACCCTCTAAGATCAGGGACTCAGACCACCCCCCAGCACTGACAAGGCCACCAGTGACCATGTCCCCAGATGCCACACCCACACGGCTTTTGAATCCTTCCAGGGATGGAAATTCCACCACAGCTCTGGGCAGCTGTGCCAGGGCTGGACAAGCTTTTCCATTAAGTAATTTTCCCAATATCCAACCTAAATCTTCTCTGGTGTAACTTGGGGCTGTTTTCACTTGTTCTTTGGGAAAAGAGACCAACCCTCACCCGGCTGCCCCTCCTGTCAGGGGTTGTGCAGTGCCAGAAGGTCCCTCCTGAGCCTCCTTTTCTCCAGGCTGAGCCCCCCCAGCTCCAGACCCTTCCCCAGCTCCATTCCCTTCTCTGGACACTCCTGCAACATTCCACATCTCCATCAGGCTCCATGCCTCCATCCCACCCTTGGCAGGTCGGACTCCCAGCACGTGTCGGGGCTCACGGAGGAGCAAGAACCCCTCGACTCCGTGCCCAGGGTGACTCCTGCCTGCCAACTGCGCCGTGCAATAAAGCCTGACTTAAAAGCCCCATAAACCCAGCAATTATAAAACACGGAATGATCTGAGGCAGGGCTGGAGCAGAGGCCTCCTGCCTTTGATGTTTATTGCCACAGCGGAGCAAATCGGAACAATGCCGGGCTTCGTGAGCCCTTCTTAGTGCTCGGAATTTCACATTTGTTTCCAATTTTACCAGTTGCCATTGTGGGCTTTCCTTCTGCCATTGTCTAAGGGGTGGCGGTTGTAATTTCTGTTTTGTGCTCTGTATTTCAGAGCAGTCCAGGCCAGGCAGGAACATCTGCATGGAGGGCCCTGCCCTCCTGCACCAGGCCGTGTTGGAAGGTCACTCTCCTCATAAACTTCGTTATCGCTGTTGGTTTTATTCATTATATTTGACATATTAAGCTTCTGTATCTTGGCATAAAGGACACAATATTGCAGCATATTGGCAAGCTCATTTGCTTTTCACAGCCAGTGTTGTGTCCAAATAGCAGTCCCTGGGGAGCAACACGTGGATATAGACTGCAGGAAAATGAGCCTCAGCAGCAGGTGGCCTTTTGCAGCCTAATGAACACGGCAATCTGTTACCAGCACGGCGAGGCTTTTCACCAGACAATTAGGCAACTAAGCATGTAATTATTCAGGCCAACAAGAAGAGCCTCTTCTCTAATTTCATCTTTTCATTGCTGTTTACTCACCCACACTCCCCTCATTAATGAGAGATTTTCCAGTCTATGCTAATTGGTTTCAATAACATTCATTTCAGTTGAAAGGGAGCGATTCTGTTAATTGGGAATCGAAGGCGTCTTTTCATTTCAAGTGCGTCCTGCCATGGAAATCTGAACACTCTCAACAGGTTTGAGCTAATGAAATTAAGTTACACAGCCACTGGTGGTGTAATAGAAATAAAGTAATTTATTTTCACTGAAGCATGTGCTATAGGTCCTGAACAATTAATCCAGCTCGTTGGGGAGAGCCATCGGAGGAGGTGATTTGGAACAAACAAGGCTGCAGCTCCAGAGCTGCTGCTGCAATTCTCAGGGTGGTTTCACTGCCGAGCTCTTCAGCACCACCCAAAATGTTTAAAGGGAATGAGAAGCATTTATGGAAACACTAATTCTTTAAGAGCTGCTTGGGAAATAAAGAAACAGAGCGCAGAGCCTGCCAGCCTGTTAAGCGTGAGGGTGGGTTAAAGCACCGTAAAATAAACAAATGGGTGGTTCCCGGCTCTGAAATCGGAGCCCTGCACAGGGCACGTGGTGCTGAGAGGACTGGGGAGCTGTAATCTGATTTCTCCAGTGCTCGGGACCTGGAAAGCAAGGGGGAACTGGAGCCCAAGAGTCAAATGTGTTTGGGTTTTTTCATTGACCACAGGTATGAGGAATTATTTTGAAGGAAAAGTGAGATTCTCAACTATCGACATAACTTCTAGTGCTCAGGCTGTAAAGAAAACTTCAGCTACCTCGTTCCAGCTTTAGGCTTGGAACTGGTTGATTTTTAAGGTCCCTTCCAACCCAACCCAACCCAACCCAACCCATTGCAGAATTCTGTGATTCTGCCATAGATAAACCTTAGAACATCTGCAGGGAGCACCAAGGTGGGGCAGGCAGCTTGGAGGTGTCTGAGCATCCTGGCTATGCCCTGGTCTTTTCCTTATGATGGAATCCCAGAACAGTTTGGGTTGGAAGCGACCTTCAGGATCATCCAACCTTCCACTGGACCAGGTTGCTCAGAGGTTGGTTGTCCTGGAGTGGGTGATCCTAACTGCTGCAGGTCACTGCAGTGGCCATTAATTAACTAAATTTGCAGGATGAGAACTACAGTCTCCAAGCAATGCCAGGGATAAAGGATGGGTTTCCATGTGGGAAAAATCAGGGGACTTTGAAAACTTCAGTGCTTCAGTGTGGAGGAGACCAAAGCTGGCGCGTGCCTGAATGCTCTCTGGAGCTGAACATGAGCCAAGGGCAGAGGATATGGAATTCTCAGCAAATTCAGATGTAATTATGGATTTTTAAATGAAGATATAGCATATATTTAAACTATCTCTCGGACATCCAAAATACATATGCAAAACAGCATAGCAAGTACCCCAAACCATGCATTTTCTTGATTTAATCAACTTTTAAGGGAGACTTTCCGCTTTTCTCACTTTTTTTTTCCCTGGCATTAAAGCAGCCTGATGAATTTAACACAAGTGAAAGGACAGTGTACAACTTTTGTTTTTATCCAACCTGATCATGGGAGGTGCTGTTCCAAACCTTTGTGTATAACCCATCCCCTGTGCTGTTCCTCCAGCTGCAATATTTGCTTGGTGGGAGATGCCCTTTTCACCAGCAGGAAGAGGAGCCCTGGTTTGCTGCAGTTGTTGGTTGTGTTTCATCTTGGGTTTATTTATAAGCATTTATGCCAGCATGGGGGGATGTAAATGCTAATGTTGGTTCTTTTAAAACCTGGCTTCCAAAATGCATAATAGGCAGAGCCTGATAAAATAATACTCTGCAGCCTGTTATGAATATTTCAAAGAATTATTTCTTTATTTTGCGCAGAGCTCATCGGGCTGACGTTTGATTCATAGCTGCACAAACCTACCTGGGGTTGCTAAGGTTACCCAATTTCATTCACCCATGGATAGTTGAGATCTACATAATCCCATCAGATCTTCCACTGTATTTCCAAGTGCTGTTGATGAATGGGGCCTTGCTCAGATGATGTGTCCATTTACATGTGATATATCTCACGAGTCCTGTCTTCGGGAATATTGCAGCTGATGAAATTTCCCATTATGTGCACACACAGAAAGCAGAGGTGCGTGGGTTTATTCTCAGCTTGAACAGGCCCCAGAATTAGGAGCCAAGGAGGGTATTTTGTACTTGAATCTCGCTTTTTCTGCCCAAATTGAGAGTGTTGTGACTGTAATACTAGACTGTGCTTTGGTCACAGCTCTCTGCAGTGATACCATCTCCTGATTGCCACCAGAAAGGCTCAGCCCCTCACTTCACTGAGCTTACCAGTGACACCCTCAGCACCTTTGAATAGGAAATATTGCATGAAAAGTGAGCAGCTTTTCCAGCAGAAGTTGCAGACCCTGGGGAATGGCCCAGGTTGGGCATTGTGGCTCTCAGGGTGACGTGGACCAGGGGACAACTGGGGTGGGGGGCAAGATGCACCACAGAGACCACAAGTCCTGAGCGGTGCCCTCCCCACCTCCTGAGGACACAGATTGCACACAACAGATTAATTTCTGTGTTAGAAACTGCAGCCAAGCCATAGGTGCCCCGTAATTTGAATTTACAAGGGCTGAACAGCAACCATCGGCCCGGAGTGTTGGGATACAAAGAAGACTTTAACTCCACCAACCAGCCAAACCCAAATCCCTCTCCTTGTGTCCCTTCTCCTCAGAAACCCAGCCCAAACCACATCACACAGGCTGGGAAGCTCTGGAACTGTGGTCTTGGTGGGACTGGGGTGGGCTGAGATGCGCTGGGGGCCCATGGAACCCCCAGGAGCCAAACTGAAGTGTGGGCGCAGCCAGGGTGGTTATCCTAGGGGAGCATCCCTCACTGCCCCAGTGCCCTGCTGGGACACAGCGGGACAGATCCTGTTTGCATAAAAGGCTGAAAATCAAATAAATTTGGTGTGAGTGGGGTGAGGACTGACAGTCCCAAGTCATTTATTCCCAGAGCAGACCTAGCCAGCAGCTGATCTCAAAAGCCAGACATGTTCATCCCAAATCTTCTCAGAGCTATGTTTGTAAGTGGAAGGACGAAACTGTTACTGAGGCAATCTGAGGCTGGAGCCTGTGCAGCCCTTCAAACCCACGCTGTATTTCATCCTTTAAAAGCGATCACTTTACTTAGCAAGCTGCTTACTACAATTATACAATGTTTTTCTTGGCCCCCAGCTACATTAAACATCCATTTTACAGCGTTTGCTGTGCTCCCCTGAAAGCCTGGCTCCCGAGGAGGGGGTTGTAAAGGGTGATACTGTAAAAAAGGACACGGGTTCCTCATTAACTTTATAGTTTTACTGCCTTGTTTTGGGGCACCTTCCCTTCCTGCCCTCCTGTGGCTGGCGCACAGCTACTTTACCCAGGTGGATTTGGCTGGGAACGTTTTCCAACAGCATCCTCTGCTCCTGGCTGCAAAGCCCCTCCTAAAGCGGATCCAAAGCCCCTCCTATCAAAGCCCCCAGGCTGAGCACACAGTCACAGAATCTCGGAATCACAGAGTCATTGAGTGGTTTGCGTGGGAAGAGACCTTAAAGCCCAACCAGTGCCACCCCCTGCCATGGGCAGGGGCACCTTCCGTGGTCCGGGTTGCTGCAAGCCCCGTGCAAATCCTCCGGCAGGATCTCTCCCACGGCGGCTCCCCCGCTATCAGGAATAAGGCACCTCTGCAGCGGCGAGGGCAGAGCTCCCTCCAGAGCCGCCCGCCGCAGGATTTATGTTTCCCACACGTTCCCAGGCCAGCTGGACTTTTTTACACCCCTGCACATTATCGAGACAGGCAGAGCAGCCGATTAAATCATGTTTGAACGTGCATAAAACCTGTCCTCGTTCCTGCACAGCCTGGCCAGGCACAGGCTCTGCCTGCTGCTAATTATAGCCGATAAAAACTGCCCGGCGCGGCGGAGCCCTCCCGGAGCAGACAACGTCTCGAGCTGTTGATTATTTAGCCCTATTATATATTGATAGCTTAGGATTTATTCCTGAGAGCAGAGCCCAATAGCTGGGGCTCGGCTGGCGCTGGGGAACGGGCTCTGAGGCCGTTAGCCTGGGGTAATCTATCAGCGGGAGGAGGAGGAGGAGGAGGAGGGTGCTCCAGCAATTAGGGAGCAGCAATCCCGGCGATGGGCTATCGGCAGCATAATAGAGATAATGGCTTTTACTGGCCAGGCCGGGCACGGGGCTGCTGGGGAAGCAGTGACATGAGATAAATAGAGAAATGCTCATTAAAAGCTGCTGCGAGCGCGGGCGCGAGGCACCGCGGTGTCTGGATGGAGCAGATCCTCCCGATACGGGCGGATGTTGCAGGGAAACCTAGATGGCTGCAAATTTAAGGGCATACATTAAGCTGGTGTTTGTGACAGAATTAAGTTATTTCCAGCCCAACGTGTTTCTTATTACAGCCCCCCGCTCCCTACGATACTATTTTTACTGCCTGCACTGTGAGATGCCTTTTCCCTCAAGTTTTCTGCCCCAAAACGCCAGATCTTCCCCAAAACTCCCCTCAGCACCAGCGCTGGCTGCCAGGGTGGCCAAGGGCAGCTGAGAGCTGTGGAAAGCTTCACCTGCAAGGGAACATCTTCTCACTAGGGTCAAATGTCCCTCACCCACCAACAGCACTGGTCAGCCAACATCAGGCAGCGATCTCTGCGCTCTGTGGCAGGGACAGGACCCAGGGGCCGGCTGGGGCTGGGCCAGGGCAGGGTTAGGTTGGATAGCAGGGAAAGGCTCTTCCCCAGAGGGTGCTGGCACTGCCCGGGCTCCCCAGGGAATGGGCACCGCCCCGAGGCTGCCAGAGCTCCAGGAGAGTTTGGACAGCGCTGCCAGGGATGCCCAGGGTGGGATTTTTGGGGTGTCTGGGCAGGGCCAGGGAGGGGTTGGACTGGAGGATCCTTGGGGGTCCCTTCCAGCTCAGGATATTCTGTGAATCTATTTTATGAACAGGCTGCAGGAATGGTAACCACCCTCTATACCCGTTTCTCCATATTTACTACAGTCTGCCTAAACAGTTCTGATCCATTAAGGATTGGAATAGGCTCCAAATGCTGGACTCCATATAAATGCATGACCTGTTCACACGAGGAGGGCTGAGCCTGGAATGGGGAAGTGGGTTTTGAGGGAAGCAACTCTCCAGAATGAGAATGTGCTTTACCTTCATTAGTGTTTAACCCTTAAACAAAGGGTTTAAGGGGTACAGAATTAACAGGTGAATTATGAAGGTACCAGCTCACACCCAGGAATAAATGAATACGTTTACTATAAACCCCTGAAGATGAGCAGGCAGCAAAGTGTACAGGTTAATCAAGTGTTCAATAATAAATAAATTAATATACTGATAATAAATTACCTCATTTTGTCATCTCCCAATCTGTGAACCACAAGGTATCAGAAAAAAAATTCATATTGGAATTCTGCTGCCTGAATTAGTGGGAGCTGGGCACTGGAAGAGGCACAGGGTGAGCATCATTCCCTGGCAAACACCACACACATCCCTCCCTTCTGAAAGGAGGCAGCAAAAGGGTCTGGCTTGAAGATTTTCTCCTTTTGAATATTTCAGTTTAGCTGAATATAAATAAATCAGGCACTTCCAGACTCAGCAGGATCCTACCTCCTGCAATATTGCTCTGTCATCCTATTCCTGCCCAGCCTTCCTTCGGCATCGGCCCGGCTGCATCCTTTATTAGTTCTGTGCTCACAACTGGCCCGGGTAGATCCGGTTACCGGAACTCCCAACGGCAGCTGGGAGCTTTCCACTCACCAGTTTGGCCTCCCAGTGCCCAGGGAAGGCTGGGAGTGGGCCCATCCCAGCAGTGACATCCCTGTTCCCAGCATCAGCCCTGCTCCCGCTCCCCTACCCGCAGTGGGATCAGATCCCCCTGGCACAGGGGGATGCACATGGCCAGCAAGCAAGGACCGTGTCCCTGGGGAAGGGATTCCACCCCGGCATGTGCAAAATCCCTCTCTATCCAAGCAGGTGAGGGCTTTTTGGATCTTCTCTCCTCTCCTCTGACTTGGACTCAGTGAGCTCAGGCCTTTCCTGAACATCCCTAAAGAGACAATGAGCTGGGATGAGCTGGGAACACTGGGGGCTGCTGGGATGTGCTGGGATCAGCTGGCACATGCTGATGCACAAGGGTGTGCTGGGATGTACTGGGATCAGCTGGGACATCCTGGCACTTGCTGGGATGAGCTGGGACGTGCTGGGACGAACTAGGATTTACTGAGATGATCTGTGATATCCTGGCACGTGCTGGGATGACTTGGGACGTTCACCACCATGCTCAGCTCCCTGATCCACACCAAAGCTGACTGAGAAGGGCATGGGCATGGTTCTGTCCAAGCATCCCCTTTTCCCAGCATCTCTTTATTCCCAGTCCCTCTTCCCACAGGCACACACAGGCACCAGGGTGTGACTGCTGCTCACACTTTCCAGGCAAAGGGAGGGAAGCAGGGATCTGGCAGAGCACCTTCATTTTGGCAACTCCTATATCACCATCAATCACAGCACATGAAACATCGCAATTTTACAGCAACAACAATTTTGGAATTGTTTCCAAAAACACGCCTGAAGGTTTTCCCTGTATTTCTCTGAAGATCCATGAGACCAGGCTATTTTTCCCAAGCAGGCTGAGTTTTACTGGCGTGTTCTGCTCAGCAAAGGAGCGAATCTGATAGTGCTGGGCCGGGAGGATGTATTGATCTCAGCGCTGAGAGCGCCTTGGCTCCGGGTGGATGAGGCCATGCAAAACGCAGATTGATTTTAGAAAGAGCTGCCAGGAAGAGCTGGGATAGCTCAGGGATGGCAGAGGCACTGGGTTCATTCCTCAAATATTTGTTCACAACCAGGACACTGCTCCGGGGGAGGGATGAAGTTGGGAGATGCTGAAATGCATGGCCTGAGCACCCCTGCTGGTGATGGGACCAGGGAGGGGGTGACCCCACGTGTCCTGTGGGTCTTGGTGGGGTTGGAGCATCCCCCTCTCCCTCCTTGGGGTCTCCCACACCCTCCACTGCTCCAGGCCCAAAAGTTGGACTTGGCCCTTGTGGGTCCAGATTGGGATATTCTATGATTCTGTGATTTTGTGATTCTGTGATTCTGTGATTCTGTGATTCTGGGATTCTGTGATTTTGTGATTCTGGGATTCTGGGATTCGGGGATTCAGGGATTCTATGTCTGACCCCCTCATGTTCCATCAAGACCCTCACAATTCCCAATTCCTGCCCTTCTCTAGGCCCTGATTTGCTTCCTCTTCCTTACATTGGTACTGAAGACATCCCAGGGAGATGACATGGAGCTGGGGCAATAAAAACCCCAGACTTTGGGAACAGAAGCAGCACCGACCATATTCCTTCAGCCCACACTGATTACACCTAATTTGCATGTGCTAATTTCCAGTGCACACAGAGAACGTGGCGAGCAGGGCACCCCCAAAGCTCAGGTCTCCATCCAGTCCTCCCAGACTGCTGGGAATTCTCCTCTGGCTAAGGGGACTGAAGAACCACGACGGGTATCAAAACCCGAGGGAAACAACAACAAAAAAACCATAGCAGCTGTTAAAATGTCTTGTGTTTCTTTCCTGCATGAGAGAAACTATTTAAACTGGCACAAAATAAATTTAGGGAGCATATTCTTGGAATTACATAGAAAAATACCCCATACGTTTTGGCAGCAGCTAAACATATCCTTAATGGAATTCATATGGGGCCTGGAGTGATCACAATGTTTGGAGAGGAGCCAGATAGTAAGTAATTTAAACATCACAGGAAATTAAATTTTAGAATTCAATTTTGCATAAAGTTTTCTGTAATGAAAATGTCACACATAAATTATGAAGTCTGATTATATTCTTTTTTGACTTTTTAATAAAATAATAGAGGCACTTGACAGTCAAGAACAAATGCATATTTTATGTGAGGAGCATTACGTTAAAGCAACGTCCTGTGGAAATAATGGAACAGATGTTAACACTGCTCTATCAGTTATCAGGTGCTCTGTTCAACAGCTTCAAACACAAGTATTTATTAAAAATGCTAACGGGATTGTCTCCCAGGGTTATCCAATTGTGGGCTTAAAATGGAGGTCTTTAATGTAATTAATTATAGCTGTGGAATTATAAAGTTAGGCCATAATTTATTGAATATGTGGATGTGTCCACATATAAATTATATGCTGCTGTTAATTTAGAATTAATTCCAGGCAGGGGGGGAAGGACTTTGGTGAAAACACAAACTTGGTCATAACAGAGCCATAAATCAGAACTAATCCAAATTGTCCCTTCGTTTCCATGGAGGGACTCAAAGCTGGCACATTTCAAACTTCACCCACTCTGGGTGCCATCAAGCCCCTGAGCTGGGCTGAGACTCTAGGGGCACACAGGGGCAGCCCTGAGACCCTGCTCCACTGCTGGTCCTGCATCCTCCACTGCTGGTCCTGGACATCCCAGTGGGAATTCTGGTGGGCATTGCGGTGGGCATTGCAGTGGGAATCGTGGTGGGAATCATGGTGGGCATCATGGAGGACTTCATGGTGGACATTGCTGTGGTCATTGTGGTGGGCATCATGGAGGGCATTATGGTGGGCATTGCAGTGGGAATCATGGTGGGAGTCATGGTGGGCATCATGGAGGGCATTATGGTGGGCATTGCAGTGGGAATCATGGTGGGAGTCATGGTGGGCATCATGGAGGGCATTATGGTGGGCATTGCAGTGGGAATCATGGTGGGCATCATGGTGGGCATCATGGAGGGCATTATGGTGGGCATTGCAGTGGGAATCATGGTGGGAGTCATGGTGGGCATCATGGAGGGCATTATGGTGGGCATTGCAGTGGGAATCATGGTGGGAGTCATGGAGGGCATTATGGTGGGCATTGCAGTGGGAATCATGGTGGGAATCATGGAGGACTTCATGGTGGACATTGCTGTGGTCATTGTGGTGGGCATCATGGAGGGCATTATGGTGAGCATTGCAGTGGGAATCATGGTGGGCATCATGGTGGGCATCATGGAGGACTTCGTGGTGGGCATTGCTGTGGCCGTCATGGTGGACTTTGTGGTGGACCCTGCAGTGGGCATCGCAGCAGGCCACACGTGCAGCTGTAAAGCCCAGCCCTGCAAGGGCCACCAGAGGCAGCCTTAGATCAGCAAAACTGTATCGATTACCAACAACGCCGGGTTTTGGCCAAGGACATTGCTCTGCAGCCGTTCTATAATAACACCAGCTTGGCTTTGTGGGTTTTTCCATATCCTGACAAAGTCCTTGGTGCCTCTCTCCGCCCAGCAGCACCGGATGGGCATTTTGGCTGGGACTGGCACCCAGGGCTGGATGGGATCCTTGTCCTCCTCCTCACCTTGGGGTCAAAGGGATGCAGCATTCTCCCAGCTGACTACGTTGGGAAGTATCAGGATGCGACCCCAGTGCTGGCTGTATCCCAAAAATTATCTTTGCATGGAGCAGACAGAGGGATATCTTCACTGCTAGCACAGAGATGTCAAAAAGCTGCACCCCTCTGACAGGGGATGTTAAAAAAAGCCAGGCACAGCAGCCATGGGAGCTGACCCAGCCTCGAGGATGGCTGGAGATTCCAGAGGGAACATGCCAAAGGTTTTCCATGGGCTCTCCACACTGCCCCACATGCATCCCTGCCCCTAAGAGATTATAAATGTGCCAAGTACAGGCTGAAGAAAGAAAGATCAATGGGTTTGCAGATTGTGCTCATACCCACTTCCCAGTCCCTCACTCCATACTGGTTGGGAATGGGATGTGGGATGGGCAGGAGGGTTGGGGACACCTGCAGCAGCAGCAGTTGGGTGAACAGGGGTTGTGCAGGTGGCTGTCCTTGGAGCATGGGCTGGAGTTTGAGGGGCTGGTGAGGGACAGGAATACCCTGGGGAAAGACCTCTGCTCCTCTCAGAGATGTCCTGGAGATGCCTTTTCCCCTCTTTGGGTGTCCCAAGGGTTTCCAGCACAAACCAGCACTAAAGGCTAACAAATCTTCCCTCCTGGGGTTGGTGGCAGAGATATTTTGTCCCTGCAAGAGAAGCACAGCCCCCTTCATGCCCCCACAGCACAACCACGCCGGGCGATCCCAGTTTTGGGACGGGGGTCTGCTGCGTGGGCAGTGGGACCATCCCCTGCTCCTGCCAGTCTGAGGAGAAGCTGGTGACACGTGGCATGTCCCTGGGCATGCCCCCACTGCCATCCCCAGCAGGGGACCTGGATTCCTGCAGGGAGGATCCACAGCTCCTGCAGACCCACGGCTGCAACAGGCTGCAGCCTCTTCCAAACGGCTCGGAAAAATACAGTGGGATTTGTTTGCTTGGATTTAAATGGGTAAATTATTTGAATTTCTCCACCCCCAGGTGAATGATTTAGATGGCCTTGACCCCAGGCTGACTGCAGGGATTAATGTGGGATAATGATTGCTGAGGCTATCATTGCAGCAGGCATCATTAATTATCCTTATTGATTGGAGCTTTCAAAGATAAAGCATTATGCTGACTGGAAAATACCCTCTTCCTGCAAGGTCAAGGCTAAAATAGGGCAGCTAAATAATTGCATTAACAAACAAAGAAATAAAAATAACCTCTCGCAGAGTTGTGTAATTAAGATCCAGTTCCAGCGTTTGGCCCTGCCGGCAGAGCGGCCCTGCCTTGTGTGGGATGTGGGACAGAGGATGGGGGATCTCATGGGATCCTGCCAGGCTCACCTGCATCCCTGAGGAGCTGGGGATCCCTTGGAAATACTCCTGGGATGGGAAATTAAAAGGGTCAGATGGAGAAAATGATAAATGGCCTCAAGGCCTATTACATCACTCTGGGGTCAGAGAGGGGGGCTCAGAGCTGCCCCGGGATGTTGCTGCTGATGTCCCTCACTCCCCCCCTTTCCCTCCTGCAGCGTTCCTGAGCACACCGAGCACCTGGCTGCAGTTTGCTCTCATGTCTGTCCTGCATCACTGGGCAATCACCCATTGCCCCAGGAAGCTGTGTCTGCCCCAGCCCTGGCGGTGTCCAAGGCCAGCCTGGACAGGACTTTGAGCACCCTGGGATGGCGGAAGGTGTCCCTGCCCACAGCAGGGGGTGGAACAAGATGGGCTTTAATGTCCCTCCCAACCCAACCCATCCGATGACTCTGTGATCCCAGGCCACCACTCCAAAGGAGAAATCATCCAAATCCAACCCTTAAAACCAGCCTGGGTAGGAGGAGAGCAAACCTTGTCTCTGGTTCCATGTGTGCTGGGGGAGAGTGATGATTCCCACATCCTGCAGGAGAGCTGAAGCCCTACAAAGTCACTTGATGTCAGAGTTACTGAAACCCCAAAAGTGGCTTTGGTTTGGTGCAGGTGACTCCTGGCCCTGCCACCCCTCTGGCTGCTGGCAGCACGACACAGCCAGCTGGGAATTGCCGCTGCTCTTTGAGGAATGTCTGCCTAAAGGTCTGGGTTTATTTTGTGTTTTGTCATGTGCTCCACTGCTTGATAGGATGTGATGTGAGGTTGTGAAGTGTGTTTCGAACTGAAACATTTTTTTGACATCCATTTAATTAGAATTATTTTAATTCAAACATTTGTCATTAGAAAAGCAGACGATCTGGCACGCGCTCTAGCAGCCCTCCTGCTCCTCGTCATTAGGAATTCTTAAACCAATAAAAAAATTATTTAAACACGAATGTCAATTTCCATTTAAGGAATTTTACAACTTGGGTTTCAGCTGAGGGAGCCCAGTGTGTATCAGCAGGAAAGATCACCTCCCGTCATGGAAAGCTGGGTTATTCATGCCTTACAATGGGTTTCATGAAAGCCAGATTCCCGAGGATGGGAGCATGGGGTTGAGCACTGCCAGGGAGGTTTCTCAGAAGCAGGACAAGCTCCTCGGCATGTTTCCCCACTGCTGGAACAGGGATGAGGACGGGGATGAATAGGAAATGAGTGGTGTGCTGGTGCAGGCACCTGTCCATCCTCCGCCCTCTGGCACCCAGGCTAGGGATCCTGCTCCTGTCCCTGGCACAAATCAAATTCATTCCATGTGTCTTCCCCAGAGCCCTGCAGGAGCACACAGAGGATCTGCAGGGACTTGGGGTCAAAGCTCTGGTTCCTCCTGCTGCAGGTTCAACCTCAAGGATTAATAGATGAGACTGAACAGTTTTGATTTCCAGCTGTTTTTTTTTTTTTTTTTTTTTTTTTTTTTTTTTTTTTTTTTTTTTTTTTGCTGAGGTGATGCAGAAGTGCTGGAGGATGGACCTGTTGTGTTGATGATGGGAGCAGCCAGGGCTGGATCCTGCTCCTGTGCTGCTGGGATTGGAGACTGGGGCTGGGAACAGCAGGAGCTGTGCTGGCCATGGGCCAGTGCCCACGGCAGGGTGGCATTGGCGTGGAGCCTGCCCTGACAGCTTCATTAGCCAGAGACAATCTTTGCAGAGTTAGAGATGTCACGTTGGGTAATTAATACATCCCCAAATATGCAGATTTTCCTGGGCTTCTCGGGCAGAATAACCCAGTGAGCAGCACGGTGTGAGCTGGGGGGAGAGTCTCTCGAAGAATTGTGCTGTTCTTTAGAGTTATCACTCATTATAGGTTGCAAAAGGGGGGGGAAACTGGGAAAAGGCAACTCCAGGAGCAAAACGAGTTTGCATTATTGTTCACCCTGTGAAAAGCAAGGTGCAGGATGTAAAGCACCGGGGGAAAGCTGCCAACAATAGACCCCATAGCAACAACAACTTCTAAGGGGGAGCGGGTGGCTGCACATCCCACTGCCCACGCCTTGATCTTGGTGTTCCAGCCCCGGGAGCCAGGCGGCCCCGTGGGGACAAAGGCCCCCCGCTGCCTGCCAGACAAAGGCGGCTCCTTCCCCGGCACAATGCAGCGGCACGGCAGGGCTGGCACAGGCACAGCTGCACCCCTGCACCCCGACACGGCTGCACCCACGCAGGGGGCACGCAGAGGGCTGCCTGGGCAGCAGCAGGGGGCTGCAGGGTGTTGGGATGCAAGGGAGCCCACGGGTGTCCTGTCCCTGTTAGAATGGCCCACGGTGCCCATTAGGGTCCCATCCCAGCTGGCATGGCCCACGGTGCTAATCAGGGTCCCATCCCAGCTGGCATGGTTCATGGTGCCCATTAGGGTCCCATCCCAGCTGGCACCATCCATGGTCCCCATCAAGGTCCCATCCCAGTTACCATGGCCCGTGGTGCCCATTGGGGTCCCATCCCAGCTGGCATGGCCCATGGTGCCCATTGGGGTCCCAGTCCTGTTGGCATGGCCCATGGTGCCTGTTGTGATTCCTTCCCAGTTGGCACAGCCCTTGGTGCCCATGGGGGTCCCATCCCTCTTGACACAGCCCATGGTCCCCCTCAGGGGCCCATCCCAGCTGGCACAGGCCGTGATCAGCATCCTGGGGACATCTCCCACAGCATCCTGAGCAAAGGCACAGCCAATTCCTCACTCACTCCCCCTCAGCTCCCCTGCCCCTCTGTGGGAACTATTTTTAGCTTTTGGGGGCCTGCTGGTGCCTCTCCCCCCCTCCCCCATGTCACTGAGCACAAACCACGGGGTTCAAACCACATTTCCCTCATTACATTAGCGAGAAGCAGAGTAATTTTGACTCAATTTTTACATGCAAAGGTCACCATTAAAAAGTCATCATTCAGCTGCTCCCAGGGCTGGGTCCTGCCTGTGCTGTCATTAGAGCAGAACTTCAGGAGGTTCTGCCTGAAACGAGTGGGTATTTTTAGCTGGCTTTATCAGAGAGGGAGCTGGGGGTGCGTGGGGAGATAAGGGCAGGGTTTAGATTTCTGCCTTTACGCTCACTGTCACATTCAAAAAAATAAATCATAATTTTGATTTTCCACGTCCCTCAGGGAGAGATTGACAAGAGCATCCAGTGCTCATAATTGGATCATTCCTCTGGGAAAGTTGGCTCCTCCACTGAAATCCTTACATGCTCTAAGGAAAATTGCTCTCAACGTTATTGAAAATATTTTAGGAGACTGAAGATTCTGGGGCCTTTCCAATTCGAGTGCTCTGGTCGGTCATGCCAAAGGAAGACAATAATGGGAACCAAATCTGGAGAGCATTGCACTTAATTGGAGCCCGATCCTGTGGGCTCGGAAGGCCCAGGACCCCCTGGGGGCTCCGAGCCCTCCTCTGGTGGGGACTTGCAGGAAGGAGCCGTTCGGACGTGTTCCAAAATAGATGCCTGAAATAAATTATTGAAAATCTTTGGGTTTTATTGTTTTGTGGTTTTTTTTTTTTGGTGGAGGGGGGGGTTGGGTTTTTTTGATAATGAAAAATTCAAGTGTTTTGACATGGGTGAGTGCTGGAGAGCGGGGCTGCAAGAGGCTGGTGCAAAACCTCTCCTGCACAATGCTGTCCCCAGCCACTGCAGGATCTCGGAGACAAACCTTTGGGATGTGTGTGAGCGGTGGTTTGCAGCCCCTGTTTGCCTGCTCAGGACGATGAGGTTCCTTGTAGAGATGCTCTGTGATCCTCACCCTCCATCTGAAGGACGTTGAAGCCAGGTGGGGATCAGGCTCTTTTCTGAGGGAACAAGTTACAGGACAGGAAACAACCTCAAGTTGCACTAGGGGAGGTTTAGGTGGGATATTAGGGAAAATTTCTTCATGGGAAGGGTTGTCAAAGCCTGGAACAGGGCAGTGATGGAATCCCCATCCCTGGAGAGATTTAACAGCTCTGTGGACGTGGCATTTGGGGACATGGGTTAGTGGTCTTGGCACTGCTGGGGGAATGGCTGGACTCGATCATGAAGAGCTTTTCCAACCTAAGGGATTCTGGGATTCTGTTGGCTCCCAGCCATGATGGGCACTGTGGGGGGACATGCTGAGGACTCTCCCTCATTCCCTGTGGAAGCGATGGTGCCATGCAGAGTTTTACCCAGCTCACTTTTGGAGGAAGAGGCTAAAAGGGAAGGTTTTGATGAGATATAGCCTTCCCTGCCTTCCACATAAATTAATTGCACAGTTTAATAAACTAACAGGTGGTTCCACTTCAGAGCGAGCAGATGTTACCGTGAATGAGCCGAGTCCCCACTCCCCATCCCCTTGTCCCCCAGCTATTCCTTCCTTTCTATCTTCCCCTTTCTCCTCACCTCTTCCCTTTTCCCCTTCTTCTCCCTCTGATTTATGAGCAGCTCCAATATGAGATATTTTGTCTGGGCTCTATGAATATTGATGATGGGGTCGTGCTGATTTGAGCTGTGTTCATAACTTTCTGTGCTTCCTGGGAGCATCCCTTCTCCAGGCTCCGGCACTGCTCCTCCATCGCGATTTATTCCACGGAGTTTTCGGGAGGCAGCCCCATTTGTTAAAGCTGCCTCTCGCCTGCACATTTGTCTTGGATTATCTCCCGAGGAGAAGACGATAAGTACTTACACAAACCTACGCCGAAATTAAACACACAAAACAAATGAGCCTGGTGTGTTCACATTCTTTCATTTCCAGGGATAATGCCCGGGAGGAAACACTTGTGTGACCGCAGATGGAGGATGGGTTGGGAGCCCCAGCAGGATTTGGGCTGCCCTCTTTAGTGGAAAGCTCTCCTCTGCTTCCCATATGGAGAGAAAAAATGATAGCACTGCTAACGGCTGGGGCATGGCTGGGCACCGAAGGGAAGGAGGAGGTAGCTGGGGACGGAGGGAAGACTGGAAAATAATAATGGGAAATGTTTTGATAAGAAGCGTTGTGGTCTTATACAAATATTCCAAAACTTCTGGAGCCCATTTATCCCCAGATTGAAGCCAGATGACAGCAAGCTGTTTGCATGGGCTGGAATGTGCCTCCAACAGACACCCAGTTCTCCGGGCTGGGGACACGGGGGGGGACGTGGGGGCAGCCCTGGGTGGCTCCTTCCCCCCTCGCCTCCTCCAGAGCCCCAAACATCCCTGTCCAACCATGGCTGGGCTCTCCTACTCCCCTGGGACCTGCTCACAGTCACTCACATCCCCCCTGTGGTAAAAGGAGAGGCCTTCAACCGGGGCACAATCCTGGAAGCCATGAATGGCACATGGAAAGCACCTCAAGCTTTTCAAAGGCTGGAGAGGGCCCACCTCACACCAAGAGCCCACAGCAGCCTGGCACATCCCTGTGCCTGGAGAACATCTAAACCAGAGCAACTGAGCATTTCCACCTCTCCCTTGACCACCCTCCCTTTTTACCTTCTCATCTAGCAGGCACCACCATTGAAATTTCCTTTCTGTCCCTTCTAAGCTGCTTGTGATTTTGAGGAACAAATGGCAATAAAAAGTGTTAAACACTAATCACTAATTTCCTCCTGGAAGCTCTAAGTGTGATCCTGGTGCTCATTTTCCCTGGAGCAGCTGCAGGGCTGGGAGCATCCAGCAAGGACCACAGCACCGTCCCCTGCTGGGGTTTGGCTCTTAACCTCTGCACGGGCAATGTCTGGAACTTGTAGTTTTAGTACAAGAGTCACCAAGAAAATCCAGTGGCACTGGATAAGATCCATTCCTTTGTCAGCAGTCAGCACTGGCTTCTGCCATCAGCCCCTGCAGAGCATTTGGGAAGGATGAACTCTAAACACTGCAGAACTCTGGCCATTCCTTTGCTCCATCCAGGGAAAATTTCCAAGGAAAGGATTGTCCAGGCTGGCACAGCTGCCCAGGGCAGTGGTGAAGTCCCCATCCCTGGAGGGATTTAACAGCCCTGTGGATGTGGTACTTGGGGACAGGGGCTAGTGGTGGCCTTGGCAGCGCTGGAGGAATGGTTGAACTCGGTCTTAGATTTTGCCAACCTATACAATTCCATGATTTTATGATTTTGTGGGCTGGTGTTGGCCCCAGAGGCCGGGGTTTGTTGCACAAACAGAGTTGGCTGATGCAGAGCAGCTCCTGGAGAGCATCGATCGTGATCGGCAACAGCAGGAATGAGCTGGGGATGTGTAATTCCCATCCAGCAGGAATAATCTTCAAAGTCCTGCTGGGGTGCTTTTGGACGACAGCAGAGTTTTCCCTGCTGGGGAAAATGGGATGCGAAAGAATTAACTGAAGTTGGAATGTTATTGTTTGTGTCAGACTCTGTTAACCACGTTAAAACTATATATAATACTTCAATTTCCTATGTCAAAACTCTCTAATGGGCAATATTCCGAAATCAAAGTCTTGTGGAGCGGTTAATCTTCCGCACGGACAACGCCAAGTTTAAATCCAGTCCAAATGCCACTTCTCAGTCACAGCTTTAAAGGATTATAAATGATTATAATGGTATTTGTCTACTTGCCTGATACATAAGTTCACGTCAATGTTATCTCCAAAATTGACATTCGGTTTCATCTCGGAGGTGAGAGAATAAACTGTTGACTACCAGCTTCAGAGAGGAAAATGGATTAGCTCTAATGTAATTAGGGCTCCATTCACAGATGATTATTTTCGGCGGGCGCACAAACGGCGCTGATAAGGAGCGCGCTCGGCAGGGGCGACCGGGGAACGCTGGGCTGGATTTGCTCTTTATCCTGCACGGGGTGATGGGTCCCTGTGAGCAGCTCCTGCTTCAGACCTGCACAATCTCTGGGCAGTGCCCAAAGGCAGCCACAGATCCAGCACTTGAATTTCCATGATTTCCATGTGGGTGTTGGTGCGGATGAAGGTTTGCTGCCAGTCTTCCTCTGACAGGCCAACCCTCATGGGATAGAGTCTCTCTTTTGGTGCCTCCCTATTTCCTGGGTCCTGTCCTAATGTGCCAACCCCAACACAAATGCCAAAATCAACACCAAAAAGCCAGAATCAACACCAAAACCAATGCCAAAATCAACACCAACATCAATGCCAACACAATGCCTACATCAATGCCAAATCAATACCAATGTCACCACCAATGGCATGGTCAATGCCACCACCACAATGGCCTCCTCCAGCTCATGGTTTTTAACTCCTTCCAGCACTCCAAACCCAAGAGACAACTAAAGCCACTGCGCCTTTTCAGTCTGCTATTTGTCTGTGTGACTCTTTAGCGCTTAAAAATACGTGAAAGAATAAGGATTGTCCCTGAGGATAATGGAACAATGGGAAGCAGCGACAAATTAATGAAAATAAATTAATTAATCTGTATACACTGGTGCTAATACAAATGATTTGTGAACGGCATGAAATATTTTGTATTATTTTCAAAAAAAGCACAAAACCCTTTTCTTTTGCACTAAAAACTCAATTTAATTTTAAGTCACATGATAAATGGTGGCAAATTGAACTTTATTATGAATTCATGAATGCAGTTTAATACAATTGTTCTTTCTGGCCTTTGTGCTTTGAAGACAGTCCCTTCTGCCAGGATGTTATTTTTTTAATGTGCTGATTCAGCTGTGATGACCTGTGGTCCCCATGGCCCGTGGGTGCCAGCGGGGTTTGGTGCTGGCAGAGCCATGCTCCGTGTCCAGCACGATGCACTTTGGGATCACCGACTGTGGAAGAGTTTCTGCTGCCTTCCCATCCCCTGGCTGGGCAGGAAAGACCCTCATGAGGAGAAAGGGAGTGGGGATTATTTTCTGAAGACAATGCAGACTCCGAGGCACGAGTGTGACTGCAGCGACGCTGCGGCGCGGAGCCTTCGCCTCGGCAGCCCTGGCAGCGGGGTAACGGCTCAGGCAGCCCAGCCTCCAAGCCAGGCTCCAGGGAGCCAGCCCAGAAAACACCGAGACGTCTCATTCTGGGCCCTGAATTGTTCTGCTGCTGGCCAAGTCCTCCTCATGCCCCGCCTGCCACCCCTCAGCAAGGGGAGCTCAAGGACAGCACTGAGGAGTTCGTCCCTCCCGTCCCCTCGCCACTGCCCTGTGCTGTCACAATGTCCCCATCATGGAGCCACCAAAGGAGGTGACATCTGTACCTCCAATATTCACCTGCAATGAAGAATATTAAAACTCTCACTCCTTTGGGTGATTAACGGGAGCCATCATACTGGCTTTTTAACAGAATAAAAAATGGACAGATAAAAATTATTAAAATCATGATGGGGATTAAATAGATCTGTGCAAAGAACAGAAATGCAATTTGTGGCTGAAAAATCTGTGTGTACACTCTGGGCGTTTCTGTGGGCAGAGCAGAGCAGAGTCTGGGGTGCAGGAAAGGGACATCCAGTCCTGCACACAGCCCCAACTCCAGCACTGGGCTGAGATGTCTTGCAGAGACTTTGGCAGTAAAATAACCACAGTTACTTAGAAAAACTTTTCCTCTTCTTGCCGGATACCCCCTAAATTTAGAAGAATTTTAGATGGACAAATTAAAAAGTACATTTGAGATAAAATACACAGTCAGACGCAGATCTGAACTCCAGATCTAACTCCAAAACCACTTGCAGCTTGACATGGCACAATGATTTACTGTGCTCATGATTATATCCTGTAGGTAGCAGCTCTGCAAGTGGGAAATAATTCAGGCAGGGATGTGGAAAGGGAATAACTTTTCCTCTGAGTGCAGGACTTCAAGAGCAGCAGCACAAAGCCGAAGCCCCACAATTTCCAGTACTTGAAGGGGGCTTATAAAAATGCAGGGAAGCAACTTTTTAGACAGGCAGATAGTGATAGGATAAGGGGGAACGGCCTTAAAATAAAGGAAGAAAGATTTGGATTAGATGTTAGGGAGAAATCCCTTCCTGGGAGGGTGGGCAGGCCCTGGCACAGGTGCCCAGAGCAGCTGTGGCTGCCCCTGGATCCCTGGCAGTGCCCAAGGCCAGGCACTGGGAGCAGCCTGGGACAGTAGGAGGTGTCCCTGCCACGGCAGGGGTAGCACTGAATGGGCTTTAAGGTCCTTTCCAACTCCAACCATTCTGGGATTCAGTGATTCTGAGCAATTCCAAAAGCAATTCCATTGGGGGCTGCTCCATGGGATGGAGGTGCAGGTTGCTATTGCACCCCTCCAGGTCCTGGGATGAAACCTCTCTGCTCAGTGACTGGGGGGTATTAAACAATTAACCAGCAGCAGTGCAGGGTGGTGGTGGTGATGATGATGCTGATGCTGATGCTGATGTGCATTTGGGATCCTGACCTCTCAGAGAGATTTCTCCCCATTGTGCACTGAAAATGATATAATGATATAAACTCTCCTACCCCCTTCCTCCATGCACTAGGAAACGTTCTGTGAAGGCCCTTCATAAATAGCCTGTCCCACCTTCTCAGATTTAATTATAAAAATACTTGGAACACAATAGTCCTTCACATGCAGGGCTCATTTTCTAATTGAGTTTTGATATGGATACTCACCCAGGAGACCCTCGGCTGATGCACACAACAGATGGAGGGACCAAGCCCTCTCTCCCCTCTCCCTGAAGCAAAGTCACAGCAGGAGGATGTGTCAGATGTCCAGGCTCATCTCTCCAGCCCCTCCTGCCCAGCAGAGCTGGAGCTTGTTCAGGACTGGCCCTGAAATGTCCCCACAGTGGCCAAGGGGGACATGGGGCCGAGTGGGGGCTCCTGGGCACTGCAGCACCCGTCCCTCCCTGGGAACCACGTCCCTGAGCCTCTGTGAGCGACCTGTCACCGACACTTCCCCAGCTGGTTAGGTTACACTGGCAAAATGAATTCTGAGAGAAGGATCAAACACTAAACTGGAAGCTGAGCCAAGCGGGGCAAGGAGTCCCTGGCTCGCGCCGGCGCGGGGCTGGTGGGCAGCACATCAAGGGGGGATGACACCCCGGTGATGAATTACTCACTCCTCTAACACTGCCCAGCTGGAGTGGCTGGAGCAAGCCTTAATTTACTATTTATAAACCTCTCCAGCTGTATTTTCCTAGGCAGAGCAGCTGGCTCGTTGCAGGAGTGTGAGGGAGAGGATGTTAACAGGTTGGCTGGCCGCGCTGCAGAGCGTTTGCAGTGGCGCAGGGAAGGGGTTCATGTGCAGGACAGCACTGAAAACCCTCCTCCAGCCAGGCCAGGGCTGCAAACCCCCTGGGGCCAGCCTGGCCAGGGGGATCTGGACAGTTCCTGGATAAAGATGATATTCCTGTGGTGGTTATGGTGAGAAAACAGCTCAGCAAGACCGAGCCCAGGGCTGGTGGTGCCAGCCTGGGGCCCTCCATGTGAATGGGGGAAAACCCCTCATTTTTCCAGCCCCACTGTCCTGGGCAGCCTCTTCCCATCCTGCTCCTGCTCTCCCAGCTCACCCCCATAGCACCCAGCTCCAGCAGGGACTCGGGGAACTGGGAGCTTCCCCGCACCTCGCCTGCTCCACTGGGGAAAACCCCACAGGGGAACAGCAAAAGCCAGTAGAAGTAGATGCAAACCCCACCCGCAGCCCCCCCCGGGTCAGAACCACCCGAGGGTGTGCAGTTGCTGAGCTTTGTGCTGGGTGACACATCCCCACGCTCTGCATAGGCTTCTCCTGCCGCTGCTAATGCAAACATTTAATTTTGATGATTTATAGCACAGCTATAAAAAAAACTCTGGATTACGCTTTGGAGTCAAGGTCTCAGCTCCAGAGCACATTTTTATAGAGTCAGCATCTCTGTTTTTAAAAGTTATACTTCAATATTAAATATGACTCTTTTTTTTTTCAGCAAGTCAATAAAATCCCTTTAGAGCAGATAATAAACTCATTTCTTTTGGGCTGGCTATTGTTTCAGGCCTGGGTCATATCCTGAAGCCTTTAAGGCTGTTCTTTGGCCTCTCTGATGAGGAATTTTGAGTTCAAACCCTCCCAGGCACTGCCCGAGCAGAACAGACCCTCAAACCAAGCCTTCCCTCAGACAGGCTCAGTTCCTCAGCACAATGGGGTTTGCAGGAGAAATCACCAAGCTCTGGCATAAGAAGTTCTCCAAGCTCTGATCCTTCTCCTGTGGTTGCTCCTGGCTGCTCCCTGTCCCTGGGCTGCAGAGAGATGCCCACGGTGGGGGTTTGGTGGTACCAGTCCCTGCCAGGGACAATCCCACGTCTGGGAGTGGATGGAATCACTGTGGAAGTGATGCACACTAAAACACAACTTTTGCCTTTAAGGGCAGACGAGTGTTTTATGTTTTTACAGCTCTCAGAATTACCCTGTAATCTTATTTATTTTCTAATACAAGTTTCTGCAGAAAAGGGTATCACAAGATAAATAGAAATTAACTGATTATGAGGATTGTCATTCTTTAAGTACATATTTATCAGGCCATTTGCTCATTCTCTTCTAATATCTTGACATAAGAGTGTCAAATTAAACACTCCCCAGATTAGGATAATACCCAGCACTTTTGTAGCTTTCCTATCTGATTTGCAAAGCTTTCTTCTCTGCAAATGCACTTGAAGTTGGTGCTTTACAGGGCTTGATAGAATTCATTTCAGGATTAATAAGCCTCCTCTGAACCATTTAGCAAAATCTCTGCAGCATCCTCGTCTTGAATGGGGAATAGATTCCAAAGAGCGCTTTAATTAATTTGTCTAATTAATGGAGGGAAATGGAGGTTGGCTCTTCGCTGCAAATTGGTTCATGTTCATGGCAGCCAGTGTCAGCTGGGTTCCCGGGGTGGCCCAGCCCCAGCTCCCAGCACACGGGGTTATCTGGGGGGGTTCAGCTCTACACGAAATTCGGCGTCTGGGCCCACGTGAGGCTCTAATTACTTTTGCCACGTTGCCTTTGTGCAGTCATTCATCCGCAGCCCGTCCTTATCTTGTCATCCCCGGTGTCATTAGCGGCGTTTGAATGCATTAGTGACCGAAGGCAGGTTGGGCAGGCAGCGATTAGAGCGGCGGGCCCTGAGTGATGTTTGAAATGCTGGGCTTGTTCTGCTCGTTCCTGTCCAAACAGGGGAGGTGCCGCTCCGGGGGGGACACGCTTCCCGCTGATATCGGGCGCGATCGCTTTCCCAATTAACCCCGGTTAACGAGGCCGCGGTGCCGCGGTGTGCGGTGAGACGGGACACGCGGTGCGGGGCTCGGCAGCTTCCCTGGAGCGAGGAACGGGCCGGGAAAGCAGCGCCTCAGCCCCTCACGGCTCCCTAAAGGCTGCTTCTGGGTCTGACCACACGAGCACCCCCAGATGCGCCCGAGCCTCGCTGAGCGCATCCCTGATCCCAGAACTGCGTGGGAGCCCTCAAAGCCCACCCAGTGCCACCCTGCCATGGCAGGGACACCTCCCACTGTGCCAGCTGCTCCCAGCCCCAGTGTCCAGCCTGGCCTTGGGCACTGCCAGGGATCCAGGGGCAGCCACAGCTGCTCTGGGCACCCTGTGCCAGGGCCTGCCCACCCTCCCAGGGAAGAATTTCCTCCCAGTGTCCCACCCAGCCCTGCTCTCCATCAGGGTGAAGCCGTCCATGTGCAGCTGTGGCATGCCCTGCTCAGCTCAGAATCCTCTTCAAGAGACGTCATGGTGGAGGAAGAGGAGGCACCTTGGGCTCAGGGTGTGCCAGGCACATTCTTCTTTCCTTCAGGATTTTTCATAGAGGAACACAGAGGAAAGAAAGAGAAAACAATTTCTATTCCTGCTCCTTGTTTTTTCCCATGGGGAATGTGCCTGGAGAATTGTTCACCTGGGGTGATGGCTTGGCTGGGTTCTGGTGAGGATTGTTGGAGCTGATGGCCAATCCAACCCACCTGTGGCTGCACTCAGAGAGGGTCAGGAGTTGTGAGTGAGTTAGATACGGGAGTTAGAACAAGTAGGTTTGTGGTGTTAGTATCTCCTTTAAACAGTATATTAATGTATTATAGGATAGTTCTAATAATGAAACCATTCAGCTTCTGAGCTGGAGTCACACATCAGCATTTCTCCCCACCAGGTTCACCCACATTTACAATACTCAGGGCACCACGCTGGCTGTGCAATCCCACCAGGAAACAAGAGCGGCCCAGGCTGAAGGACATCCCTAACCCCAGAACAAATCTGTGGAGTGTCTGTGGACAGAGTTTGTGCTGTTGTGATTTCTGTGGTGTGAAGAAGTCCTGCAGCATCCCTACACCAGGGAGCGCGGGGGAAGGAAGGGAAAACAGCCTTGGGGGCTTTGGATTGGGCTCAAATTCATGGAAGGGATTCTGTTCCATGGCTGCCTACGTACAGAGCATTTTCCTGCCCCAAACTCACAGTGAAATCCCTGAAGTAGGAACTGTGTGCTCCTTCCTGGTTCCCACTGCAAATTAAATCAAATACTTGGACAATTAGTACAATCCTCATGTCAAGGGAACGGCCTCCAGACACAGCAAGCACACTGTATGTTTGATAGATCTGAAAAATCTTTATAGTCAAGATATTTTACACTGAGCCACATTGATTTCCCGTCCATTTTTTTTATATCAGTGTGCAACACCAGTCCAGCAAGGAATACAATAAATACCAGCAGTGATTTATCCGAATGGCATTCAGCAGGCACTTTGCAGTCACTCAGTTCATAGCCTCAGCATAAATAAATCAACACCAAAACAAAAGCCAGCACGTAAATCCCATGTACAACCTGCACCCTTATTGGGATGGAAAATCCAAGGGGGAAACAGAACCATTCCTGTTGGAGAAGCTGCACATCTGGCCCCCCTTGCTCAGCTAAGAATTTGCTTTTCTTCTTTCATTAAATTTTGCAAAGATATTACAGCATTTCTTCTGCCAGTCCTAACAGCAAAGGGCCCCATTAGCCCATGAGTTACCTGGGCCCTGTCTCCTGGAAACTCAGAAAAGACCAGGCAGGAACAGCTCCAAAGAGGAACAGAAATGTTCTGTGCTCGGAATCTGGGGGATGGAAATGGGCAGGAGGAGATGGGAAGGAGGAAGGCTGGAAATTAAAAATACTGGTACTAAGGAGAAGAAAAAGGAGAAATATTAAGAAAACTATATATATGCTATATAAAATATAGAATCACAGGATCATTAATACTGGGAAAGGCCTTTAAGACCATCAAGTCCAACAATTAACCTAACACTGACACATCCATACAGATGCAGTTAATTAATGCCACGGTGGTGTATTTCAGCTGAGTTTAAGGTGTCCACATTCAGTGGTTCATTTACCCTCTAATATTTAAGATGTTCGGGTACCCCTTTGCAGCACATGTTGGTGCTCCCACAGTTTCCTGCAGCTGTGCATGGAAATTACTTTTTTCAATTGATTTTCTAGTTAATTTAAAATAACAAGACTAACGGCCTGTGTGCTAAATTCAGTATGAAAGTGCATACTTTAAAATGGACTTAAAGCAATTTTAACTGGAGATATTTCTTCAGTCTGCCTGTAGGAAAAAAAAATAAAATCAATCCTAATTTAATTTGGAGGCCACAAAGCAACTTCCCTGCTCACTGCTTGCTGGGAGGAACACGAAAGGCTGGGTTTACAAACAGGATTTGGGGCAGGGAGCTTGAGAAACCTGTTGCATATCAAGCAATTTTAATTTTTGCTCCTATAAAAGTCTGATTGCTCCGATGCTCCCACCGATCCAAGGGGATCACCAAAGACAGTTGCTGTTTCAGGGCTCTGGATATGAAGAACAATCCTAGAAACCCTGGAGACTCCCTAAAAGCCCTGTGGAAGTGCAAAGGATTATTAGAATCAGATCAATGCTCGTATATCTGCTGCGAGCCGCGTTTATTGTGCAGCAGCTGCGGCGTGGCCGCTGGGGATCGGGATCAATGGGTCAATCCCACCTGCCCAGTGCTGCCTTTCTGTGAGAATTTTGGGATCCTCAGGCTCAGCAGCACCTCAGGGGGTTCTGAGCCAGGGTTTGCAGAGCCCTGAGGCAGGAGCGTGGGCTCAGGCAAGCCCCCTTCGATGCTGGCTCCGTGGCCAGGGCAGGACTGGGGAATGGTTTTCTCTCCCTCTTCAAGAAAACAGACATTTTC
The DNA here is from genome assembly GCF_031753505.1 of Anomalospiza imberbis. Taxonomy (NCBI): domain Eukaryota; kingdom Metazoa; phylum Chordata; class Aves; order Passeriformes; family Viduidae; genus Anomalospiza; species Anomalospiza imberbis. The sequence goes on along the minus strand of NC_089690.1, from coordinate 1,348,993 downwards.
TTTCCCAGTTCTCCTGAATGTGGGAAGTTTCTCCCCGTGTTTCTCCACAGCTGCAAGGAGGGAGGTTAATGCTCTTGGCACCCTGCAGCAGCGCGGGGCTGCCGGGTGCTGGGGCAGATCCCTGATCCCGAGTTTACCACCTTGCCAAAATAAATCCAAACAGGGATTACAGGGACGAAGTGCGAAAACCTCAGAGAGGCAAAACTCTCCAGCTCATTACATCCACCCTCGCAGAGGCTGTGCTCCAGCTTGTGAAGCACGAGGTGGGACAAGGCTTCTCCCTTTCTCTGGGGCCAGCGGGGCCGTTCCCGGTAACGAGGAGCCACCAAACCCCTCACAATATGAGTGTGAAAGCCACCAGGCTGGGGGGGGGATATAAAAAAAAGAGAATAAAATATCATATTAGTGCCAGAAAGTCAACTTTCTCCTTTTCTTCCTCTGGCAGAATTTAATAAAGCTGTGTCCGGGCCTAGCGCCGCTGAAAGCCACACGAGCCCCAAGCAGCACCTCGGGGTGGCAAGGCTTTATTAAAGCCAAGCCTAGGGAAAAACGTGTGCTCCTGCACAGCTGAGCCAACAACAGGGGGCACAGAAGCTCCAAACAACCCCCATCCTGAGCTGGGGGGCTTTTTCAGCAGGGCACGACCTCTGACTTGAAACTCTGCGGCGAAAAGGGGGGAATGGCTCAGGCTGGAGCTGGCAGCAGCCACGTCTGGGGTTGGGTGAGGCAGCTCTGCTCTCATGGTGGTTTCAGGGTGGGACTGGGAAAAGCCCAAGTAACCCCCCCCCTTCTTCTTAATCTTTTGGGGAATTTTGGTTTTCCCTTTTTTTTTTTTAATTTTATTTTTTTTTTTTATTTTTTTTTAATTTAACTAGGAGAGGTTCTGAGGGTTTAATAGGAAGAGCATTCTCCTGCAACCACAGCAGCCCTGCCCTGATCTGCTGGGCTGAGAGGCTGTTGGGGTTTGAGACTAGATTTGGGTAGGGTTGAAGTTCAGGTTTGGTTTGGAGGTTGGGTTTGTGGAGGAGTTTGATTATTTTTGGTTTGGGTTTGGCTGGAGGTTGGCTTAGGGTCGGGTTTTAGTTTGGGTTGGGCTCAGATTCAAGTTTGGGTGTGGGATTTATTTGGGCTCAGGTTTGGGTTTGGTGTAGGCTTGGTTTTGGGTTGGGATTTGGGTTTTGGTTGGATTCATGTCAGGGTTAGGTTGAATTTAGGTTCAGGTATGCTTTGGTTTGGTTTTGAGTTTGATTCCGGTTTTGGTTTTGGCCTTGGCTTTGAGTTCACGTTCATGTTTTGGTTTGAGATCATGTTGGGGTCCCAGACCAAGTGTGAGTTGATGTTTGGGACAGGAGTCCAGGCCCCTTTCTAGAGCTGTCCCCAAGCTCCAGAGGGTCTGGAGCTCAGAGAAGGACAAGGGCCAGGGCCAAGGATCCCCATCCTGCTGGGCTGGAAGGGGTTTGCAATCAGAGCAGGACTTTCCCAGGGCACTTCTGAGGCAGAGCCTGTCAGAAGATGAGTTTTCTAAATTACTTTCCTAACTTCTCTTTTGGCTCCCGTTGGTAATTGGTTCATTTCCAGGTACTTGCAAGAATGTAAATATGGAATGAATCAACTTTTTCCACATTTTGTTCAGCAGCCTTTTTATGAAGAACAGATTTTCCACAGAGGAAATTAAAAAGTACATAAAACTGAGAAATCATGGTGTTGTTGAGAACAGCATCAGCTTTCAATGTCACTTTGTAACTGGCAGCACATACTGTATTCCAATGGCATTAATAGAAACTACAAAGTTTGTTTCAATTAGCTTCGTTTTTCTTTCAGAAAAGGAATTATCATAAATCCCTGAAATAACATTTGTCCAAAAGAGATGTGTAGCATTACTTTAGAAATCTTTTATGTCTGTTTTTATATTACACTTCCTTGTAAAAATGATGATACATTGATTTAATAAATGCACTTGATTTGTGTATATTGCTGAAATTTTAAAAAGCCACGACACAGCTCTGATTTCCTGTACAAGGCTGTCAGACAGCTCTTCTGTGGTAAATTCTGAGAGAAGGCTTTTGGCAAGTTGTTCTGTGCATGGGCACGTCAGTGAGGAGAAGATCTGGGCAGACTCTTTTGGAACACCTTCTAAAATATTCTTCCTTCCCGGTGCATCTGTCCACGTGGGAGGCCTTGGACCTTGTGGGGAGTGATGGGTGTGGACAGCTCCGAGCGTGGGACTGACCAATCCAACCCCACAGCTGGGTCCTGGAGGATCCTTCTGCATCAGCTTTGCAGCTGAAGCACCCTTTATCCCACACGGGTCCCGGCCAGAGCGTGCCCGGGCACTGCAGCACTGAAAATCATCTTCCTTTAAGAGTCTAAACAAACCTTTCCTTTGGACTCCGTGCCAGGGAGAAGCTTACAGCGTAGCCAGCCACTTAAAGGGGATTTTTATATCTGATTATCTCCGTTGTGGTGATGATTTGATGACAGCTTTAATGGGAAATGCCTCCAGGAGTGGTGCCCATGTAAAATACGGCACTTCATGGCCTTGTTTCACACCAAACAAATATAGGAACTAATTTTTTGGGGTGCATGAGGCAAACCCCAAATCTCTGTGATGTGGGAAGGAGGTTGGATGATGTGGGGAGAAGGTGGGACGGTTGGGGAGGAGGTTGGATGGTTGGGAAGGAGGTTGGATGGTTGGGGAGGATCATGGATGACTGGGAAGGAGGTTGGATGGTTGGGGAGGATCATGGATGACTGGGAAGGAGGTTGGATGGTTGGGGAGGATCATGGATGACTGGGAAGGAGGTTGGATGGTTGGGGAGGAGGTTGGATGGTTGGGGAGGAGGTTGGATGGTTGGGGAGGATCATGGATGACTGGGAAGGAGGTTGGATGGTTGGGGAGGAGGTTGGATGTTCAGATAGAAGCTTGGATGGTTGGGGAGGAGGCTGGGTGTTGGGGAGGAGGTTGGATGGTGTGGGGAGAAGGTGGGATGGCTGGGGAGGAGGTTGGGTGGTTGGGGAGGATCTCGGATGACTGGGAAGGAGGTTGGATGGTTGGGGAGGAGGTTGGATGTTCAGATAGAAGCTTGGATGGTTGGGGAGGAGGCTGGGTGTTGGGGAGGAGGTTGGATGGTGTGGGGAGAAGGTGGGATGGCTGGGGAGGAGGTTGGGTGGTTGGGGAGGATCTCGGATGACTGGGAAGGAGGTTGGATGGTAGGGAAGGAGGTTGGATGGTTGGGAATGTTTGGGGAGGATCTCAGATGGTTGGGGAGGAGGTTGATGTTTAGGAAGGAGGTTGGATGTTGGGGAGGAGGCTGGATGTTGGGGAGGAGGCTGGATGGTTCAGAAGGAGGTTGGATGGTTCAGAGGGAGGTTGGATGGGGTGGTTGCTGTGCGGCTCCAGCCCCACTCTGGGGAAGATTCACAATGGGCTGGGGGGAACCTGCTCTTAATTAAAATCTCTCAAAGGTCTCTCCATGCAGCTGACAACAGATATAATTTATCTTGTCAGCTGTCCCCACATCAGAAGTGCACTCTTTGAGCAACAGTAATAATTACATTAATAAAAATCATCCCTGCCTACAATGTGGAGCAAGTTGTGGCTGCTCCCCTGCCTGAGCCTGCCCGAGTGGTGGAGCAGCTCCGAGCTCTGCTCCCGGGGACCCCCTCGCTATTCCTGCTCCAGGAAAAATGGATTTTCCCAGAAGTTTTTTGACTTTTCTCAGGAGACCATCCCATATTCCCTGGGCTCACACTCACCACCCAAAATGGCCCTGCCTGCACGGAGATGTTCTGGGGAAAAGAGCAGTAATTGTACATTGGCTGGGAATTACACAGGATGAAGATAATTATAGGATGAAGACAATTAGGGCATGAAGCAGATCTGATCCTGTTTCCACTCCTAAAATCACATTTCCTAGTTTGCTTTTGTGGTGCTCAGAGTCCATCTCGTGTGTGAAGTGCTGCCCACGGTGTGGCCCCGCTGTCCCCGCCTGGGAGCGGAATGAAAACCTCACCCAGGGCTCTCCAAACCCAAGCCCTCGCTTTAAATGTCTCTTCCTTTACAATGGGAGAGCACAAACTCCCCCCTTCCTCAGCGCCTCTAAAAAGTTTTATAATTTAAATCACGGCTGAACCTTTGGATTTCACTTCCAGGGGAGCAGGAGGACGAACCCCACGGGCACTTGGGCTGCGTTCCACTTGGGATTTCCCATAATCTCCCCAACAACCCGGGGCCGCGGCAGCTCCAGCCCGGTCCCCCTTCCCCTGCCTCCATCGCCTCCTCTCCAGCGCCCACCGCAATTATCATGCAAACCAGCACCTCGCAGCTCGTTAAATGCCTTTCAGACCTGAACTTCCTTGAAGTTCTGAGGGGTTTCAACACACCGCTCCCCCTTTGGCGGCGTTTTTCCCCGCGCCACGGACGCGCAGGACGCGCAGGAAGGCGCTGGGACAGCGGCAGCGCCGCGTCGGGAGTGTTTAGACGGCTGTTGTGGCAAACGCCGCCGCGCTAATTTATTCCTGTCCCTTAAATTCTGTTCGCAGTTGTAAGACAGTCGGATCCCACCCATGGGAGCGTGTGCCCTCGTGAAACACAATTACAATGAGAATATCTCATTATCTCATTGGCTTTAGCTTACTCTTCTGTTACCATGGTTTCAAATACACAGAGGAGCCTGAAACTAAGCGCGCTGCTAACAAAGAACATCTCCTTGTACAATGACATCAGATCGTGTCAGACAGAGCAGACTTAATTAAACACCCCCCGACGCAGGGCAGATGCACAACTTGGGGACACTTTTAAGGCCGGCACCTCCCGGGTGCTGCGGACGCTCCGCCGAGGAGCAGCCGGGCGGTTCCTGTCGGAGCGGCGAACACGGGCAGGGCTGGCGATAAAATGGTTTATAAAATGCTCTCTGCCCTCGCTGAGCCCTCTCCCAGCTCTGCACGGGCGCTGGCCCGGTGCGGGTGACGCGGGGCACTCGGGGTGCCGCTCCGGGCAGGACTCGGGGTCCCCGCCAGCGCAGCCCAGACCAGCCCAGCCCAGCCCAGCCCAGCTCGGCCCGGCCCAGCTTGGCCCAGCTCAGCCCAGCGCAGCCCAGCCCAGCCAAACCCAGCCCAGCTCGGCCCAGCCCAGCCCAGCCAAACCCAGCGCAGCCCAGCTCGGCCCAGCTTGGCCCAGCTCAGCCCAGCTTGGCCCAGCTCAGCCCAGCCCAGCCAAACCCAGCCCAGATCGGCCCAGCCCAGCCCAGCCAAACAAAGCGCAGCCCAGCTCGGCCCAGCTCAGCTCAGCCCAGCCAAACCCAGCCCAGCTTGGCCCAGCTCAGCTCAGCCCAGCCAAACCCAGCCCAGCTCGGCCCAGCTCAGCCCAGCCCAGCCAAACCCAGCGCAGCCCAGCTCGGCCCAGCTCAGCTCAGCCCAGCCAAACCCAGCCCAGCTTGGCCCAGCTCAGCTCAGCCCAGCCAAACCCAGCCCAGCTTCGCCCAGCTCAGCTCAGCCCAGCCAAACCCAGCCCAGCCCAGCCCAGCCAAACCCAGCCCAGATCGGCCCAGCCCAGCCCAGCCAAACAAAGCGCAGCCCAGCTCGGCCCAGCTCGGCCCAGCTCAGCTCAGCCCAGCCAAACCCAGCCCAGCTTGGCCCAGCTCAGCTCAGCCCAGCCAAACCCAGCGCAGCCCAGCTCGGCCCAGCTCAGCTCAGCCCAGCCAAACCCAGCCCAGCCAAACCCAGCCCAGCTCAGCCCAGCCCAGCCAAACCCAGCCCAGCTTGGCCCAGCTCAGCTCAGCCCAGCCAAACCCAGCCCAGCCCAGCCCAGCCCAGCCCAGCCCAGCTCAGCCCAGCCCAGCTCAGCCCAGCCCAGCTCAGCCCAGCCCAGCCAAACCCAGCCCAGCTTGGCCCAGCTCAGCTCAGCCCAGCCAAACCCAGCCCAGCCCAGCTCAGCCCAGCCCAGCTCAGCCCAGCCCAGCCCAGCCAAACCCAGCCCAGCCAAACCCAGCCCAGCCCAGCCCAGCCCAGCCCAGCCCAGCCAAACCCAGCCCAGCCCAGCCCGGCCCAGCCCGGCCCAGCCCAGCCCAGCCCAGCCCAGCCCAGCCCAGCCCAGCCCGGCTCAGCCCAGCCCAGCCCAGCCCAGCCCAGCCCAGCCCAGCCCGGCTCAGCCCAGCCCGGCTCAGCCCAGCCCGCTCACAGTGACCTTTCCCCCGGGGAAGGCCAGGGCCGGGCAGTGCCCGGAGCCCCCGGTCCCAGCAGCCGGGGGGCTCAGCCGCGGCTTTCCGGCATTAAAAATTCCACAAATCATTTATTTACCCTGGAGTATATCCGGTGACATAATGTGACAATAATGACATCCCTAGTGGTGTTAATTGATTTTGTCTTGGTAGAGGAGGTAATTTGGCGTCCACAGCAGCTTCTAGATCACGGACCTACTGATTGTCTGCCGAGGTAATATTACTGTTAATGAAGAGAAAACACGCTTTCCTCTTTAAAAGACAAAATGCTAATTAGGACAGACAATAGAGAGTCAGGGGTCATTTATTATTTTTAAACAGAGAGTTAATGCCAAACGACTGCCATGGAAGTGCGAAACGACTGTAAATTAATAAGTGCAATTCCTGGCTCATAAAATCCATCGTCGCTGTTAAATAAAAAGAAGGGCATTCATGAAATATTCCGACCATCGGAATACTTGAAGGTGTGAATAATTAACAGCCACAAGTTAACATCCACCAGCTTGTAAAAGGTTTGATTAAAGGCAGTGTTCATCAGCCACCAAACTATCACAGCTCGTCGGGTCAACATCTCCTAATTAATGGTTTCTTATTAGAGAGATAAAGCGTGTTTTCTGAGGAGAATTGTTTTTAAAAAGGAACGAGTGTTTTCAGTGAAATGTGTGGAATAATTAAAACTCGTTTAATGGGGCTGAGCCCGGCTGGGCTCCACGGGGGGCGTTGCTGGGGGCACTGGTGGCTCTGGTGACACCGGGGGCTGTTGGAGAGGTGCCTGGGCAGATGCTTCACCCGAAGCCTCCAGCTCAGAGCTGAACCGTGCTAAAACCCACCCCCAAAATCCACATTTTCAATTTTCCTGGAAAATACAGCAGCACCTAAGCCAGCACCCAGCTCTGGCTGATGGTGCACCAAGGCCTTGTTCTTGTTCTAACCTCCCCAGCTGAATTTGTGTCTTTATTTACCTCCAGAAGCATTATTTATTTACATAAATAAATAAATAAAATTTATCTTCGCATTCACCCATTGCAAAATTCTCAATAGCAGAAAGAACTGGCATCATCCCAAACTCAGGATCACCACTGAGGGGCTGCTTTCTTGACTTCTACTCCTTTTGCTGCTACATTAATATAAATACTCCTATTTTCAAAAATAATTTGGTTAATGGTTCTGGGAATGGGTTTGGAGATTGGGATTTGTGTTTAGGATACTGGTTGTAACACTATAAACCATTTTTTTTAAGTTAAAAAAAATATCTTTGGAAGGGTGAAGGCAATACCCTATCAATTAGCAATGTTGGGCACTGGGATGCTACAAACCATGGCAACCTGAATATTGAAGCTGAGGAAACACCATTGCAGTGAAATCTGAAAATCATCACAGCTTGAGTAAATACCCCACAGGATGACCGCGTCCTGCTGAACCCCTTTTGGGGTTTTAGGGCGACTGTGTTCCCATAAATACCCAGCTGGGAGGGGTCTGCTCCGCGTCGCCGCGGGGAATAACCAGCCCCAGTGTGCCCAGTGAGGCACATCCCTGGGGCTGGACAAGGCCGGGGCTGGGATGAGCTGCTGCAGCCATGGGTGCAGTGACCTGGGGACGAGGGAAGCCAGGAGGGGAAGGCAAGGAGCGTTCCAGTGTCCCCTCAAAGCCTCTGGTGTCACCCAGGGGCCCCGCTGCACCACTTTGGGAGGACGGTGAGGTGTGGCAGAGCTGGGAATTCGGGCCTGAGCCCCTGGGCAGGGGGTGCAGCTTTGTCCGGAGTAAAGAACAACAAAGAGCTCTGATGACAGCGTGGCCCCGAGCTTGGGGGTTTGGGCTTTAATTTACCTTTTAAACACCAATTTCTAAGCGGGGACCTGCATTAAAGCATTGCCTGGTGCTCATTTGCATTTAAAGAAGGTAAGTTCAAGCTCTTAAAGCTCCAAATTCTGCACGAAGCAGGGGCTGATGAACCAATATTTACTCTGGATTCATTCTGGAGCCTAAATGGCATTTTAGGAGCTGTTTTAATGAGGGAGCACTGCGCATGCCCCCGTGCTGTTTTGGACTTGCTCTAATGATCTGGAGGCGTGGCTATGCTTTAATGATCTGCTTTAATAATTTATCAATAGAGTTTGTAAGTGCTAATTTGCACTTTTAGGTGCATATTCTCCTTTTGAAGCCGCCACACAACCCCCTATTAATGTTAATGGGAGTTGTGCTGACATTAAAAGGAGATTATACCCCTAAGGTGTTTAACATCCGACTTAGCCAGGGCTGAAATCGCAGTGCTGAATGTCACTGCTTTCATTTCGGGAGATGGCTTTTGGTGGGGCTGTCACCACACGGGGCAAAGGCAAAGACAGCTTCAAACAAGGAGAAAAACTGGGCACTGCTAAGTCAGTGCACAGGCCTTGACTTCGTAGGCTCGGGCTTAAATCCAACTGCAAGGCCAGGTCGGTGATGGAGCAGCTCCAGAGGGTGATGGTGTCACCCAGCGCTGCCACCAGAGCCTCCGAGGTGTGTGCAGGGGTTAATTTATGCCCAGGAAAAAGTGGAAAGGCCAATAGTCTGTGAAAGCAGATTTCCTCCACCAGTTTAAGAGATGCTCTAATCATTTCTGGGGGCAATTTTTGCCGTGGCATCAAATTCCTGCGTTTATGAATTGACATCTCATTAACGGGAAGGAGGTGAGGGTCTGTATTTCTCTCCTGACTTAACAAATCACTTCAGCAGAAATTTAAATCCTATTTACTGTGCTGGAATTAATTGGGTTAAATGACATGGCCAAGGATCGATGCAGGAGGATTTCCACTCTTAACCCTTTCCTCAGCACACACCTACCAAAAACTGGGGTTTGGGAGATGGATGGAGCAGCAGGGAGTCATTTGGGTGCCGTGGGGTTTGCACAGGGATGTGTTGGCTGAGAGAGAGGAGTGTGTGGACACAGGAGAGAGGGATAATGAATGACTAAACCCCATCTTGTCCCCCAGAAATGGTGTCAGAGCTGTCCCCAGCTCAACCGCTCACCTGCATCACCTCACTGAGGTTTTCAGAGTCACTCTTAACTCCTCTGGAGGGATTTGGGGAGGGATTAAATGAAATCCCGGGGGTCAGCTGGGGTCAGCTGTCCGGGCTGGGTCCCCCAGCTCCTTGTGCAGCCCCAGCTGTGCAGCAAAGCCCTCGCTGCTGTGTGAGCTCTGCTCAGCAAGAGCAGAACCAGCCCTGGGTTATCGGTGCTGCTCCCGGCACAAATCCCAGCCCAGCTTCTGTGAGGAGAATTAACTCTGCCGCAGCCGGGGCTGCCACGCGTTCATCAGGAGCCGGCAGAGCCAGCCTGCTGATGAATTATGCATTTGCCCCACCTGGGAGTTAATATTTACCATATCTTGCTGAAATCCATTAGGAAGAACAAACATTGTATTTATCCAACACGCTCCAGAGCCGTTCCTTTGCATCCCTGCTGTCAGGAGCAGCAGCCGGGGCGGCTCCGGGCTCTGGAGGGTCCTGGCCAGGCTCAGCCCCGGCCGGGGGCTCAGCCCCGGCCTCTGAGAGCCCTCGGCTGGGCACGGCCGGGTGGGACAGCCGGGAGGTGACACCGGCCGAGGGTGACGGCAGGGACCAGGCTGGCAGGGCTGCGGGCTCGGTGCAGCCCGAGCTGCTGCACCCCAGCACCCCCAGAACCCCCGGCACCCCCGGATCCCCCGGCACCCTCAGCAACCCCAGGTCCCCTAAAACCCTCAGATCCCTCGGAATCCCCAACAACCCCAGCATCCCCAGATCCCCCAGAACCCTCCGAACCCCAGCACCCCCAGAACTCTCAGAACCCCCAGCAACCCCATCACCCTCCAGTGCCCCCAGCACCTCCAGAATCCCAGTACTTCCAGTATCTCCATCACCCCCAGTGCCCTCAGCACCCTCAGAACCCCGATGCCCCCAGTGCCCTCAGCATCTCGATACCCCCAGCACCCCCATAACCCCAGCACTCCCAGTGCCCTCAGCACCCCCCGCACCCCAGTAGCCCCCAGTATCCGCGGCAGTGCCAGCCAGCACTGGCAGCACCCCAGCACCCGGGTGGCTGGTGCCCAGCTGGGTGCGGGAGAGGGCCAAGGCCGGGTTCGGGGAGCCGGGGAAGCAGAGGAATGCTGCTCTGAAAGGCTCGGTGCTGGTGAGGAAGGGGAGGCCCGGCCTTTGAGGAGAGGAGCGCATCTCCCGCATTTCATCTCGCTGCCGGCCCGTCCCTGCAGGAGCGCGCCTCCCGCTCGGCCGCGCTTCAATCGCTCCGCCAGCGCCGCGTTTGAAGATGTCAGGGGACAGCGGGGCTCTCTGTGAAGCGAGTTGCAAGAAAAGAGACTGATCCCTGTCCCCGCTCTGAGACGAGCTCTTTAAAGCCTGCAGGAACGCACCAAACCGGCCCCGCTCCCCTTCCCGGAGCGCTCCATCCCTGCTCTCACCTGACGGGTGCTCCAGCAGGGGAAGGAGCGGTGCTGGGCAGGCTCGGGAGTCCACAGGAGCACTCAAATAACCTTTTTCCTCCTTTCCTCCCACTCAGTAAGGAAAAAAATTAAAAAGAGAACTCCTTTTCTTTTTTCTGACGCCGTCTCGAAAGCTGTGTTTTCTGCAGGGCAGGAGCTCCAGCAGCCCCCAGGGTCTCCTCTGCCCACCCAGGCAAATCCCGGGCAGGAACTGCTGGGCTGAGATAATCCCGGTCCTCAGCATCCCGGGGTGGATCTGCGGGGATGGAATGCAGGGAGAAAACGGAAAATTGCTCCCCGAACACCAGGGATGAGCCAGGGCTGAGGTGGAGCCTCTGTAGGGCACATCCATGAGAAATGGGAATGGTTTCACATGGAGGCAGGGCAGAGATGGATGGGATTTGGGAAGGAATTCCTGGCTCGGAGGGAGGTGAGGCCCTGGCACAGGGTGCGCAGAGCAGCTGGGGCTGATCCCTGGCAGTGCCCAAGGCCAGGCTGGACAGGGCTGGAGCACCTGGGACAGTGGAAGATGTCCCTGCCCGTGGGACACTGGACGAGCTTTAATGTCCCTCCTGACCCAAACCCTTCTGTGATTCTGTGATCGATGCTGCTGAAAGAATAAGTCAAATATTGATATAAATAGTTCAACTTCACTTAAGGCCTTCAGCATCTATTTACTCCAAAGCATCCCCTTGGAAAGTTTTGTCGACATGATCTGCAAGTTAAACAACTTTTCAAAGGACACTCCAGGGGCCGCGCAAAGCACGCGAGCGCTCTGTGTTGTCACGGGCCCGTGCGTTAAGCCGGGTTTAAAAGGGGCGCTGAGTGCGGGACGGGGCAGCGGCGGGGCCGAGGGGCGAGGCCCGGCTGGCCGTGCCCGGGTGGCCGTGCCCGGGCTGCCACCAGCGCCGCGGTGGCTCCCGGCAGGGCCGGGCACTCGCCACAGCCCGGGGAGAGAGGAGCACATGAAAGCCGGGCTGGATTTGCCTTGCAATGACAGCTGCATATTAATCTGAAGAATTTCTGAAAAATCAAAAAGACATTTTTCAGCAAAATACACCCCTAGAGCCTCGATCCTAAAGCAAGGGAATAAACTTGAAACAGGATTGATTTCATCTTAAAGGGAATGGCTCTTTGAAATGCTACCAGCTGCAGTTGTCTTATTTGGTTTTCAGTACTATAACAAAATTGTGCCATATTGTGTCAAATAAGGAGATAATATAACAGCTTTAAACAAATTTTGTAATTATGGGATCAATCAGAAATGAATGAAATCCGCGTGCATTAGGTAAGTGGTGCCACTGAATACTGAGTAGCTCCAAATACGAGCTCCAGTGGCAGCCCCGGAGCTGGGGCTGGGTGTGACACCAGCCAGGGGACACGGGGGACGTGGCAGCCCCCAGCCAGTGTACAGGGCACCACGCCGGGATTAAAGCTAGACGGGGAAAAGGTGAACTTCCCCCAGCAGCCCGTGCCAACAGAGCAGTGCCCAGCTCCAGCTGCCCCTGTGCCAGGGCCTGGGGAGCGCTGGGGCAGCTCTGGTGGGCTTTGTTCCTGGGAATGGGAATGCTGCTCCAGCACCGTGCTGGTGGCACGCAGGGTGCTCTCACTGCCCTTGTCCAGCTGGGTCCAGGATGGATTTGTGTTCCTGCAGCCAGCTTGGGTGGAAAGGCACTCTCCAGTAAAGCTGTGTGCCCCACACAGCCACCACACTCCTGGGGATTTACCTCTGGGTGTGTGGAATCACACCAGAGCAGGAATCAAACTCCTGGGCATTTATCTCTGGAATTACACCAGAGCAGGAATCAAACTCCTGGGCATTTATCTCTGGAATTACACCAGGACAGAAATCAAACTCCTGGGTATTTACCTTTGGGTGTGTGGAATCACACCACAACAGAAATCAGCCTCCTGGGCATTTATCTCTGGAATTACACCCGAGCAGGAATCACCCCCAGGCCATGCCCAGAGCTCCCCTCCTGCCCCACCCAGGTTTGTGCAGTCCAAACCCTGGGCACTGATAGCAGCACTGATAAGAACCACACCCCCTGGTTCTGGTGCATCCGGAGATGGTTTTACAAAAACACCAAACAGGTCAGGGTTACCAGAGGAGCTCCTTGGCTCCTCCACCCAACCCTGCCCATCCACGGCTGCTCAGGGGTGTGGGGCCCTCACTCCTGCCATTTAATTACTTGTTAATTAACTTCTTATGCAAATGAAGCACCGAGTGGCCCCTCCAGGTGTGATGTCACCCTGGGACGTGTGGGTAGAGGTGCCTCGGGTGCTGCACGGAGCAGGGTTGGATCCCTGTGTGATCCCAGCAGGCACTAATAAAACTATTATTTGGAAAAGCTTTCCATATTTAATATTCTTATATAAACTGGAGCATTCCAAATCAGGCCTTTCTGCTCTTTCAATGAGCGAGGAATGCTGTTAGGGAATAAAGCATTAATAGCTGAGATGCTGCACACACTCTTTGCTGAGGCTTTTCTGCACCACTTGAATAATTCCGTTGATTCCTCCACTTGAACATCAAATCTGTATTTGAGCCGCTCTCTTAGAAGCCGCTGCCACAGCTGGAGCTGCAGGATGAGTCAAAACAAGAATCTGTGAACACAGGCAGCACAGGAGGGGGGGATTGTGTGCAGGAGTGCTCCTCATCCCTCCCCAAAATTGGGCTCTTCTATTCTTTGTACTCTGTTTGATTTCCCATTTCCCACACTTCCTTCAGATTCCCGTTTTCCTTCAGGGCAGCAGCGGAGAGCTCGGCTGGGACACGATTTGTGTGGAGCATCAGGAGCCCAAGTTTGGCGTGGCTGGGAAATGCAAACCCCATTTTGTCTTTTGGAAAGCAAATACCAGCAGTGGGAGGGATCAGGAGCTGAGAAATGTTGCAAACCCCGAAATTATCAATATAATTATCTAAAAATCCCTCTCCCGAAATGCACTGCTCCCTTCACCTTGAGCAGAATCCAGGGACCCCAAAGTCCTCAGTGAGGACTGAGGGAGCACCACCAGCATGGAGAGGAGCAAGCATTCTCCTAGAAACTGGAAATTTAATGTATTAAAGACCCAAAATTTAATTTTTTGCTTGCTTTTGAGAGGATTGAACAGTTTTTCCTTCCATCCTGGGCAGGTCTGGGCTCCTGGGCACATCACTGGGCACGGCCTCCCCCACACTCCTGGAGCTACTCCCCAGTGCTCCAACCACCCTGGAGGAGAACTCTGAGAGGAGCTGGATCTTTTCCAAAGGAATTTCCAAATCTCCTCCTCTTCCCTGTGTACTGTTGACTGCAGCCTTATTATCTGAAAGGATTGATAAGGAATTTGGGCTGGTGCTCCTCTCCCAGCAGCACCTCGTGATGATTTAATGATGGTTCTGAAGACAAGGCTCGGTTCCGACAGCTCTGTCACCACTGTTCTCTGGCTGGTGGCTCCACAGGCCCATGTTCAGTTAAAAACCCGAATTTGCAGGGAATGCATGTTTGCACTGCTCCTGAGCAGGCTGTCAGTAATGGCATTTCTTCTGGAATACTTGGAGGTCTGGTGGGTGTCCCTGCCCCAGCAAGGGGTCGGAATGAGACGGGTGGGAATACAGCGCAGGGAATGCAGGGCAAGGAATGCAGTGCAGGGAGTGCAGCGCAGGGAATGCAGCGCAGGGAGTGCAGGGCAGGGAATGCAGCGCAGGGAATGCAGGGCAGGGAATGCTGTGCAGGGAGTGCAGGGCAGGGAATGCAGCACAGGGAGTGCAGCACAGGGAGTGCAGGGCAGGGAATGCAGCACAGGGAATGCAGGGCAGGGAATGCTGTGCAGGGAGTGCAGGGCAGGGAATGCAGCACAGGGAATGCAGCACAGGGAATGCAGGGCAGGGAATACAGCGCAGGGAATGCAGGGCAAGGAATGCAGTGCAGGGAATGCAGCGCAGGGAATGCAGCGCAGGGAATGCAGCACAAGGAGTGCAGCGCAGGGAATGCAGCGCAGGGAATGCAGGGCAGGGAATGCAGGGCAGGGAATGCAGGGCAGGGAATGCAGCACAGGGAATGCAGTGCAGGGAATGCAGCACAGGGAATGCAGGGCGAGGAATGCTGTGCAGGGAATGCAGTGCAGGGCATGCTGTGCAGGGAGTGCAGCGCAGGGAGTGCAGCACAGGGAATGCAGCGCAGGGAGTGCAGCACAGGGAATGCAGCGCAGGGAATGCAGCACAGGGAGTGCTGTACAGGGAATGCAGCACAGGGAATGCAGTGCAGGGAATGCAGTGCAGGGAGTGCTGTACAGGGAATGCAACACAGGGAGTGCAGCGCAGGGAATGCAGCACAGGGAATGCAGCGCAGGGAATGCAGTGCAGGGAATGCAGCGCAGGGAGTGCTGTGCAGGGAATGCAGCACAAGGAGTGCAGCGCAGGGAATGCAGCGCAGGGAATGCAGCACAAGGAGTGCAGGGCAGGGAATGCAGGGCAGGGAATGCAGCGCAGGGAATGCAGTGCAGGGAATGCAGCACAGGGAATGCAGGGCGAGGAATGCTGTGCAGGGAATGCAGTGCAGGGCATGCTGTGCAGGGAGTGCAGCGCAGGGAGTGCAGCACAGGGAGTGCAGCACAGGGAATGCAGCGCAGGGAGTGCAGCACAGGGAATGCAGCGCAGGGAGTGCTGTACAGGGAATGCAGCACAGGGAATGCAGTGCAGGGAATGCAGTGCAGGGAGTGCTGTACAGGGAATGCAACACAGGGAGTGCAGCGCAGGGAATGCAGCACAGGGAATGCAGCGCAGGGAATGCAGTGCAGGGAATGCAGCGCAGGGAGTGCTGTGCAGGGAATGCAGCACAGGGAGTGCAGCGCAGGGAATGCAGCACAGGGAATGCAGCGCAGGGAGTGCTGTGCAGGGAATGCTGTGCAGGGAATGCAGTGCAGGGAATGCAGCACAGGGAGTGCAGCACAGGGAGTGCAGCACAGGGAATGCTGTGCAGGGAATGCAGCACAGGGAGTGCTGTATGGGGAATGTTGGTGCAGGGAGTGCTGGAGTTCCACACATGTTTCGGATGAAGGCTGGTCACGTGCAGCTGGTGCTTACAACGTTTTACATCGGTGTGGATTATCCGTCTGTCATGCTGGGTATTAAGTCACCCTGCATTGCTCTGCATTCCCTCTTCGCTCAGGGATGTATGGAAAAGCAGGGGAGCACCCTCCCCACCCAGCAAAGGACCCTGTTTTCCCATATTTGCCCCGGAAGAGCACACATTATGATCACTCCAACACGTAAAACTATTCCCATTGATTCCACACAACAGATCCGGTGTTGTTTAGTTAATTTGGGCTGCAGAGGAATGATCAAGCATTCACCAACAACTTCACCTTTGGGACTGTCAGTGAGAAACCCTCGTGCTGTGCAGCTGCCAGGGCCAGGACAGCATTCCTGAGGGCAGTTCTGCATGGAGAGGAAACTGTCCCTGTGCCCCTTGCTGCCACCAGGTCACCTTAAGGGCAGCAGTGAGTTTGGACAAGCAATGGGCTGGCAGGAAAAGTCTGTATGAGAGCAGTGAGGGACAGGCAGGGAGGGGACACAGGCTGGTCCCCAGTGAAAAACCTGAGAGAAGCACAAAGCAGGGCAGCACAAACCCTGCCGAGACGCTGAGGAGGTTTTCCATCGCTGTCCCTGCATCCCATGAGGGTCCAAGTGTTTCCCAGCACTGGCAGCCAGAGATGTTCCCGTGTCCTAAGGATCTCCTTTGCAGAAGACATCAGTAACTACAACACAACTAAAATCCCCCCTTTTTAAGGGTCTCATCACACTGAAAACTCGCTGGGGTTTGTGACAGCACTTCTACATAAGAAAACAAGAATTCATATTTTCTACATGATGCAACACCAAAAATCACATTAGCAGAGAGTTGGAGCGAGAAGATCAACATTTATTACATCCCCATCATACACCTGCTTTTAAGTATGAGCTGGAATATTGCATAAAGAGGGTTTAAAAGCAAACCTATCTCCAGCTTTGTGCTTGGGGCAAGTTCTTGCAGCGCCGGCACCGCCGGGGTCTTGTTAAATTTGCTGGGAGGATCCAAAACACAAATCATTTGTCTGTTGTGGTTTGGGAGATGGAACTGATACGTGTGGGCATGGAGGAGACTGGGAGGAAGGACATGCTCCAAGGCTGGATCCATCTGGATTAGAGATCAGAATCTATTCTGAGTGCTCTGTGTGAGCAGCAGGGTGGGCACCCACAACAACCTGTAGGTTTTGGTGCAATGCAGAGCCCCTCCAAGCCCTTTCACCTCACACTATTTCTAAATTCTCACTTTCTCTCAGCAGGATGTGAATTTTACCCGGGGTGTGGATGGGCTCAGCTCACTGTGGGATGCTCTGTGGGACAGAAGAGTCCCAGAATCACAGAACATCCTGAGCTGGGAGGGACCCACAAGGATCATCCCGTCCAACTCCCAGCCCTGCAGAGAACACTCACAAAATCCCACCACGCCCCGAGAGCGTTGTCCAAACACTTCTTGAGCTCTGGGAGGCTGCTGGGCAGGGAGAGTGGCAGGGAAAGCGCTCGTGCTGCAGGTTTTTGTTGCACTGAGCAGCAAGGGTTGCACTTTGGCAGCACGTGGATCAGGACTGTCATGCCCAGGCAGCACAGCAGGAGCCTGGGGGTGACTCTGCCTGCCCTGCCTGCACTTCCACTGCCAGGGAAAGGCAGCAGGCAGGCACAGGAGAGTTACCTGCACAAGCAGTGCTGGGGTTCGGTGTCACCGAACATTTTTAGGGGCATTTTTTGTAGCAGTACCAGCTTGATATCCAAGCATTTCACCTCTCAGAACAAGCCATGGCCCCTGAACTCACTGTTTGCAGAAGTTCCTGAAGGCACTAACATGCAAAAGATGTTGGTTTTCTTTGGAAAATCTTCAACCCATCCCGTCCCTCCAGCCCCTGGCTCCCCACCCATCCCACGGCACCTCCCACAGCCAGCAGGAAAACCACAGGGATTATCCACCAGGAGAGAGGGAGAAACATCCCCATCTGTGCAGGCAGAGAAAGCAATAAATAACAAATGAGATCTGATTATGTAACACAATCTTATTTTCAATGTGCAGACGAATGATGCAATAATAAATCACACCTTGGTGTTTCACCAGCTCAGAGCCAGCTCCAAACTGCAACATCTGGAGTTCTGGCTGAGCATTCCAAATTCTGGGGGTACCTGGACCCCGAGGTTCACCTCCAGCAGAGATAGAAAAATCTCAAGTTTTACCTCTCGTGATTATCACAGAAGTACGGGCACACAGGGTTTAACATCACCCCCCATGGCAGTGTGCAGCCAGGGCACGATGGGTTAGGAACAATTTCTTTTAAAGCAGCAGCAGAGTCAAGGAACAGACTCAGAGAATTGTTCCGTGTGGAACAGCCCTCTGAGGTCATTGAGCCCAACCATTCCCCCTGCGCTGCCAAGGCCACACTGACCGTGTCCCCAAGTGCCACATCCACAGGGCTGATAAATCCCTCCAAGGCTGGGGACTCCACCACTGCCCTGGGCAGCTGTGCCAGGCTGGACAGCCCTTTCTGAGAAGAAATTCTCCCAATATCCAACTCTCCCCTCCCCTGGCACAGCCTGAGGCCGTTCCCTCTCCTCCTGCCCCTGTCGGGGACTTGTGCAGAGCCACAAGGTCCAGCCCCAGCCCCAGCGCTGTGCCAAGGGATGGGGTGGCTCTGCGGGCATCCTCTGACCCCTGGGGGGAGACACCCCCGTCCACACCTGGAGCACGTTTTACTGCTAAGTGTTGTCTGATCTCTGATCGCCCGATTGCCCTTTTGGCCAAAGCGGGTGAAAGGGGTTTGCTACAGCAGCGGCGGCCCTGTGCCCAGCCACAGCCGGGCAAGGCCGGGGAAAACACGGGCAGAGCTGGGGCGTGCTCGGCAAGCAGAGGCTGCTAAAACGAGCGAGGCGAAGCAGGGCTGGGGTTTGGCTCGCGTGGCTCCGGGAGCCCCGTGGCAGATCCACACCCGGGAGCAGCGGCAGGATCAGCGGGTTCGTGCTGGAGCCGCAGCTCCGCAGAGTTTGGGATCCACGGCTCGGCAGCGCTGGAACAGCAACTGCTCCATCTGCTGGGAGCGGCTCCGGCCGCGATGGGAGGCGGGATGCGATGAGGGATGCGGGATGCGATGAGGGATGCGGGATGTGATGAGGGATGCGGGATGCGATGAGGGATGTGGGATGTGATGTGGGATGCGGGATGCGATGTGGGATGCGGGATGCGATGAGGGATGCGGGATGCGATGAGGGATGTGGGATGCGATGTGGGATACGGGATGCGATGTGGGATACGGGATGCGATGTGGGATGTGGGATGCGATGAGGGATGCGGGATGCGATGAGGGATGCGGGATGCGATGAGGGATGCGGGATGTGATGTGGGATGTGGGATGTGATGAGGGATGCGGGATGTGATGAGGGATGCGGGATGTGATGTGGGATGCGGGATGTGATGAGGGATGCGGGATGCGATGTGGGATGCGGGATGTGATGAGGGATGTGGGATGTGATGTGGGATGCGGGATGCGATGAGGGATGTGGGATGTGATGAGGGATGCGGGATGTGATGAGGGATGCGGGATCTGATGTGGGATGCGGGATGTGATGAGGGATGCGGGATGCGATGAGGGATGTGGGATGCGATGAGGGATGTGGGATGTGATGTGGGATGCGGGATGCGATGAGGGATGTGGGATGTGATGGGGGATGCGGGATGCGATGAGGGATGCAGGATGCGATGAGGGATGCGGGATGTGATATGGGATGTCGGATGCGGGATAGGGGATGTGATATGGGATGTGATGTGGGATGCAGGATGTGATGTGGGATGAGTGATGCAGGATGGGATGTGGGATGTGGGATGTGATGTGGGATGAGGGATGCGGGATGTGATGTGGGATGTGGGATGTGATATGGGATGCGGGATGAGGGATGTGATATGGGATGGGGGATGTGATGAGGGATGTGGGACGTGATGTGGGATGAGGGATGCGGGATGTGATATGGGATAAGGGCTCGCGGCTCTTATCCCGGCAGAGTGGCAGCGATGTCCCGGC
The DNA here is from genome assembly GCF_031753505.1 of Anomalospiza imberbis. Lineage (NCBI taxonomy): Eukaryota > Metazoa > Chordata > Aves > Passeriformes > Viduidae > Anomalospiza > Anomalospiza imberbis. Next base: position 1,329,243 of record NC_089690.1, on the reverse strand, counting down.
CAGTCCCAGCATCCTGGGGCTCCCAGTATCCCAGGGAATCCTGGCTGGAATCACTGCTCCTAAAGGAACCGAGCTGAACCAGGCCAGCTGCTCTCAGGTTATGAACAAATCACTTAAAAAGAAAGGGGATTTGGATCAGATGTGAGGGGGAAATCCTTCCCGGGAGGGTGGGAGGTGCCCCAGCTGCCTGGCTGTGGGTGCTAGATGTGTGATGGGAGAGGTGGCCCAAGCCTGGCCCCCTCACAGGGGTTTCTGTGCTGTCCAAAGTGCCCGATGGATATGGAGACACCCAGACATGATGCTGGAAGAAGAAGGGAAGAAATACTTCCTTGCTTTCTGAGCGTGGCATTTTTGTACCTCAGCAAATTGGCGTCGCTACCACTGGCAATCCTTACTTTAAAATATGGGCATTTCTCTGCTGGAAATGCTTTCCTGCACTATTTCCTTGACCTGAAAGCTGGGAGTGTCAATACATCAGCGCTGAAGTCTGCTGAGTGCCTAGAAATAAGGGGATATCATCTCCAAAATGAGTGCCCACCAGGCTCTGTCAGCTCTGCCAGCACGGAGCAGCTCTTTGCAACTTTGATTTACTGGCAATTGTTGGAAAAGGAGCAAGCAAGGAATGAAAACCCAATATTTCCATTACGGTTTACTTAATAAAAAAATATTGTAGGGAAGTCAGACATCATAAAACGCCCATCCTCGCTCTGTATTTACAGGGTCATCCAATAACTTGAGCCAGACCAGTAATCAATTTTAAAAAGCCCTTTGCAATTGAAGGCACAGACAAGTGAGTGCTCCATATCAATATTCCCAGAGCAGAGCAGCAGCCACGCTGCCCTGGATCCCCCCAAACACGGCAGGCTGAGTTAGAGCCCTCAGAGGGATGAGGTGGCTCGCAGGGAGCGCTTCAGGGGGGGGCTCCATTTCCAAGGAGCCTTTTGGAACTCTGAGAAATTCCTTCTCCAACGTGCCTAAGAGCTCTTCTGCACCGTCCACTCACAGAACACCTTCTCTCTTCATGTGGAGGGGATTTTTACCACCAAGCTCTGGGATTCCGGCCAATCCACAGGGCAGAAGTGCTGCCTGTGGCAAGAAAAGAGCAGCTCTGACGAGGGGGTTCCTCCTGTCCCCCTCGCCTTGGCTGCTTCTGGTCCTTCCCATTGTCACAGGATCACGGAATGGCTTGGGCTGGGAGGGGCCTCAAAGATCACCTGGCTCTGGCCCCGTGGGCTGGTGGCTTTAGGGCTAGCTCGTGTCCAGCCACGTCCAGCTCAGAGCTGAGGCTCTGCTCGTGGGCAGCTCCGAACGTTCAGCTTCCTCAGGGTCACTTTGGGCCACATCTCCAAGAACTTCCTTTGAGAGGAGAAAGCTCAGGCTGCTGCTGCAGAAACCAAAGCTCAGTTCCCAGTGAGGGCCATTCCCTCTGGATGTGTTCCCACCCTGGAAAACGTCCCCCAGCAGAACAAGGGTTGGGCTCCAGGCAGAGCGGGTGGGCCAAGGCAAGACCACACAATCCTTTTCCTTCCTGTTGCCTGCAGCCACCCTCCCAAGACACTTTGAGATAAAATGTGCTGTTTCAAGAGTTGCTCATTCAGAGGCTCGTGGAGAACAGTGCCTGGTCCCTGAATCCCCAGGGAGCAGCAGGAAGTTCCAGGGAGCAGGAGGGGCCCTGCTGGAAAGTCAAAGCAGCGTTTCTGCCAGAGTCACCCAGCATCTCTCATTTCCCAGTCCATGGTTTAATCTATTTTAATGATTATCAATACTGATGGCGAGTGTAATCACCTTGTCTTATACAATTGCTAGAATCTAAAAGTCAACTTGATTTTAATGGTTTATCATTAGGAGTATTATTTAGTCGGATTAAACTGGTCTTAATTCCTCCGCAGTCATTATTTAAAAGCTGTTTGGAGCACATTAGGGCGACCCCCCTCATCCTGGAATGAATCAATGCCCTGTCTCCGTCCCATCTATTTCCAGCAGCCTCTCACAAGCAGCCACACGATGGACACCGAGGCACTAGAAGCTGTTAATATTCATGAATCCTCCCTCCTGCCGTTCAGATTCCCTAACACCACCCAACAGGGGTTGGGCTGAACTCTCCCGCCGGGAGGGGCTCCTTAAACCCGGGCGGGAGGGCTGGGAAACGCCCGGACCGGGATTTGGAAAAGCGGGAGCAGCTGCCAGGGGACAGGTCCAGAGCCTTTGGAGCGAGGCTGAGCTGCCAGGGAATGTCTGGGAGCATCCCTGTCACCTCCCAGGGCCAGGGGACACAGCCCAGCGGCAATCCCAGCTCATCCCAGCACGGAGCAGGAACTGGGAGCTCCAGCAGCAATCCCAGCTCATCCCAGCACAGATCAGGAACTGGGAGCTCCAGCGGCAATCCCAGCTCATCCCAGCACAGATCAGGAACTGGGAGCTCCAGCAGCAATCCCAGCTCATCCCAGTACTGAGCAGGAACTGGGAGCTCCAGGAGCAATCCCAGTTCATCCCAGCACGGAGCAGGAACTGGGAGCTCCAGCGGCAATCCCAGTTCATCCCAGCACAGATCAGGAACTGGGAGCTCCAGCAGCAATCCCAGTTGATCCCAGCACAGATCAGGAACTGGGAGCTCCAGCAGCAATCCCAGCTCATCCCAGCACAGATCGGGAACTGGGAGCTCCAGCAGCAATCCCAGTTGATCCCAGCACAGATCAGGAACTGGGAGCTCCAGCAGCAATCCCAGTTCATCCCAGCACAGATCAGGAACTGGGAGCTCCAGCAGCAATCCCAGCTCATCCCAGCACAGATCAGGAACTGGGAGCTCCAGCGGCAATCCCAGTTCATCCCAGCATGAAGCAGGAACTGGGAGCTCCAGCGGCAATCCCAGTTCATCCCAGCACGGAGCAGGAACTGGGAGCTCCAGCAGCAATTCCAGTTCATCCCAGCACGGAGCAGGAACTGGGAGCTCCAGCGGCAATCCCAGTTCATCCCAGCACAGATCAGGAACTGGGAGCTCCAGCAGCAATCCCAGTTCATCCCAGCACAGATCAGGAACTGGGAGCTCCAGCAGCAATCCCAGTTGATCCCAGCACAGATCAGGAACTGGGAGCTCCAGCAGCAATCCCAGTTGATCCCAGCACAGATCAGGAACTGGGAGCTCCAGCAGCAATCCCAGTTGATCCCAGCACAGATCAGGAACTGGGAGCTCCAGCAGTAAAATCCCAGTTCATCCCAGCACTGAGCAGGAACTGGGAGCTCCAGCAGCAATCCCAGTTCATCCCAGCACAGATCAGGAACTGGGAGCTCCAGCAGCAATCCCAGCTCATCCCAGCACAGATCAGGAACTGGGAGCTCCAGCAGCAATCCCAGTTGATCCCAGCACAGATCAGGAACTGGGAGCTCCAGCAGCAATCCCAGTTCATCCCAGCACAGATCAGGAACTGGGAGCTCCAGCAGCAATCCCAGCTCATCCCAGCACAGATCAGGAACTGGGAGCTCCAGCGGCAATCCCAGCTCATCCCAGCACAGATCAGGGAACTGGGAGCTCCAGCAGCAATCCCAGCTCATCCCAGCACAGATCAGGAACTGGGAGCTCCAGCGGCAATCCCAGTTCATCCCAGCACGGAGCAGGAACTGGGAGCTCCAGCGGCAATCCCAGCTCATCCCAGCACAGATCAGGAACTGGGAGCTCCAGCAGCAATCCCAGCTCATCCCAGCACAGATCAGGAACTGGGAGCTCCAGCGGCAGTCCCAGTTCATCCCAGCACGGAGCAGGAACTGGGAGCTCCAGCGGCAATCCCAGCTCATCCCAGCACAGATCAGGAACTGGGAGCTCCAGCAGCAATCCCAGTTGATCCCAGCACAGATCAGGAACTGGGAGCTCCAGCAGCAGGGATGCTGTCCCAAGGCTCCTGAGCCCAGGGGTCCCCGTTCTCCCGAGTGCCCAGCCTCTGCAGGGAGCAGGGCAGTGTCCACCAGGGGTTTGGGAATACAGGGGTTGTTCCCAAAAGTTGTGGGAGCAGCTTTTGTTGCTCGCAGAGGATTCCGAAGAGCTGAAGAGCTCGTTAGCAGGGGACAGAGGGAATGGGAGGCTGGAGTGACCAGCTGTGGCTCCCCACTCATGGTGAACCAACTTCCCTTCCCAGGAACACAGGTTTGGGGAGGGAGAACACCAGGATGGACTTGGGAAAACCTCACATTCCAGGAGAAAGGCAGAAGGTGCAAATAAAGCAGAGATTTCTTAGTTTAGACACAGTTTTCTTATGGAACATGGCATCAAACCTGGGATGTAACAACCAGGAGTAACTCCAGTCTTGGAGGAGTTTGCTGACAACAACAGAGAACTGTTGGTGGGGTGAATTTGTTTAAAATGGGATTAATTTGTTTAAAAATAAAGCCCTAGAGATGTTTTAGATGTTTCCTTTAGTTAATGAGATTTCCATGATAGTAAAAACAATGAAATTAGCAAACAATGCCGTTAATCTCAGATTACAAACAGCACCAGGGAAGAATTAATAAAATAAATCAAGAAGATTTAAGGCACTTTGCTCTCCAATAAAGTGGCTGGGATGGGAGCTCCATGTTGTGTTTTCCTGGGATTAAGGAAGAGGGGATCAGGATCTACCTTTCAGCCTTTAACCTGGAATGTTTGAGCATGGAAATAACATTTTCTCAAGCCAAAGCCTTGATGTAACCCATACTCAGTAATTACTTATATAAGACCTCTCAGTAAATAACCACCACTGCTTCACATGCAAAAATTCAAATTCTTTTCAGTCAAAAGCCTCAAATTAAACCACGGCAACTTTAGACACCCCACATTTGGCTGTTCTAACCAGCAGTATGAAACAGGGATAAAAAGACAGCCCAAAATAGGATTACACAGAGCAGCAATAAAAGGAGAAATAATCTTTGAAGAAATGATGGAAGAACAAATTCTAAGGGCATTAAGGAGGAACAAGTCATGGTTTCAATCACAGCCAGGCAGGAGATTGCTAATCTCATGTGTACAGCAGATAAATCTGGAGGACAACAAATTGCACTTTAATTTATGGGCTGAAAAGGTTATTTTTTAATTCCCTCTACTCACTCCAGAAATCAGGGAAATACAGACTGAAGCTAATATAGAAATGGAGTTCTCCAAGGTGGATCCTCAAAAACACAGGGAAAACATTTCCTTTTCAGTGGGTGCTTTTGGCAGGAATTCAAATACAATCCATTAAATCCATTCGTTTATTATTTAAAAACAAATTTATTTTTGATTAGTTTTTATTATTTAAAACCAAAATTTATATTGTGTCCCTTTAAGTTGCCTGAAATCAAAGGTGCTTCTTGATCAGCCTACAAATGTATAAAAGGAGAAGAGAGGCTGGTAAGAAGAAAAAGTTATTAAAAATTATTAAAAAACTCTTCTTAGCAATACCTCAGCAGGGCCTGGTCACAAAACACAATTCTCATCTCCTGCAAAACTTCCAGGCAGTCAAATTTCCAGCACTGACACTCAGGCAACAAATGACTCAACATTTAGAGCTGTTTTCAGCAGGATTTGTGCAATTACGGATAATTATTTATCCCCATTTTAAAGCAGACCACTGAAACCCTGCTCATCTAAAAGGAATTAACAAATGTGTCCTTGTCCTCTCTCCTGATGGTGCCAGCTCTGCAGTAAAATCATTGGCTTGGAGCACAGACAGCCCTTAAATACAAAATAATCACAATTCTCCAGAAGTTTTGCTGGGTACTCGAGGAGTTTTGTACTTGAGTTCTGAGTTTGGTACAAATCACTTTGGCTTCTAACAGAGGCTTCCCTGGGAAATGGGAAAATCTGTTGGAAGTCCCCCCATGGATCACAGAATGACAGAATCCTGGCGTTTTTAAGGCTGGAAAAGCCATTCCCAGGCCCCTGGGCTGCGGCACCCCGAGCCACCACGTTGGCAACAGCCCCAGAGCTCTGCAGGTGAATAAATGACAAACACTAATTATGTGCAGCTTATCAAAGAGTATTTCCAGAATGTTTTTGCAGCAAATATATCAGCTGCTTTTTTTTTTTACTAATAATTAAAAAAGCTAAACTGCCAAAATACTGAATCCAGGAACTTTCAGACCTCAAGACAGAGCCCAGAGTGGAGGAGACACCCCAAGTGGGTTCCAGGGTAAACTTTCCAACAGCCACTGAGCTACTGCAGCAAATTTGTTCCATGAAATTAAACAACATGCTGGCAATTTAAAAATCTGAGATGAATTTTAAAACTGAGTTTAAAAACTGGAGGCAACCCCAAGCATCTACAGGAGTGCAGAGCAGTTGAATGTCTGGCTGGGAAACTCTCCTGGTTCAATTGTCAGGCCAGGCTTCTATTTTTAGCCCAGTAATTAAATTGCAGACCGTGATGTTTTGTGGAGGGTTAGAAAGGATTCCAAAGGTGCAGGAGAAGTTTGTGTACAGCAGCTTGGCTCTTGCTGAATAAACTCTGGCTATCCAGTCACAGCCTGGCCATGTTTAATGAAAACATGTGGAAGAGCTGGACACAATTCCCAGACAATAGGGTGATGTCAAAGCTAAAAAATAAGGAAAAAAATCTCAGTGAAGGGTTTTTTCTGAACTAAACACAAAGCAGAGTTGTTTGGGTTTGGAGGGAGCAGGGGAGGAAGGACCCAGGGGAGGAAATAAGAGGAAAGGATGAAGTTTTCCAGAAAAACTTGCACTAGATTCAGGCTCTTAGAAGCGTCAGGATGGTGCTGCTCCAAGACCAAGGGCTGGACCGATTTAGGATTTTCAAACATGTAGGACTGCAGCCCTGTGTACAAGGGAAACATTAAATAGTCACGCACAGAACATAGAGCTCTACTAAAATCCAAACCTCTGGATTTAGCACCTCTGACAAGCTCCAGAATATCTCAAGGAATCCCAACCATCTCCTGCTGCAAAGTGGGAGGAAACACTGGCTGGAAAAGGAAATTCTGTCCAATTTATAATTGAAATGTGCAGTGATGAAACTCCTCTCAAAGTGAACAGGAGGGCAGCTCATGCTGCACAGACCACTGGGCACTCCCATTAATTATGGGAACAACTGGCTGTTTGTGCAACCAAACCCCTTTAAGTGCAGCCACCAAAGCCTTGGGGTGAGGCTGTTGCTGTCCTTTAACCCAGGCTGAAGGGGCTCTGGGGGAATCCTGCCCCGAGCTGCTGCTCCAGCCTGAGCAGGAGCCCATTTGTTTCCAGGATCAGTCCGTGTCAGATGGAAGCACAGCAATAGTGCAGCAGACACAGAGTGAGTGAACTCTTAATCCTGCCTTGGACCTTGAGAAATGAGGGTTTATTTTCCACCTAAGGAAAGTCCGGATACAATCAGGGATAAAGTCGACCAGAATTAGGCAATTTCTCCTCAAAACAGACTGTTACACAAATGCCAATGATGAAACGCCTCCCTCTTTGAAATTAGGACTTCTGGGGTGAGTTCCTGTTTTCCAAGACCCAGGTGAGCCCATCCGTTGGTTTCTGGACTGAAGTGATGGATAAATTTGTCAGATTTTTATTTTCTTGCTTGGCAAGAGGCAGCAGTGAAGCTCTGTTTAAAAGCAGTGCCTCCCTTACCTTCAGGGCTCTCCAAGCAGGAGGTCTGCTTTTGTTTTCTCTTGATTACAAATACTTCATCCATTCCTAACCAACACTTTATACTTGACCAGATTCCTGTAAGCTCCTCAACCTGATTTGGAAGCATCTGTTTCCAATACAATTTGAACTAGAGGACTATTAACAAGATTGGATTCAGACCCCAATCAAGGCAGAACCCAGGAATTGATGTCATGTGCAGGCTGGCGCTGCAGTCCCGGGGCAGGGAATGGAGTGGGGGGGCTTTGGGGGCAATAAAAAGCTGATTTTCAGAGTCTATCTTAGAACAGCATCTGCAAATCTGTACAGAATGTTCTGTGAGGGTCGTCAAAATCAAGTTCTGGGGGGTTTTGGGTAAATAAATACTGCCTGGTTTATGTTTCCAGCTGGGGGCTGGAGCAGGAGGAAGTCAGGACTTTGTTCATGGAACAACCCCCTGAATCCCACAGTCTGCTCACAGAATGCACTGTCCCATAACAGATAAGAGCAGAATTTGTTTCAGAACAGGCCAGGACCCACAGTTCAGTGTCCCAGCTCAGTGGGGATTGTGTTCCATGGTGCAGAAGGTTTTACCCAGCCCACAACCTGCGGCTGGGGAATGGCACAGGAATTTCAGGGCCCATCCCCAGGCCAGGGCTGTCTGGTCACTCCTCTGATTGCAGGGCCTTCTGAAATTCCTTTAATCAGAAAGACAACCCCGACTGGAATCATAACTTCTGGGAATCAGAACTCCTGGAAGAGTTCCAGGTAAATCTGGTGAAGAACTCGCTTTTAGTCTGGAATGGATTAACGCAAAATGCCCACAGTCCCTCCTTGTTCCATCCTGGTTTATGGCTCCAGTTCGTGGGGTTAAGCCCCAAGATGTTTCCACACACAAACCTACAATTCTTCCTACAGAAAAAAAAAAATCAGAAAATCTCCTTTTTTTGCTCTTTTGGGTGAAAATCCAAGCTCTGGTAACAAGACAGGTGACTGTAGTGCACAGTCCCAATCCATCTTTTTCACCAGGTGTTTAAAGCCAAGGTACAAAACTTCTCCAAAGATTTTGCTTTTCATTTCTTGGGCACAAAATGCCAATGCTCCACCTGGAAAGAGCATGACTAACAATAGCTACTACACTGGGTATGAATATATAAAATATAAAAATACCCCAGCACCATGTGCAACCCCTCCCAACTTTTAGTGTCGACTTATTGTCTCCAAGCTATAAATTAACCTGTTCAAAGGAGCTTTAATATTGGTATTTTCTATAAAATTGCTATTCTTGTAAGAATTATCATTATAGAAAGGGTGCGAATTATTGTTCAGCAAGAAGGTTTTATTATCAGGTTAAAAAAAAGGTGATTAAAAAAAAATCCACTTCATTTCTGAGCTATTTATTAATAAGCCTACCCTGAATCTTTAGCTGTAACAGGAAAATTATACCAAAATATCAAGGAACAAAACTCCAAAGCTCCCAATGAGCCAGGGAAGGTGGTGAACAAAGCAGAGAGCCCAGGAGGGTTTGGGTTTTGGGATCTTTAGAACAAGGCTCAGTCCACAGGTGCAGTTTCCCATCATGGCCAAGGCAAAGAGCAGGTAAAAGGTGCCGTCTGTGCATCTTCTCTGGAGTTAAACACAAATTTTATACACAGATTATTAAAATAACAGTTTTATAAATACAAAAAAATGTTGAAATGTACCCACAGTAGGAAGTTAGAGATAATTTGGGCATTTTGTGGTATAACCCATTCAAAGACTTTCAGTCATTCTTGTCCTGTCTTTCTGGGCTCTGAATTTTCTGAGTTGGAGCACAAATCACTGAAAATTCAGGAACTGTTACAGTGCTTAGATGTCTGGTTAATGCCATTTTTTGTGGGAGTGCAAACAGCAGGGATAATCTGTTTCCAAATGGTAGCTAGGTTTTAAGGAATCTCTTGCTGTAGCAGTGTATTTAGCAGATATTTTTGAAAATACTGTGCCATTCCAGGTAGAGAGGGAATATCAGCAAACTTAAAAATTAATTAATCACTTCCATAATCAATTAAAATGTCTGTCTATAACTGACCAAGTAAAATCTTCTGGTCTTTTGATGTGTTTGTTGGGGTTTTTTAAATATACTGATAGCGAAGAGGTTGTGGTGAAAGGTAATGGCACCTTGGCTAAGATTTAAAACAAAATTTTCTCTAATTCTAACTTTTATTGCCATGATGGAATAGTTTGGAGAAAGAAAAGGGGGGATGCCACTTGCTCATGACAACAATCATAGAAAGCAGATTTCTGCTGATAAATCCAGCTGTAAATTCTTCCCCTGACAATCAATCTTTTTCCAGCAATCAAAGACCAGTGTTTTCCTAAAATTCTCATCATCCTTCTCTGAATGGGGGTAAAAAACCCCTTTATTTTCAGTCCCAAAAGCAAAGTGGGGGTTTGAGTTGAGAAGGGCTCGGTGTGAGGGGGAACCCAGCACTGGAAGGAGCAGAAAATCAAATAAACAAGTGCCAAAAAGCCACTCAGGTTTTTATGGAGCCGAGGGAATCTGCTGCCCAGGAAAACACAGCCACAAATGAAGCCTGGCACTTCAATCAGGTCAGGAGAGCTCTGGACAGGAAAAGCACATGGATTTTGGCAAGAACGCTCGGAGGCATTTCAGAGGATTAAACTGAGTCCACGGCTGAGTTTGTGGACAGCACTCCTTTCAGGCGGGACAGTGCTGCTCTTCAGATGACCAGAGAGGGCTAGGAAGGGTTTCACCTTCATCTCACAACAGTGCAGATCAAAACTGGTGCCAGGCTTTGGGATATGACACCGGCGTCAATCCAGTCCTCCTGCTAAAAAAGCCTGGGCACAATAACTCCAATCAAAACTAAAAACTGGAGCTTGAGCCACAAGGGAAAAAAAAAATCATCCTGTCTGGAGAAAGCAAACTACTCATTTTTCACAGTTTAAGAGTTGCTGGTTTTCTCACTCTGGCTGTGTTTTGAAAATAAGCTGCCTCCCTGCTGGGCCGTGCTGCTGGATTACAATTATTTCCCTGGCATTAGCAGGAGGGCCATCAGACTGCTGCAATGGGCTGTGAACTTTCCTGCTGCACTGACAGCAGCAGGTACAATGGTGATTTTCCACTTTTATTGATTTTTTTGTGGTCTCCACGTGGATGTTTACAGCATTTCCCACAGGCAGAGCACAACATTTATGTTCTGTTAGTTCAGAGCAGCAAAGGACACAACAAGCCTGGGAAGCCACTGAAAGAAGCAATTTTATAACTTCTTTATTTTGGGATGGGTGGGAAAAACATCCACAAACAGGATTGCTAAAACCTTGTTAAAAAATCCTCCAGTTTTTTTTCAAGTACACAAACTTTTCAAGACACTTCTGGGTGGGATTTTTTTTTTTTTTAATGGAGACAGGTGAGAATTGACATTATTCCTTGGGATTTGCTGGACTGTGCTGCTGGTTCCTGAGGAGCAGGTGACAGAGGGCAGTGACACTCAGGGCTCCACACCCCACAATCCAGGCTGTGCCCAAATTCCTCAGGCTGGGACTGCCTGGAATGACACACAAACAAATTAGCTGAAAAATACCATCTGCTGTTGATTTGAGGTCACTTTCTGTTTGCAGTACAAATCTGCAGATGTAAAGGTAGAATTTCATGTCTCTTTTTCTTGGCAGCAGTGGAAGTTCCACCTCTTTTTTCTGGGCTCTGTGCCCAGCCCTGCTCACTGTTGTAGTGCTGAGGGTGGCAGTGGAGCAACTGCTGGGGAACTCCTTGGTGCACATTGCTCCTGACAGGAAATGTTCATTCTCACCTTCTCTCTTCTATTAGAATCATGTATGATATCTAATTTATGATTAAATAACAGCTAATGAACACAACTGATGAACAGAAAGGAATAGAATAGAATAGAATAGAATAGAAAGAATAGAATAGAATGAATAGAATAGAAAGAATAGAATAGAATAGAATAGAATGTAACTTCCTTTCCACACATGAAGTTTTTTGATAAAAACCTGCAAAAACACGGACATTTGGAATGTGAATTAGTAAAATCTCACTAAGATATGGATGACTGTGTCAGTTTGGACCAGGCAGGGGCCGTTCCACGCTCCACAGCCTGGGTTTGTTTCCAGAGGAGGCAGCAGGAAGGAAATCCCTCAGCACTGCCCTCTCTCCAGGTTTATTATCAGTTCCATATTGAATCTGCTTTACCCCCATTCAGTCTGTGGGGAGGCATCTGGTTTACTTCAGACTTTTGTTGCCTCTGCTGTACCATGGATTTTCTTTCCTATTTTTTTTTTAATTGATGAGTTAATGGTTTTGATTTGATACAATATGAAGAGAGCTGTCTTCCATTTCAGACAAAACAGTAGTCCTTGGGCAGGCTGAACATTCCAGCCACCACCAGGATTTGCTCAAGCACAGCTCCAGTAATTTCATTCCCTGGAATATGTTTTTTAAAATGCATATATTGAAACTGAACACATGAGGATGTCAACATATTTTATGCTATAAGCAAATAAATCCCACTTTCAATCAACGGGGAGGAAACCAACTGAACCCCACAAAGAAATGAAGCTTGGTTTCAACTCCCACACATTTCCACAAAAACCATGGAATCAGTTAAAATATGGAACCAGATTCCAAAAATCTATTGCATTTTTTATATCAACTGAAAGTACTCCATGGAAAATATTCACAGATGTGTGTGGGTCAGAAATGAGAAGGAGGGGAAAACTGGAGGCAGCTTCAGAATTTGTACCCTCTGAAATAAAATGTATTTAGGTGCTGTAGGAAAATCTCTCAGTAAAGACTGTGCTACATCATGGAGAACATTTTATGGTTGTAAAAACTTAGCTTTTGTCACTTTCTGATTCTTGAGCTTTCAGTACATAAATTGTGAAATCGTAATTAGCTCCTTGCTCACATAAAAAGCAGCAGTGACAATCTGAAGGAAATGAAACATTTGCTTGTTCAGTAGGAAAATAATTTGAAATTATTTTCTCTCAATTGCACAGAAATGTTGCTTCATAATCATAATGTGAATGACAAACACCAAATCACTGCCAGAAATAAACATCAGTGTAGATACTTAGGCAATTATGACTTGGTTTATAGATGGCAGAAATAAGAGAACCCTGTGTTAAATACAGAAGGGCTCAGAATGAACAGAGAGCTCACGGCTCCATGTAAGCCCCCAAACTGGAGAGCTGTGATTCAGACTGACAGTGAGGACTAGGGAGCAATCCCAAACTGAGCCCACTGGACATACCTTGCTGAATTCCGTGCTCACAAACATGACAGTTTTAATGTACAGCCCCTCTCCAATTAATGTTCCGCTCCCATTTCTGCAGCTCAACAGCTGAGCAAGCATGGTGTTATTTCACTTGACCTCCACAGCCCTTTTACCAGGCCAGTAAATGATATCCCCATTATGGGGACAGACTTTGGAGTCAGCCCCATTTTTTCCCAGCTGCTGGGATCATTCCCCCTTTTCCTCTGCCATGTCCTACCTGCATGTCTGAAACCTGAACGCAGTGACCAAGTGATTCAGCACTGTGCGAGTGCCAGCTCCAGGGCTGCTCCTGACCTTTCCCCAACCCAACCTGAACTGGCAGGACAGGATTGCTGGGAAAGCAGGGATTTAAATAAACCTTGAGCCAGCTTGAGCTGCAAGTGCACACACAACTCGGGGTGGAGAAGATAAGAGAGGAGAGGTGATTTATTCTCATTTGCTCTAAGTGGCAGAGATTAGTGTCAAGTCAGTACAACACCACAGTACATCAAGCTCATTTGTCAACCACCAAATATTTTCGCAAACATGAACAACACGCTTCTCTGGCATATTATTCTATCTGTATTATGCAGATAGAGGAACATATCCAAGATAAAATTAAAAAAATAAAAAAATAAAAAGGAAAAGGCAGCTTTTGCAAAAGGCTTCAGGCAAGATTGCTCATGTTTGAATCTGAGAACTGCTTAAGACTTTCACCTTCGGGGAGTGCGGCAGGCAGCGAGCAGACAGTGGCAGCGAGCCCTGCTCCAGCACTCCCACACATCCCTGGCACAGTCCTGCAGGAGGTGCCACATCCAGGGCGCTCCGTTCTGCACAATCCGCTGCTCTCTGCTGGCAGGCACTGAGCGCAGCTGAGGAGCCATCAGTCCTGGATGGAGCTCCAATCCCAGAGCTGATTTCTGCCTCCATTCCCACCCCCTGCAAATCCCCAAATCCGGTTAGGGATGCTGAACATCCTCTGCACATCCAGACGGCTGCAGCAGCTCCAGTGTCCCAGGAACCTGCCAGATTCCAGGGAGTAAACACAGCCCCTGTGAACGAGGCATCACCCACACAATGCTCGCTCCTCTTCGCTCGTTACAGACACAAGCTGGATTTCCAAGAAAGAAAAATACTTTGTGGATCCAATCTGTAACACTCCAGATTTATCACTGCAGCATTTTAGTCGGAGCTGACGAGCAAAGTGAGTTCTAATTTATTTCACTTGATCTCCACAGCCCTTTTACCAGGCCAGTAAATGATATCCCCATTATGGGGACAGACCTTGGAGTCAGCCCCATTTTTTTCCAGGCACTTTCAGCTGCTGGGATCATCTGGTGGATGAGGTGGTTGGTGACACGGAGGGGCCAGAGATCTGCTACAGGATAAGCTAAACCAGGGAATTTGTTGGAATCTAAGACCAGAACTCTGATTTTTCATGTTCGATGTGATGCTAATAAAGTCACATTACTTTCCTTAGAGGTACTTACCCAGATTCTGAACATGCTACTCACTCTTAAAAGATATATTTATATAAAACATTTATCTATTTGTCAGTTCCATGCAATTAATTTGGAGATAATGCTATGAGCAAGAAGTAAGTTACGACTCAGATTCCAGGTGAGCTGTAAAGTCACTAAAATCCATCCAGCCTAATCAGTGACTCAACACAGTGTCAAACAGTTTGTGTTATTTAACACTCCACAGGAAACATGGGAAGCATAAAAAACTTGCAGAAGGCAAATGTGGGGTGATCCTGCCCCCAAAATTCCCTAAATGATGCCACCATTATGCACCAAACTATTCAAATCTTGAAAAAGTTTCAAAATTTGTTTTCACAGAGCATCATTCTCTGTAAAATTAGAACTCACTTTGCTCGTCAGCCAGAAACTCCTTTTGCTTTCCATGAGACTTCAGGTTTTTGTGGCTTTAAATGCTGGAACAAGTTTCCTGCAGGAATTGGCTGCCCCTCCAGAGAACTGTCATCATTGGACCTAAACCAATTAAACAATAAAAATACATTTATACACTGAGAAATCACCTGAGCCTGGAGGTTATATTCAGTTTCTTCTCCTTATACTGGGGAAGTTATTAGTCTTTGTAGGCATATTTGAAAACAACTTTTAAAGTTAAAAAAAAATTGTTGAAAGTAGTGTTTTGTGTACTTTTTATCCCATTCTGGCACTGTGCAGCTGAGCAGACTCACTAAAACATGACATGGTATTTAAATTTGATTTTTGAGTTGTTATTATTCAGTATTTATGCAGCAGAATATTTGTGTTAGCAGTCCCTGAGACTATAATTTTAGTATTACAAAAATTGCTACTTTTCTTAAATCCCTGGCAAAATGTCCTGTCCCAGGAAGAGCAAACCCAGGGATTCCACATGAAAAGAGGATAAGGAGACTGCCAGAACATTTCTTTGCTTCCTGTAGTATTGAAGTTGTCGGTGATGAGAAAAGCATAGAATGGTTTGTGTTGGAAGGGATCTTAAAGATCATCCAGTTCCAACCCCCAAATTATAAAATTATATTTAAAGTGGTCTGTGTTACTGTAACCTCATATTCTGTCTTAGATTGCTGCTCAAGTACTGGTTATTCCATATGGAAAAGTTCCAGAGAAGGTGTGACCTTGGACCCTTGGCACCATCCCTTTCTGCAAAGGTTTGGTGCTTGCCCAGCTACAAACACTGTTGTGGTCCAAGGTTTATTTAGGAATAAGGAATCAGTAACCTGAGCCTCTTGCTTGGACACTTTTTCTCATTTGAATGTCTTACTCTGGAGTGAGTAAACAGAAATAGACAATGGTTTAGATGTGAAATCCACGTGCTGAGGAACAGCCTCCCAGTGCAGAGAAGGAAATGCAGGTTTTCCCCGGAATTTGGGAGATTTGCCACAGCTCCTCTGCCTTTGCAGCTGCTGTGAACATCCCTGCTCTGGATGTCAAGTACCCAGGACTGCAAGTGATGTATGAGGATGTCAGATGTGGGTTTGGCTGCTGTGCAAGGTCTTTAAACTGCAGTTAAGAACAGCTCAAGCCCCAAAAGGGGTTCAGTTTTACAGCGTTCATCATTTAATCCCTGCTGGGGAAGGAAAAGGTGGAGCTGGGCTATGGAGTAACCAGGGCTTCTGAAAGCATGTCCCAGTACTGACCTGGCCACTGGATTTTGGCCAAAACTGTTCTCTGAAAGTAATTTAGACACTCCTGGTTGTGAATTCCTTTTGGTCAGATGTCCCCTGGAAACCAAGGCCGGTTCCCAGAGAACAATCCCAGTTTATCTTAACCTGGGATAGTGGAGGATGTCCCTGGCCATGGCACGGCTGGAGTGGGAATGCTTGGAGCTTTACCATCCTTTCCAAGCCAGACCAGCCCGGGTTCTTTGATTCTGTGACCTGGGATTCTGTGGTTTCACGAACAATAATGAACCAAACAACAGAACAGAAGGAAGCGCCTTTCTGGAGAGCCCAGCATCCCACCCTGGAGATCCGCATCCCTGCGGGAACGGGGCTGCCCTTCCCCTTTTCCCTGCGGAGCCGGGGAGCGCCAGCGGCTCCTCGGTGGAGCCACGGCAGCGGGCGAGGCAGGACACGGGAATAACACCGGGAGCGGCCCCGGGCACCGGCAGCGGGCGCCGCGGACCCGAGCGGGGCGGGCACGGATCTGCAGGGCTGCGGGTGCCGCTCCGGCACGCCGCGGGCCCGCCCGGAGGGAGACCCTGCGGGCGGGGAGGGAGCAGGGGAGCACGGGGCGAAGCGGGGCGGCTCCGGGGCGGCGCCGTCCCCACAGCCGCACGGCCGCCGCCGCGCCGCCATCGCCTCAGCGCGGGCGCGGGGCGCCGCCTGCGGGCGGGCGGGCGGCGCTGCGGCCTCAGCCCGCCCGTGAGCGCCGGGCGGCTCCGGGCCCGCGGCCTCAGCCCGCCCGTGAGCGCCGGGCGGCTCCGGGCCCGCGGCCTCAGCCCGCCCGTGAGCGCCGGGCGGCTCCGGGCCCGCGGCCTCAGCCCGCCCGTGAGCGCCGGGCGGCTCCGGGCCCGCGGCCTCAGCCCGCCCGTGAGCGCCGGGCGGCTCCGGGCCTGCGGCCTCAGCCCGCCCGTGAGCGCCGGGCGGCTCCGGGCCTGCGGCCTCAGCCCGCCCGTGAGGGCCGGGCGCCGAGCGGCTCCGGGCCTGCGGCCCCCACCGCCCGCGGGGCCGGGCTTGCATCCCCGAGTCCCAGCCCGGCGAGGGCTGCAGCGGCCCACGGAGCGTGGTCGGCTTGCCGGGTCCAGATGCGCCCTGCAGGGCTGGGCAGAGGGGCGGCATCACCGCCTGGCCTGCGGGAATGGCATCGTGAGACCTTCGCAGTGCGGCGCCAGCACCCGCCTGCTCGCTTAAACGCATTTAAGCTGGCCAACAGGGACCGCAACACAAAGAATTCTAACTAACAATCCTAGGATCTTTGTAGGGATCTTTGTCCTTTTAGAAACATAGAATGTTTCTAAACATGGGGTGGAAGGACCTTAAATCCCTTAAATGCCACGGCAGGGACACCTTCCACTGTCCCAGGTGGATCCAAGCCCTGTCCAGCCTGGCCTTGGACGTTCCCAGGGATCCAGGGGCAGCCACAGCTCTGGGAATCTGCGCCAGGACCTGCCCACCTGCACAGGGAAGGACTTTTCCCTGATACCCCATTTAACCCTGCCCTCCTGCTCAAGGCTAGTCCCCCTTGTCCTGTCGCTCCAGACCCTTGTGAAAAGTGCCCCTCCAGCCTCTTTGCAAGCTCCCTTCAGGTCCTGGAAAGCCAAACATGAATATTTTAGAATATTTTGATAGGGAAGAGTGTTGTATAATTTACTGAATTTTTAATACAGTTTTACTCTTTATTCTCCTACAGGCTCATCATGTCAGTGGTTGCTGCAGCCTAGCTAATTAACACAGGGCTGGGGGAATGATTAAAGGCAGGCTCTGGGTGGCTGCATTGTTCTAGTTTAATTGCTGCTCAGGCCATGATTCAGTGTTGGTTTTGGCACTTGAGCTGCATTTGTCTGGCACGGTGAAATTCCCTGTTATGTGCATGACACTGATCTGTTGGGGATGGGCAAAAGCAGGAGGGTTTGTAACAGTTCTGGTGGCAGGCTTGTGCAAGGATTTGGTTTTGTTGTGTGGGGAAGACCAGGCTGGAGTGGAAAGTGTCCCCTCCATCCCAAGCACTCCGGGACTCTGTGGTTGTAGGAGGGGAGCTCCGGGATGAACCGACCCTTCGTGCAAGCATGTTGTCCAACTGGCCTCAATCCACCCCTGTTTCCTTTGGATCCCTGCTGTAGCCTTGCCACAGCTCCTCTTTCTCACCTTGTCACCTTTTGTTCATGAATATTTAAAAAATCATGTTAATCATAGAAAAAAGGAGCAAAAAAAAAGCAATTTGTATGTGGAAAACTGGTGTAGATACCTCTAAAATCCTTCCAGAGATCAAAAAAAAAAAGTTTTCAGAAACAGAGATTGAGATTCCTGGGTTTATCCAGGCCTGTTGCTCTCCCTGTTCCTGAATAAACACATCTTTGATGCCACGAGCTGCATTTCATGACACTCCCTTAAAAAAGAAGTGACTAAAGAGAGGACAATGTGGAAGACAGCCAATTACTCCACAGATGTAAACGACATTAAAAGTGGTGTGCAACATTACGTATTTATGGCTACAGTTTTGTTCTGCTGTCACATAACACTATGAATAATGCATCAGTCCAAGAACTCGCCATTAAGTGAATTTCTTTGTTGCCTCACTATTAAAATATAAAAATCCTTTTTGTGTGTATATGTGTGACATTAACCCCTTCTGGGAGAAAAATGTAGGGTGGGTGAAGGCACTCTTAGAGTGGCAAACTGAAGTAGATTTTATTCTTTTACAGGCGAGATGATGTTAAGGATTTGAAGACATTCAGGAAGGTTTTTTTTCTGTGGACGAGAGGTGATAAATGCACTTCACTTCTGAAAAACAAACTCCTCAGTACGTGAAGGACAGGGATGCACTGAATCCAGGGGAGAGCCATGGAAATGGTTCAAAATCCAGCTGGAAGTGGCCTTGATGGTCACTGGAGGCACCTTCCAGTCTCAACCCCACTCTAAGGGATGGGACACTGAATAATTACAAAGAGGAGGCTCTTACTCCGGTGGTTAAAGTTAAGCTGAAGAATTTGCTGAGCTGAGATCTGGAACTTCCTGACAACATCTCTGAAGTTCATGGTGTCCACCCCCAGCTCCCGTGGGTTCCAGTCTCTTTTCCATGTTGTCTTCCTTTAATCCTTGTCCTGCCGAGGAGAGAGGGGAGCATCTATTTACAGCCTGACAAGGGAGACCAGAGGGCCAATCTAACTGCTGATTAGGAGAAAATTGCCTTTATGGTTGCAGTCAGTTAAACTGGATATGGAATTTCAGGCCCCAGCTGAAATCCTCGTCCTGTCCTGAGAGTCCTGCTGAGGGAAAAAAAGGAAACCCTAATTCAGTTGAATGAGGGTGAAACAATTTTGGTGTTGTGCCTCCCAGGCTCCTCCATGTAGATGCACGTGATGAGTTTGCACCTCTCAAAAGTAAGATTAAACTTATCTGAAATACCATTTATCTCAGAATGCATTAATCTGATTTTTTTTCTATTTTCTCCTATTTCTCCCTAACGTAATTGACAGCAAAATTGAATTGGTTTCCTACCGAGTTGGACTTGAAAGGTGAACACTGAATTTTCTATTACTTGGTTAAAATGCAATGTGTACACCTCACGATTTGATAAATTCAGACCTGCTGGGGAAAAGCTGGGAACCACATTTTGGACACAAAGGATCAGATCTTGTTTTATTTCGCAGGATCTATTGGTTTAAATTTTGAAGTTATGAGAGGAAAATGGTTTCTCTGCAAAATGTGTTGAAAATTCAGGGAGTTGGTTTCTGGAGCAGGAAGTTCTCAGGTCAGGGAGGATGTTGGAGGAAAAACAAAACAGATACCACCCAAAAAATCCCAAAACAACCACCCCATAAACAAACCCAAACTAACAGAACCCCCAAAACACAGAGAAACTGAGGAAATGAAAATTTAGTGAGGACTGCTCAGGAACAGGACGGGACAACGTGAGCAGAGCGAGAGAGATAAAGTAAAGAGATGTTTCCTTCAAAAGGAGACATTTGAGAGAGCAAAGAATCATTAATTCAGGCACCGGAACAAACCAGCGACTTGCTGTCCTCTGCTCCTAATGGAGTGGGGAAAAGTCTCTGGCTAATGAGTAATTTCCTAATTGTGGAGTGCTGAAAAGCTTTGCTTAGGGAAGCAACATCAGGACAAACATCAGGTGAGCCTAGACCCGACAGCTCTTGCCTCAACAGGTTTGGTAAGCTCGAGGATTTTCCAATCCATCATTCTACAGTTTCAAGTTTATTTACGCGAAGAATTCTGCAAGTCTAGCAAACAAAGCTTTGCCTGCCAAGCCACTTGCACATCAGTGCTGGTATTAATGAATTGAAATAACGTTTCCTGTGAGGTGCTGCCTCTCTGCTGTTTTCCCCTGCCTGGTTTCCTTTCGCTCCCAAGTGACTGCTGCTGCTTCGCTCTGCTGGCGATGTGGAAGGAGGTGCTGCTGGAAGCGTGCTCCCCTTCAAAGCCCTGTGCTCCTCTGAGGTGCAGCGTTAACGATGGAAAGCTTATTCAGCAGATGTTTTAGGGTTTTTAGTGCCTTACTGAGGCATCTCTCCGTAGCCAGGAGGAGAACCTGTGCTCGAGGAAGGTGTGAGCACTTCGTAGAGCAGGTAGTGCTTCTCTCCCGTGTAACTCAGCACAAATCCCTGTGTTCATTTGCACTGCTATGGATTAGCTGGTTTCATTAGCAGCTTCAGAGGCTGGGTGATTAATATTAATAACCCCTGTTAGCCTATAGACTTAATGAGGGCGAGAAACAGCTGGATGCTGTGCGGAACCAGCCCTGGCTCCAGACGCGGTGTCTCTGCCCTGATTGCTGAGCTCTTAACTCGGCAGCTGGGACCGCCAGGTCCTCACGGTTACCTATCAATACCGCTCCTCCTTCCTGCTTCCAGGACCCTTTTAAAGGCTCCTGGCTCCTACCCCGGATCTGGCAGCCTGCTTGGAGCAGCCCTCGGAGTCGGAGGGGTTTTTTTCTGTGTGGGATAGCCGCTTTTGCTCTCCTGGGTGAGTTTTCCTCCCTGCTGCTCTCAGGGACAGAGGGTTCGTTCCTTGGGCTGTCAGCAGCAGCTTCCTCCGTTTGTCCTGGCTCTCCTTAAAAAAAGACTTGTGCGAGCCGAATGCAGCTTCTGAGCCCTTGGGGTGTTGCAAAGTGGGAAAAGCCTACAGGAATGTGAAAGGGCTCCTTAACGCGCGGAGCTGCAGCTCCGGTGGCACCCACCCAGCAGTCGATGCTGGGTCGGGTTCAGGGTCTGAAACCCCGGCAGCAGCGGAGTTATGCGGCTCAATTAGCACAGTTCATAAACTATGCAGCTCAATTAAGGAAGCCCTGTCTGTGGAAAGCCAAGCCAGTGGAAGGAGATGCCTGAAGTAATAAAATATGCGTTCAGTGGGGAAATGATGCAGGTGGTTAATGAAAATGTTACCTGAGATGTGAATGTGTGTGGGGATGTAAAAACAGGGCTGGGTGTGTTTGAGTTTGTCCAAAGGGAGGCTGAGGTGACTTTTTTGTTGCTTGTGAGTATTTTGGCGACCTCGCTGAACCAGCAGTGCTTATAAAGAAATGAGTATGCAAAGTTTCCCTATTTGTGATAAACTTCATCACCGCGGTGGCAGCAGCAGATGTTGGGTTTGTGATGCAAATGAGCCTTTGGAGCAGGGCGGCTGTTAATGAGCTCTGAGCAGTGCACCAGGCAATACCCACCTGCAAGCCCAAACAGCAGTGCCAGGGCTTGGCTCCTCCAAGACCTGGGTCACAATCCCAGAGTTTTATTCAGGAAAAACCTTTTCATTTCAGCAGGGGCTGTGACTGTGGCTGGTACATGGTACCTGGAGAATAAGGGATGTTATCCCTTATAAATAAGGAGAATAAGCAAGATGTGGGATGGAACAAGGGGAACCTCTACATGGTCCTCAAGGCTGATTCCACCAGAATCAGGGGAGCGTTGCCTGATTTTAAGAATTTGAATGGGTTAGTGGAATGTTTGTGGGTGTCCTGCTTGGAGTGCACATATTTAAAGGCCATTAGTAAGGGGTGCCCTGTCCTGGACCTGTCCCCTGCCGAGGCCACCCCAACACAGAGCAGGCTTTGAAACTCGTTATTTATCCCATTCCAGATTTCAGCCTTGAGCCCAGACAATTATTAGCCAAACTGAAACCCCCTGGAGGTGTGATCTGTGAGTCCTGCACAATTCTCCTTGGTTTTCCATGGCTGATTCCTGGCATACAACAGGATTTTGGTGTAGGGACAGGCTGCAGGGACATAAACCTGATTTTGCCATTAGCCTTTTATGTTGGGAGGGGAGTGGGTTCTTATGAATACCCAAAATTAAAGAGACTCCAGCCTGACTGTGAAATTAATAGAGCTATCAACCCCCCTCTGTCATTATACAACAATTGTTAATTATTTACAAGCAAAGTTCTGCAAGAACAGTATTGTAGCTGTCGGCATTGTCGTTATTAAAATTAAAACACTTTGTCTGGGTGGAAGATAACATGAGTCATTTTGGTGAAATGTAATTGAAATGTAATGAATATGGAATATTCTGTTGCTTTTCCCCAATTAGTCGGAGGGAGAACAATAGCCTGTCTCTTCCCTAACAAGATGTTTGTTTTTAAAAGTCTAACAAAATAAATATTTCCAGGGCTTTGCTGAAAAAGGGCGTCATTCATTGTAGCTGTTGCACTAAAAATTAAAACCAAATTTTTTTTTTCCAGGATGGCGGAAAACCCATTTTCATAAAGTAAATTCTCTTCTTTCAGCTGGTGAAAGATGGGTGTGAACCTTTTTGCTTTATTACCGCAATATCTTGGTTTGTCTTATTATTGCAGCAAAGACTTTAAAGCTCATCTTGTTCCACCCTCTGCCATGATCACCTTCCACTATCCCAGGATGCTCCCAGGCCAGTCTGGCTTTGGGCACTTCCAGGGATGGGGAATCCACAATTTCTGGGTGATCTGGGCTGCTATTAGAAGTCAAAATTAGTTCATGGTGAGCAAAGGAAGTTCTGAATTCCTGCTGTACAAGGAATAAAGCTGTTATCAGATGCAGAAATAAAATCCAACCCCTTGCCTGTGCTCTTCTAGTCAGACCACCCTGCCCTGTGAAATTTATTATGTTAAAATCTCTTATTTAGAAAATGAATTTCAGAGTGAGAATATTTCTGTCCTGCCATCATCTCACAAGCTTTTTTACACCCTCATGGAAGTGGGAGAGAAGCCAGCTGTGTTCCTGTTTTTCCTGAGCTAAAAGGAGGATGTAGAGAACACACAATTGGATTTCCCTTAAAGAACAACAATAACAATATCTTTAACATTGGTAAAAGAATGTGTTAACCCCCCATTAATTTTGTATTTGATTGCCCAGGCTGTGGTGCAGTGAACAGGAGCAAAAAAGCCATTAGGAGGAATTGCCATCAAAACTGAGGACCTGTGTGACTGAATGTGTGTTCTAGGGAGCAGATTTTTAAAAGAACTATAATTTATATACTCCTTCAGTAATACAAAAAGCCCTAACAAGAGCAGTACAAACGTTTCCCCTCATTATCTTTGGGCAAACAGGCTTTCCTTTCTCCCAGCAGCTGCCCAAGGGTGCTTGACCTTACACTTGGCTGTTCCCAGTTGATTCCTTTGATATTTCTTTGGCTGTTGTTAGAAAAATGTCCTTGCTGGGACACTCCCAGTGGGGGTTTGCTCCTGTGCTCTCCCAGGAGAGGAGGACACAGCCAGGCTCAGATCCCTAGGGTGAGTTTTAGTTAAGCTTGACTCGGTGGGAATCTGGAATTCATTTGTCAGAGGGAAGTTAAGGGGGAAAGTATGGGCATGCTTGGTGGGGAAGGATCAGGTGTGTGCCTCTGGAATGCTTTGGAGATCGTTTCTGTTGCAGCTGCCAGGCTCTGGAGGTGCTCAGGTAGGTCCTGGGCGCGGGTCCCACCTGGGCAGGTCCCTTTGGAAGGGCTGGCTGAGGTTCAGGAGCTGGTGAGATGCCACAAGTGTCAGCTGAAAGGTGCATTTCCTCAGTGTCCTGCTCTCCCCTGGCTCCTCTTTGGGCTAAAGCTCCTCCAGAGGCACTGACAGGCTCTAGCCTTCGAGAAGAGGCCCCAAAAGTAATATTAACTTCTGCAATTTCCTTGTTACTCTTAAGCAGGTTATTAATTAACTGAATGTAACCACTGGCTGTTGATAAATCCTTTTAACTAATTCAAATTCCATATCGAGCTGGGAGCACTTTCACTCGATCTGCTGCCCAAGTTAAGCTGGGTGAGGAATTATTCCTGATGTGTTTTCCAGCACCGGGGTTGGGGCAGAGGGAGAGAAGATATTTGTTTGCTTGATTCCACATGACAACTCCGGGGTAACTGAATAGACTGTACGGTCGGCTTGACAGGGCTGAGCACCCGCCAGCAGCCTGGCTCACATACCAGAGCCAGGGGGATGGAAGGGGCACTGGCAGCTGGGATGGAGCCCATCCCAGTTTCTCTAAAGAGCACCGATTTGCCATCAATTATTCACGTTCTTCCCAGGTCTTGCTTCTGAGAGGTATGAATAACTTCAGTATGTGTTCGTGTAACAGCTAGAATAGCGAATAAATTGCTGTGAGGAGGGGAGTTGAGGAGCAGGGCTGAGTGTTAAATAATGGAGGGAGTTTGGAGGGAATGTGGTCGTTAGCAGCGTGGCTGTGCCTGGCTTTCTCTGGCTGCAGGAGCTGTGGGATGTGGAAATGAATCCCAGTGATGCCCGTGGGAAATGCTGTGAGTCGGCTGGGGGTGCCAGGGAAGGAAGAAGCGGTGTCTGTGTGTGGGACGTGAACCTGCAGCACCCCTGGGCCCTCCTGGGGCTCAGCTGTCTCCTTCCCCTCGCTGTGCTTGGGGACGCTTTGTCCCTGGGCTCCAGAATTAAAGCCTTGCTTTGGGGGAACCCTGGCACGCTGGGGAGCTGCTGGTCCTATTAAATCACCTGCTGGAGAGACACTGGGGTGGATTGCCAGGTACCTGAGAGGAACTTCAGGACATTCAGTGCTTGTCTGGTGACTGCTGCTTTAGGAGACTTCGAGGTTCAGTGATTTTTGCATTTATTTACTGCTCTAGTCCAATTCTCCTGCCAGAGTGGCATTCCTCATGACAGGGTCCCTGTATTCTGACCCTGTAGTCCCTCATGGTCTGCTCCATTTCCTCCTTCACCCTCTTTAGACAGAAATACACATTATTCCCTTTGTAAAAATTTAAACCAAATTCTTTTTCTGTAACATCACTGTGGTCTTGAAAACGAGTCACAGATCTGAAAGCTCGTTAAGGAGCCTTGAAAATGAGCAGCTTTTGATGGCATCCTTGTGACAGTGATGGAATTGGTGTTTGTTGTGAAGCAATTTATTCCATTTTAGCACAGTGTTGTTCAGTTTAGCCTAATATTTTAATATCAGAGACATTTAAACATGGAATACTTACAAATCTGCCTTACTGATGTTAAAAATGCTATGTCTTATGAAGTGTTATATAAAGCATCAGTGTGTGCTGAACCAGCAGCCAAATATGATTTCTTATAGATTGAAAATCAGAGAAAACTGTCTTGACAGCACCCAGATTATCAAGTAATTTATGTATATAAAAAATTGATCAAGTTGTCTGTTTGCAGCAGTAGAAGCTGCCAAGTTCCTGAGTACATTCCTGCCCTCTGCAGCAGTGCCTCCTGCACGGGTTGTGCAGCCAAAATTGCCTCAGAACTCGGTGAGAGCTCGGGCAGACTCTGACCCATAAACCTGCTGATTAAACCAGTTCGTCACAAGGGAGAATATTCCCACATCTGGAAGGACCCTGAACTGCCTTCAGGCTGTGGTGGTGGCCCAGCCCTGGAATTCTGGTAGGAGAGATCTCTCCAAGGCTCTGGAATTGCTGGTTGTCCTGCAGGGGCCTCCACAGGGACACAGGGTCCTCGTGTTCAAGGGCTGGATGCTGAGAGCAAGCCAGCTCCCGGCACTGCAGCGAGGTGTTCCATCAGTAAAAACCACCTTTAACCCCTAAAATTAATTTTAGAGGTTAAAATTAATTAATAGACCTCATAATTTATCATTTCATTATCTGGTCCAGCTCAGCATCCATGGGGTTTCAGGGGATGTGAAGTGTGGAAACCTGTCCTGACAGAAAAAAAAGAGAGGCTCATAGAAAACAATGATTGTCTTGTGGGACGATTTTAAATATATGCAGCTGATCCCATGGGAACTGCTGAAGACTATGCACCCTGTGTGAAAATTATGCTCCCTCAATATAATCTTTAATCCTTGTCTTTCACTGAAAAATGTGAGAACTTTATTTCCAAGTTTTGAAAGAATGTTCTGTTTTAGGGAGTAAATGCTTTCCAAGCATAAAAATAAAATAAATTTTGATTGGTGCAACACAGAGGGGAAAGATTCTCTGAAATATCTTGTAATATTCTGTCCATGAATTACATATGTGGATTTCTTGGGAAATGTACCCAGGCTTTCTTTTTTTTCCCTGGGTTGGTGCAGGGGGGAAAGGAAGCATCCATCAGTCTTGGCAATATTACAAACTTCTGTAACTCTTTGAGACAGCAATTCCACAAAATTCTTTCTTGTAAGATGGGGAAGAAGACTTTCAACCAAAGGGAATTCTACCTGAAATTCAGATTTTTCTTTGAGGATGATTCTAATCTTCCTGCCATTCATGCAAAAGGAACCAACAAATAAATACGC
Organism: Anomalospiza imberbis; assembly: GCF_031753505.1. Taxonomy (NCBI): domain Eukaryota; kingdom Metazoa; phylum Chordata; class Aves; order Passeriformes; family Viduidae; genus Anomalospiza; species Anomalospiza imberbis. The sequence continues at coordinate 1,302,547 of NC_089690.1, read as the reverse complement.
AGTTGTTTGCAAACGTTTGTCCCCGGAGCACAGAAATCCAAACCTGCTCCGTTCACTCCATGCTCGTGTGAATAACCAGCCCAGGGCTCAGCAGAGCTGCTCCCCTGGCCTTGAAGGGCCCAGGTGCTGAGGGTTAAACCCTGTTTGGTGCGAACCAATCACTCCTGGAGCAGTCCTGGGGGCTTTTACAGTCTGGAAAGGCAGGGTCACTGACACTCTTTTCCTTCTCTTTTCCTCCAGTGCCTTTCATGCACAGCACTCTGGAATCCATGAGTTAAGCATGGCAACATGGCTGCGAGGTAAGGAAAGAGTTTTTGTTTCCTTTTTAAGGTTACTCAGTGCTCTGGGCTGTGTTGTGCCCACAATAAGACAGCTCCCAGTTCCCCAAGACGAGTCTCTCCAGGTCGAGGGAATTCCCAGATCACTTTCCTCTCCCATGGAATTTACTGGATGCTGCAAGTTACATTTTTGAACCAGATGCTCGTTCTGTACCTTTTAGATTTTGAAGACTTCAGAAAATGAGTGTGGCCTTGTGGTTAGCAAAGAGCTATGGCACCTGTAGTGGCTCAGCCCTTCCGTGGGGAGTAAGAAATTCCATTTGGGAGTTGTGCTGCAGCATCTGGGGACAACCATGGTGTGGTGCCTGTGGCAGACTGGGTTAACAGAGGATGTTCTGGTAATTAACTGGAATTCCTTGGGAGCCCTTTGGGAGCATCCCTGTCCTCACTGCAGCTCCAGCAAGGGAGAAACCAGAAAATCCTGTAAAGGTTCACTTATCATGAACTCCAGTGGCCTGAGTTCCTTAAAATTCCTTAAACACAGTGAAGGCTTTCCTGATGGTTGTTGTGTAGCACAGAACTAGACAAAAAATGTCATTGCACAATTGCTTGAAGGTTGTGGTTCTGTTTTCAGTGGGATAACACCCAGAAAATGAAGCAGCCAGATTTACATTTCAAGTCTTTTGGATGTTAAGGAAATTATTTTCTTGTAGAATTTCCTTCATTGTAAATATAAAAATTTTTATCTTCTCCCTTCCTCTTTGGTTTAAAAGATTATATATTTTTTTCTTGTCCTTCTAATGTCATTCTGCAGAAGCTGAGCTCCTGAAAAACTGTAAGGCTCAGCCTTTCAGCTCAAGTTCAAATGGCTTTTGGATGCCTGTAGGTCCAACTGCCCTTTTACATGGGATTTTTATTGTTCATCTACTATTGGGGGAATTATTTTGCAAACAGACCAATTCAGTAGCTTCAAGCTCTGAAACCTGTCAGGCTGGCTTTTATTCCGATAGCTTCTGATAAGGAGCTTTGGTAAGAATGCTGTGCCTGCAGCAAGTGGAGAGACTCACCTTGGAGGGGAGCAGCTTCAAGGTCCCAGGGAAAGGGTGGCTCTTTCAGCCTGGCATGAAAAGGGAAAGGAGGAGTTGAAAATCAGATCAAACCTTGGAATTAATGTGGGACTGCACCAGAACCAGTGCAAGTGGTTTGTGTTAGAAGCTGAGGGTTTTTTCCTGCATAACGATGACTTGAAGCTTGTTCTGAGTGCTGGAGTTCCTGCTTTGTTCCCCGTGTTTTGGCCTTGGAAAGGTGCGAATTCCTGCTGTGAATCTCCTCTGCAGTGCCAGGGGGATCCAGGCAGGATGGGCAAACTTTGGCCAAACCCTTTGCCTTTTCCGTTCCTTCTGTGCATGGGACAAACAGAGCTAGTGAGGAAACTCTGATGGGTGGTGTGGAGTCAAGCTGATGGAGACTGGAGGTGCTGAGACGCCTCAGGAGCCACACCCTGCAGGAATATTATTGCCCAACTTGACCCTTTAAAAAAAGAAAATTTAAAACCGGCATTTTATAAGACACATGATTTGTTTTCCCTCTTGCTCAGTGGCTGCTGCCTATTAATAGCAAACCTTGTAGTGAGCAAGGGAATGCTTAAGGAACAATTCTCTTTCATGCTGATGGAAGGAAAGGATTTCCAGCACTGTTACACAATGTAAGCATTAAGGGGATTTGCTGTAATTCCACTTCCAAGAGCTCACAATAAATAAATGTTTTCCTGCATTATCTGGAGTGTTGTCTATAAAACTCACATAAAATTCTCTGTTTAGGTAGAGCTCAGGAGCTCTCTGAGAAACTCCTGTGCAGGAGCACACCCAGGGGAGGATCACGTGCAAAAGGCCAGTGATATTCCCAAGGATCAGGGAATATCCTCAGCTGGAAGGGGCCCAGGAGGATGATGAAGCCCTGCAGAAAGGGCTGCTGTGTTTCAGAGCAGCTGATCCAAGGGAGGGCTCGGCAGACCTTCCTTCCTGGAGCACTTTTCTGCATTATGTGGGCACATTTTGTTGTGCTACTCCTGAGGCTCATGTTAAAAGCCAAAGCAAACCTCAGACTCTTTTGTGCTCATGTAAAGGCTGCAGAACGAGGGCATTTATTCCTTTGGCCAGGAAATCTCCTCTCCAGCTAGGCTGTTCACTTGTTGTCTTTCTTTCAAACAGTGTGAGTTTACTGAGGGCTGTTTCCCCTCCTTCCCAGGGAAGGATAGCTTTCCACTAACACAGAGAGTTCTGTTTCCTCTATTAAAAACAACTGCCCTCGAGTGGAGCAGGCTTTGTATTTTGCCCTGGAAACAGAGCAGCTCATTCAGAGATAAGGCCTCGCTGCATTTGGGTTTCTTGGTCACCTGATGGAGCCCAGGGTAACTTTTAGGCTGCTTTAGTCTGCATTCCTGGGATGCCTTCCCCGTGGCACCGCAATTCACAGCTCCGGGATGCCTGCCTGCCAGCCTGCCCCTGGGTGCTGCCAGGGGGGACAGGAGCAAAGGGGCAGGCTTTGTCTCCAGAGCACCTGTCCCCATCCCTGAGGATGGCCTGGGGGCATCCCGAGCAGGTAAAAAAAAAAAAAAAAATCTGTGTCTGTTTTATTTTTGGACTTGGGAATGGCTGAGTGTGAGCAGGTGAGTATCTGAGCTCCCACCCTCCCTGTGGTTCAGGTGGGTGACTTGTGCCTCGGGATTTGCAGCCTCAGCTCCTTTCTGCTCCTTTCTGCTTCTGCTCGCTGGGGTTGGGAGTCCTGTGGAGCAGCATTGGTAGAGCTGGGGAAATGAAATCAGCCCTGCCTTGTGGCATCAGCAAGTGCAGCGTGCTGCCTGATAAAACAGGGATTGGTCCAGGGAGCTGCTTCCAGAAGGTTCTCAGTGTTTTGCCTTGGTTTTGCCCCTTCTGTGGGTGCCCCAACCCTGGCAGTGTTCAAAGCCAGGCTGGGTAAGGCCTTGGGCAACCTGGGCTAGTGGGAGGTGGCCCTGCCCATGGCAGGGGGGTTGGGACTGGATGGGCTTTAAGGTCCCTCCCAATTCTTTAACAATCTGTGATTATATTTGACTCTTTTCTTTCCCTGAAAAAGAGACTAAAATAGGGATTAAGGGCGCTCCGTATCTCAGATAATAATTATAAGGGATGTATCTTGTGGCTTTGTCAACTCCAGAGAATCCAGAGGAATTGGCACCAGAGTGAATCCAAGTGGGACCTAAGCAGAGCTTTGGGATTGGAGTGCAGGAGTTCCCAAAGTGTGAGCCTGGCTCAGCCTCTTCCTCAGCCAAGGAGAAGAGCAGAGTTTCACCTCGGCCAAGGCTTTGTTTTACAGGAGCTTAAAAGACCCTAGGGATCATTTTGGCAACAAAAGTGACAGTTTCTTCTAAACAAAGCTCGCTATCTTCTCAGTCTTGCTAGAGATGTTTTTCTGGAGTCAAGCCACAACAAGCCAGGAAACAAAGGAAGAGGCTGCACCCTCCTCCTCCTCCTGGAGCTCTGCTGCTCAGGGAAAGGGGTGTGGAGTCCTCCGCAGCTGGTTCAGGGGCCAGCCTGCTCAGGTTCCTTTCTTCAGGAAAGGAAGAAAACTTTGGCTTCACTCAATATGTATTTTTTAATAATTTTAAGCTACTTCGTGTTTGAAGGTAAAAATTCCTGCAGTTCATGAATGTGCTTAAGGCTGTCCCCGTCTCTGGGGGTTCTGCGTGGCACTTTCACACACATTTAAAAATCTCTGCTAAACTGGAATATGCCGACCAATGCATTTGCTAACTTTCTTGTTTTGTTTTAATTGTTTTCTTTAAGACTGGGGCCAAGGGAGCCTTGAAATACAGTCCATATTTATCCTTCCTATGAAGCCGACTGCTCCTGGCCGGGATTGCTCCGGTTTCGTCCCCAGCTGAGTGCCCATGGTGCCTGCAGAGCGCTGAGCAGGGCCATGCATCACCTCTTCGGGCTGGTTTTGGCACAGAAGGACCTGTCCCGGGCAGGGGATCTCTTCTCCCTGGAGGATGCTGAGATCGAAGGAAGCCTCTCTGAAGCTCTTGAACAGATCAGAATCATTAGTTCAGCTGCAGTGAGTGAGACATTGTCCTTAATACAAATTTTAATGAGATTATGTTGTGTAAATAAGGGGGGGGGGTAAATAAAAAATTTAAATCTCTGATAAGACTTGAAGAGCAAATATTTTAAATATATTTACAAATTTAAATAAATCTATTTTATTTATATTTATGTGTATGTATAAATAAATATATATTATTTTAATAAATATTATATATTTATCTTTTATGTATATCTACTTATATAAAGATTTATGTTTTAAATGTTTAAAAATATTTTAAAACGTGCTGACAAAATCCAGTTCCCACCCAATTCGAAGATAATTCCAGTTCATCTTCATAATAATTTTTATCAAATATTTATTTAAAGCACACTAAAGATTACATGAAATTACAGGGGTCCATACCTTCCCAGTAATGAGAATTGAGACCCGTGGGATGACAAATTCCGGAGTTCTATCACGCTGAAGGTTTGTTGTAAAGGTGGGCAAGGAAAAATGGACACTGGAATGCTGCAAAATCTTAATTTGGTGGGGTCCTGGCAGGCCGGTTCATTGGCAGATGTTTTGTGCTGTGCCCCAGGACTACCAGACCAATGACAACGACCAGGCTGTGGTGGAGATCTGCATCACCCGCATCACCTCGGCCATCAGGGAGACTGCCTCCATCGAGAAGCACGGCAAGGCCCTGGTGGCTCTCTGGGAGTCCTGTCTGGAGCACAACCTGAAGCCCTCTGGCAAAGACGAGGATGCCCCCCATGCCAAAATTGCCTCTGACATCATGAGCTGCATCCTGCAGGTAGAGCTGGGCTGAGAGCAGCAGCGCTGTGCTCTCGGGGCCAATGGTTTTGGTTTTGTTGTTTAAAATGCTTTTGTAACTCTGTTTTTGGGTGCTTGTGAGTGGTGATGTTTAAAACTCGGAGCTTGGGGAATTGCATCATGGTGATTCCTCCTCTCTTGGAATCGTTGAGGTAACTCGTAGAACCATGGGATGGTTTGGGTTGGAAGGACGTCGGAGCCCATCCAGTGCCACCCCTGCCATGGCAGGGACACCCTGCACTGTCCCAGGTGCTCCCAGCCCTGTCCAGCCTGGCCTTGGGCACTGCCAGGGATCCAGGGGCAGCCACAGCTGATTTATAAAAGTACATTTGCTGCTCCCTAGAACAGAGCTTTTATTGGCAAGCTCCTTTGCATTAAAACAAAGAGGTATAAACAGAGGTTTTCCAGCAGATGTGGGGGACAATTGGAACAATAATGAATATCTGCCAGCTGGTCTGGATCTCAGGCAAGTCTCTGATATCAGCAGCAGGGAGGTCCCCAAGGTTTGCAAACATCACTGTATCACTTTATTGAAATCTGCTCTTCATTGTCACCTCCACATCTTCTAAGCGTGCCTTCCTGCCCTGATGTTTATCATGGAACAAATGAAACCTTTCTCCTTCCCTCTGAATTCAAACTTTTTCTTAACTAAGGATTTTATCTCTATTGTAAGGGGTGGGGGAAAAAAAAGAATTGTTCTTTGGAATTTTCTTAGATCTTTTAAATCCTGGTCAGAGAGCCAAGCCTTATCTTCCCATTCTTTGTGTGGAGTAGCAGAGCAATAACTTGGAGCAGCATTTGGCTCCTGCTCCGTGGTGCCTCAGCCAAACATAACAAGGCATTATGTTGATTTAAACATGCTGCTGCAGAAAGCTCCATTTATTTGAAGGGCTTTTCTCATTAAAGATGCAGCTTTTGGTCATATGGCAGCTGCCAGAATTATCTGTCTTGACACCAAGGGGTGGCTGCAGTCCCTTCTTCCTCAGGGGTCTCTGGAAGGGAGTGTCCACTGCTTGGCAAGTCTCTGCTCCAAGGGAAAATCCTCAGAGCTGCTCAAGCTCTTTGGAATAACAGATTTGGGGTTTCTCAGTCTAAATTTATTCTATTCAGAGCTGCTCCAGAATGAAAGTCCAGAAAATCTGCTTTGCCTTCCTTAGCACTGTTCTGTTGCTGTCTCAAACATCTGGGTTCCAGGTTTGCCTGGGATTTCAGCTGCTAATTAGACATAATCGCACTGCAGGATTACTTTCAGAAACAGGGGTGTGCTCCAGTTTGAAAGATCTGAGTGGAGAGGAGAGCACAGCACTGGTTAAGGAGGCTCCAGAGGGAATGTGGGTGCTCAGTGACACACTGTGTCCTGCTGCTGGGGGAATTCAGCAGGCAATGGATGTGTGTGCTTTGTACACACAATTTTCTGTATAAGTAATAGCAGACAACCTTTCCTGACCTTAATTCAAAACCCCAGTGTACACTCAGGGCCCCTAAGGTTCCAGAAGCTTGGAGCCATTTTAGGAAGAGGAGTTTGCACTCCTGAAAAATCTCAGTGTTCAGAGGCATTGGCTGGAGGTGCCCAGAGCAGCTGGGGCTGCCCCTGGATCCCTGGAATGCCCCAGGCCAGGCTGGACAGGGCTGGGAGCACCTGGGACAGTGGGAGGTGTCCCTGCCATGGCAGGGGTGGCACTGCGTGGGATTTAAGGACCTTTCCAGCCCAAACCATGCTGGAATTCTGTGAGTTTAAATAAAAAAACGAAGTCTTAATGATTACAGAATAATTAATGATCAATACTAGAGCTGTCATACTGTGAGCAAGTTTCCAGGGAGCTCCAAGGTGTTTCCTGTGCTTGGGATGATGGACGCAGCCTCTTCTTCCCAGGGAGCACCAAATACAAAATGTCTCATTAGAAATGTTAGCATGTAGTTACTGCACTTCATAGCTTCTATATTTTATTTATGCACCAGATATTTTGTTACTGTCCTTCTGCTTCCTCTAGCAGAAGACAAAGATGGGGCTGTTCTAAACTTTTCCTGCTGCAGTAGTTTTAAATTTCTGTATTTGCTCTTTCTTTGACTCCTGCCTTCAGTGGTGGTACCAAAACATGACCTTTCTTGACAAGTTTTTTTCTCTTTTCCCCTTGTTGCTTTCACTTTGGTTTCCCTAGTCTGCCCAGCACTAGGCTATTCTATAAATATTTTTTTTTTTTGCATTTTTGCAGAATTACAACCGGCCTCCAGTGATGGCCTTGGCTGTGCCAGTGGCAGTGAAATTCCTGCAGAGGGGCAACAAGGAGCTGTGCAGGAACATGTCCAGTTACCTGTCCTTGGCTGCCATTGCCAAGGCTGAGCTGCTGGCTGAGCACACAGAAACCATCGTCAGGAGTGTCCTGCAAGGTAGGCCCAGCCCAGAGTTGGGGTTTAACCCAGTGTGTGACCAGATCAGGCTGTGCTAGGCCTGTACAGAAACATTACCTTATGGAATCAATCAGTCACTGGGGTGGGAAGGACTCCAGGATCAATCCAACCATTCAAACAAATCATATGAGCAGTGTAAAGCAGACCTATGGAAATATCTATGAATGTGATCAAAGGTATTAATCACACTCTCACAACGGGCTTTCTCAAGGAACATGTGAATTTACTGTACCTCTGGAGGTTTTGGTATGGATTGGCTGACCCACAGGGCAGGAAATACATCTGTACTCGTTAATATTCCCTGCTAATGGACTCCAAATTATCGGCCCTGATATGAGGCACCAGCCATGGAGCTCTTATCCTTCCTCTTAGTGTCACTGGCAAGGCTCCAAAAGAGAAATGGGGATGAAATTAATCCCATTCTGTGGTGGAATAGTCAGATGGAAGATATAAAAGCTTTGTAGTGGTTCTTTCATTTTGCCTACGTTATTAGCTTTATATAGAACAATGTTGCTAATCTCTTTACATTTTATTTTTTGTGGTTTAAAAAGCCAAAAATATTCATTCCTCTATAAAAGGAACTCCAGTGGAAATGGAGTAATAAAGTTCACAGTGTTTGTTGCAACACAGTGCTACTTCAGTGGTAAAACCAGTGTTCTCCTTCAAGTAGGGGCAATAGCAGTAAGTAGCAATAACTATTTATTAAAAGAACATTATTATGAGGCTGTTAAGCCCTCAAATTAAACGTGCGCATCCTGTATTTATTAATTTCCAAATTAATTTATAAAATACTTTATAAATTTATTCTTTTAAGTCTTACTAATGCGCTAACATTATGCGTTGCCCCTTGTAAGTGTGGGGCAGTAGAACAGAAAGAAACAGTGACTATATCCATGGTTTTGGGAAAAGTGGTGCACAGGCACAGCGGAAGGTTTCAGCACGGCTGAGCTGTGCATTTGTGTTCTTCCACCAGCAGATGTTGCTGTGGATATCAGGTTTGGGCACTGCAGCCTGGAAGGGGCCCTCGGAACAGGCAAAACGATTTGTTTTGCGTAGTGACTTAATTACACTGCACGTAATTGGCGTTTGAGGCAGGAGAGGCTGGGAGCTGAGCTGCCCTGAGAGTGTTTGCTGAAGGGAGCAGGAGGCGAAGCTGCTGAGGATGGATTTCCAAGGCAGGTTTTGGAGACAAAGCCGTGTTGTGGGGCTGCACAGACGGGGCTCAGCCTCGTGGCACCAGCCTGAGCAAACTTTGGCCCCTTGCCTGCGAGTGTTGGAGAGGAACTGGAGCTTTTCATTACTTGGGGCAACTCTCTGGCTGCATGAGCAGGTTCTTATCTCATGAGCTAAAAAAGAGCTCTTCAGAAAGGGTTTGACTGCCCTGCCCCGGTGAGCGTGGGCTCTGAACGTGCTGTGGCTGGCACTGGCCCTCAGCACCGGGGTCACACGGATTTATTCCCATTTATTCCTAGGGACAGCAACAGCTCTGCCCTGTCACACAGATTTATTCCCATTTATTCCCCAGGGACAGCAACAGCTCTGCCCTGTCACACAGATTTATTCCCATTTGTTCCCCAGGGACAGCAACAGCTCTGCCCTGGCATCCGAGCATCCCGTGGCTGCTCCACCTGCCAGGGCAGCTCAGGCATCCTGTGGTGCTGGGCTCTGGCTCAGCCTCGCTCCTCCCTCTGTGCTGGCAGTGCAGGATTGCAGAGGCTTTTTCATAACTGGAGCCCAAAATGCTATTTCCTCCACACTGCTGACAAAGGAAAGCGCGGTCGGGCGAGGAAGGAAGGAGGGAAGTGTGCTGGTGGAGGTGGGTTGTGGGGCTGGTGCTGGGGGTGATGAAGGAAGAGCAGAGCGCTCTGGAAAAGGGAAGTGTTCCAGCTGAGTCAGTGAGGATGGAAGGCCTGGCTCTGCACTTGGTCCTCTGCCAGACCTGAGCTGAGACAGGAGAAGGCTCCTTCCAAGACAAAGCATTTCAGGTATGAGCTGCAGTGAGAGGAGCAGCCAGGAAGGATTTCTGGAGGTCTTTCTGAGGATTTTCCTTTTCCTGCTGCATTTTGTGGGCATTTGTTTTCACTTAATGGAGGGCACTGAACAGAGGGAGGATTTGAGAGTGGTTTTGCACAATGGTGGGACCCTGAGTGTTTCTGTAACTCTGAGGATCTGGGTTTGGGCTGCCAGAGATGAACAGAGCTAAGGTTATTTGCAGATATTACTTAGTGAGGGATTTTTGTCAGGTTTACTGCCAAGCATTTATAACGTAGATACATTTTTATTGCAGGGTAACAGGAAAAATTCCAGCAATCAGAGCAATTCTTTTCCCTTAAATAAGCAGAGCTGCCAGAACTTTGAAGCAGGTCATGTAACTTTAGGTATGAAGCACAACCCTCTTGAATGGCACAGGGAAGTGGAATTTACCTTTTTTTACTACTTTTGTATCCGGGCAGCAAGGATCTGTCACGGTCAGGAGGAAGTGTAGCAGCAACACGTCAAGAAATTGTCAAAGCGTGTTCTTAGGACATCTGTAGAGAATGAGAGAGACAGGGAAACATGGGAATAGAGAAGAAGGATGGGCTGCTTCCAGGGGAAGTAGGAATTGTTTGAATAAGACATTCCTCATGATGACTTCTTCAGAGGCTTCAACAGGTAGCAAGTAATGGTTCTTGTAAATGGTTACATGCCCACTGAGCAGGGTATTCATCATTCTCTGCTTGTGCTCTGTCTTCTACATGAAAATCATCAGCAGTTCCTTGGCTCTCTGCAGCTGCTGCTGTGCCTGGGTTTTTAGGGGATTTGGGATAAGTTTGTGTGAGAGAAGAGAATCACTGGCACTGAGCAGCAATTCTATCTTGTACAGCCCCCCCTGAGGACAGCAAACAAGTCCAAATGTACCTTAAAACCTGGCCCCAGAGGGCCAGGATTGTGCATGGGGTCCCTGCTCCTGTGAGATGTTGCTATTGACGTTTTCTCTATCAGCAGCTAAAACTGCAAATGTGGAAAAAGCTCCACTGGGGACATGGTTCAGAAATTTAGATCATGAGAAGAGTAGAGAGTTTTAGTCTAGTAAAGTATCTTTATTTACAAAACAACTTTACAAAAATAATTTCAATAAAATTATCACAAAGTCAATGTACAATATAATACAGCTGCATTTCCTCCCAATGTCACGTCAGATTATGATGGGGAATATTATTTTTATATCAATCCATGGCATAAATAATGCTTTAAACATGGAACTAGCTTTCTTAAGAGTCTACACATTACTAACAACGATTAATAGACAACACATTTCTTGATTTGGGTGGTTCCTCTGTAAAATTCACATTAACACTATAGAACCCAAGGATTGGAGGAGCCTGGAATGGTTTGGGTTGGAATGGACCTTCAAGCTCATCCAGTCCCAACCCCTGCCCTGGGCAGGGACACTTTTCACTGTCCCAGGTTGTTCCAAGCCCCAGTGTCCAGACTGGCCTTGGGCACTGCCAGGGATCCAGGGGCAGCCACAGCTGCTCTGTTTTGCAGAGCCAGGTCAGATTTTCCTCAGCAGGGATGTCGGGAGCTCCATTTGGCTCCTGAATGTCCATGGTGACCCTGACTTCATACATCAGAGAGCCCTGCACTGGAGAGACAGAGCTGCCTGACCCAGGAGCAGCTTGCCCAGTGCCACGCCTTGCTCTGTGGCTGTGCTTTCAGGGTTTCTCCAGGACAGCAGGCAGAGATCGATCCCATCCCCACAGTGCCTCCTTCTGTGAACTTGCAGCGCTGATGTTCCTTGGGAATTCCAGAGGCAGGGGCTCCTGCAGCTCCGGCTGTCCGACGTCGGCGTTCAGCTCCGTGCAGCCCCCGGGCTTTAGGACACGTACTGGGCCCCTCCGTAGGGCAGCACCTCGGTGACCCCCCAGCCCACCACGTTGCCCCGGGTGCCACAGGAGTCCCCTGCGCTCTGAGCCGTCACCTCGGCGGCGCTGAGCACCCGGTCCCACAGGTTAAAGCCGGTCAGCTTCCCCGAGAAGGCCAGAGCTTCGTCGAAGCCCCCTCCCACGCAGCAGCCGTTCTTCTCCTGGCCGAGCTGCAGGATGCCCCCGTCGGGGATGGTGTGAGCCCCGGCCACGTCCCAGGCGCTGGCCGCCAGCTCCCCCTGTGCCCACAGGGATGCAGATCCGTTCTCCGAGCTCCAGGTGCCGCACAGGTGGAGCCACTTCCCGGGAACAACCACGTTTGTGGCAGCCAGCTTGTGCTGGGCACTGCCCACAGCGAGCACGGCCGAGGCCCGGCTCAGGTACAGCTGGATTTCGTAGGGGTTGAACTTGGTTCCGTAGGAGAAGACGATGGTTTTGTCCAAGGCCTCGGTCACCTTGAGCCAGATGCAGGCAGTGAAGGAGCTCAGGGTCATTCCAGAGGTGGGGTGGACGCTCCCAAAGATCTTCCTCGAGCGCATGGGGAACAGAATTGCCGTTTCACAGCCTGGAAAGGTTCAGAAGATTGTCAGGTAAATCAGAGCTGGTTTATTTGTATGTTCACAGCTGGGGCCATTGTCAGGTAAATCAGAACCGGTTTATTTGTATGTGCACAGCTGGGGCCATTGTCAGGTAAATCAGAACTGGTTTATTTGGTGCACAGCTGGGGCCATTGTCAGGTAAATCAGAACTGGTTTATTTGTACGTGCACAGCTGGGGCCATTGTCAGGTAAATCAGAACTGGTTTATTTGTACGTGCACAGCTGGGGCCATTGTCAGGTAAATCAGAGCTGGTTTATTTGTATGTGCACAGCTGGGGCCATTGTCAGGTAAATCAGAACTAGTTTATTTTTACGTGCACATCTGGGGCCATTGTCAGGTAAATCAGAGCTGGTTTATTTGTATGTGCACAGCTGGGGCCATTGTCAGGTAAATCAGAACTGGTTTATTTGTATGTGCACAGCTGGGGCCATTGTCAGGTAAATCAGAGCTGGTTTATTTGTACGTGCACAGCTGGGACCTTTGGCATTGCACGGCATCATTAAGATTGGAAAAGACCCCTGTGATCACCAAGTTGTGGCTGCCCCATCTTGGCAGTGTCCAAGGCCAGGCTGGACACTGAGGCTTGGAGCAACCTGGGATAGGGAAAGGTGTCCCTGCCGTGGCAGGTGGGATTGGAACAAGATGATCTTTAAGATCCCTTCACCCCACACCATTCCATGATTCTGTGGAGTCCACTGCCAGCCCAGCACCACTGTGCTCACCACTAAACCAGGCCCTCAAGTGCCACATCCACCCATTTCCATTTTTGAGCACTTCCAGGGATGGGGACTCCACCTTTCCTCTGGACAGCCTGTCCCAATGCCTGGTCCAATGCTCACTTCCAGGCTTCCCAAAGGGAGCTGAGAGCTCAGCCCATCCAGTGGGATGCAGGAACCTACCCCAGGATGATTGGCAGGAGCTGTCAGAGCTGGTGGAGGAATTGCTGGACACTATGGCAAGGGATAATCCAGCTGCAGGAACCTCTTGGCTCTTCCCTGCCAGCACAGGGGGCACTGCACAGTCCTGGGACACCCAAAGGGTGAATGCAGCCTGTCTGCCCTGCTGCCTCCTTTGGGAAGATGGGCTTCCCAGCTCTGAATGGAGCACCACCCCTGGGAGAGGGGACTCTGTCAGCCCCTGGAATTGGGTAATTCTGCCAGGTAACTGGGTAACCCCCCCTCGTGATGTTTTATCCTCTGTTCTAAGTGAGGAGTAGTGAAAATACCAACATTGTGCTGAGGGAAGGCGTCAGGGATCCCCTCAAAGAGCAGGTTTGGACACTGTGGCATTCCCAGGACCAGGACAAGGCGGGAGGCTGTGCCTGGAGAAGGGAACTGCTGGGAGGCTGTGCCATGGAAAACAGGCATCAGGGCACAGGAGCTGCTGAAAAGCAGAAAATGTTGGCAGGCATATGCTGAGATGGGCTTGCTTCCTTAATTTACATGACTCCCTTTCCTTTAGGATTTTTGGGTCAGGAGCTTTCATGGGCACCGGTTAAATGGGGGAAATGATGAGACATCTGATACTTTTTAACCAGCTCTTCTCTCATGTCCAATTAATCAAAGTGCTGATGGTAGAAATTAGATTAGCTAAAACCACTAACAGAAATTTATGCAACTTGGGAAAGCAACTGGTGATCAGTAAAGCCAAGACATTTCTGGTGGTTTCTGTGCTGTTCCCTGGTTGCACCTAAGTTAATATCCAAGGTGACAGGAGGGAACAAGCAGCCCCTTCTCCAATTAAGCTGCTTCATTTCCTGTTTAAAGAAGCTGGAGGATCTGAAATGTCTAAAACGTGTGTGGAAATTTCTGCTCCAGGGAATGAAGGACTCTTTGTGCCCTCCAGGACTGAGCTGCTGTGGTATTTCATGGGCTGCTTCCCTCCAGCTTTGAGCAGATTTTACATATTCCGTTGACCCTTTTGAGGAGGGGCAGGGTCAGTGAGCCACTGCTGGGGATTCTCCTTAAAATGCTACTTAGGAGCACTATTGTGAAAAAGCTTTTAATTGGCAGGCTTTCAGGCTCTATTATCAAAGCCTCAACAAAATTAAAACCAGCCTCAGTGAAGAACAAAAAAGTGTGATTAGAAAATCCCTCAAGAATATGGCTGGCAGTAAGTCAAGATGTGAGAAATTAAAGTCAGTTGCTAAAAATTCCCTTGGAAAAAAAAAATCCAGAGACATACTCTGGAAGTACTTAAAATGTAGCCTTTAAATTTACAAGTATGGTTGTTTTATGTAAAATCATAAAGCTGGTGGGAACCAGTGGAAATAAACTGAATTTCCACTGATGATCCTGAATGCAGGTCGAGTTTGTTGCTCTCACCTAGTGCAGAGTAGCTGCTGAGGCTGGCTGGCGTTCAGGGAGATACGGAATGAGATCATGCTCTCCGCAAGGTTTGTGTTTGGGGAAAAGAGGAATATGCTCAGAGACCTCATCCCAAGGCACAAAGATTTCTGAGGTGTTGTTATTAAGCAGTGGAAACAATTTGCTTCTAAAGCTGAGTCTGCCCTGCATGAAGGGATGGGCTCAGGTTGGGCTGTAAAAGCTTTGATGTGAACAATTTTGTGGCTTTTGTTGCCTTTGCTGAAGCAATTACTGCTCCTCTCGGCTCCCTGGTGGGAGAGTTCCCTCTGGAGACGCTGCACCCCCTCCTTCCTACGCACCCACCCTGCGGGGGTAGATTTTGGGGGGGTTTAGGTGGCAATAATTTATATTTGTGGAAAGCGGAGCCATTAAGCAGCAGTGAGAGCTCGCTGGTGGGCAGGGTGATTTCAGTGCAGTTTATCTTGCACGTGGTGATTCCTCAACAAACTGAGGGGCTGCTCTGCCACACCCAAGCTGCTGCTGCTGCTTTTTTGGGTGTCTCCTTGCCCTGCACAGAAAACCTGAGTTGGGATTTGAGGTATGAGCCCACCTTCCTACAGCCACCCCACTGGCCAGTGCAAATGTTTTGGAAAGGGAAAAATCCCCCGAACTGCAGCAGCACGGGTTACTGATTTCTCTGTGCCATTGGGAATATTCAGGGCAGAATATTCCCCCTGGCATGCAGGGAATGTGCCCTCCCTGCCCTGGAAGTGTGCTTGGCTGGCTGGCAGCAGCGTGTCCAGCTCTTGGACACCGGAGCTGGTGAGATGTTTGTGGAGGAAGAGGAACGAGTGGGAACGTGCAGGAGAACAGGAGAGCTCCGTGACTGCTGCAAACGCACAGGAGCCACCAGCTGGGAAGGCAAAAGGTGAGAGAACACAATCTGGATGTCTAAAATACATTTGCTGCTCTCTGACAATGCCTTTGATCTGGGACAGCCTGGAGGAGGTGGGATCCTGGCTGGCTCTGCCCTGCACGAGGACTTTGATGAAACCTTTCTTTGATCCCACGTTTGAAAAGCTCAGTGCCTCTTTTTCCACGAGTTCTGGGGTTCCCCCCTTCACACACAGCCTGTTCAAAGCTGCCCTGCTGCTCCTGGGGCTGCTTTGGAGGTGCCCAGGAGGGGGTTTGTGGTTCCCTGTTAGTTTGAGTGGCCTCCCCGGAGCTCCCACCCTGCCTTACCTGCTGGCAGCAGGTGCTGAGCTGCCCATTGCTGCGACGCCCTCAGCTCAGCCCGGGTCTGCTGCAGCTCCTTCCACACCGAGCTCAGGATGAGGTTGTCCCCTCTGGCGTCCAGTTTGTCCTGCTGCAGAGCTGTTTCCTGTGCCTGCTCCTGGGCCCTGCTGC
The DNA here is from genome assembly GCF_031753505.1 of Anomalospiza imberbis. NCBI lineage: Eukaryota > Metazoa > Chordata > Aves > Passeriformes > Viduidae > Anomalospiza > Anomalospiza imberbis. The sequence continues at coordinate 1,286,743 of NC_089690.1, read as the reverse complement.
GCCAGGCGCTCTCCAGCCAGCCCAGCCTCACCGACAGGTTGTGGCTCAGCTGCAGGACGTGCTCCAGAACCTTCCCTTGCTCCGACTCCTGCAGCCTCCTGGCTTCCTCAGCCTGGTCCCTGCTCCTCACCAGCACCTGCTCCACCTGGGACACCACGTGGGAGGTGACAGTGGCAAAGGTGCCCGCCAGGGTGGTGGCCAGCTGGCTCAGCTCTGCCTTCAGGGTCTGCAGCTCCGCCCTGGGGAGCTCATCCAGAGCCTGCAGCATCATGTTCTCCTTCATCTGTGAGTTCTCCAGCATGATGAACAGCTTGTCCCACTTGCTGTGCTCCCGCTGGCAGTCGCACGAAGCAGCTGGAAGGGAAGGTACAGATGTTGCTGTTCCTTTGTACCGAGTTCTAAACGGCAGCGTTTGGCAAAATCTGGCTCTATGCAAGGCTTGTGTCCTCCAGACTGTCACAGAGCCGTGGACTCGGACTGGTTTGGGTTGGAAGGGACCTTACAGACAATCTGGTTCCAACCCCCTGCCGTGCTGGGGCCAGTGCCTTTCCCTCTGTGTCGGGACAGAACAGTGCAGGGGTGTGATTACAGAGATCCTAAACCCCTGGCACAGCAAGAGCCTTTTGCAGCAGAACTGAGAAATCGAGAGCCTAAAGCACAGCCCAAGGCACCCCATCCGAGGGCTTTACCTTTACACCCATAGTAATCCACTGCTACAAGCAGGAGCTTCTCCCTCTGGAGAACGTAAATCATGTTTGCAGTAGTAACTCTTACAAGAGCTAGGCAGCACCGAAGGCAGTTCTGCACTTAAATTCAGTTTTTTACTCACCCTCCTCAGCCGCAGGGGCCGGACCTTCGATTTCGTTGTCCAGGTTCACGTACATGAGCTCGTAGTCATCGTCCTCATCCACGGCAGAGCCAGAAGCCCTGAGAGCGCAGAGCAGCGTGAGCAGGGACAGGAGCTCTCGGGGCAGCATTCTCCCCCCGCTGCGGGCTCCGAGGAGCTGCGGCAGAGCCGGGGCTGTGCGCGGAGGCGCCGAGCCCGAATGAATGAGCGGCCGCGCTGCGAGCCCGGCGCTCCTGCTCTGCCTTTTGGCCGGCAGGGGAAGAAGGCAAGGGAAGGAAGGGGGCGGGCAGCTCGCTCAATCCCAGCCCTCCAGGTTGGCCCGGGGGATGCTCTGACTGGCCAAGGGGAGAGCCGTGCTCGCCCCGGCGAGGGTTGGGACGTGCGGCAGCGCCGGGGGCCGGGAGCGCTCGGGCTGCGCGGGCGGAGTCGTTTGGGTTGTTTTGTGTCGTTTGTGGAAAAGAAAAGTGTTCCCTGCAAGTTCGGTGTGTGCCAGGACTCTGGAGGGTAGAAAAATAAACATACCTGGAGTTGGTTTGGATACTCGTGTCTGGTTTAGCTAAATAGTGCAGCTTTTTTGGAGAGTTAGGCACTGCTGTATAATAAATTCTATTAGATACCAACAGTTTATTGCTTTAAGCAATAAAGGAGAGCTCTTAAGGAGTTCTAACAGCTTGTTAGGGTCCTGCTTTTCCAGCCCTAATTAGCACTTACACCACCATTACTCCGTGGATAATCTGTTAATGCTGTGTCCTGTTTTGGGAGCTGCAGCTGCACAATCAGAGTTGTGTCTGTTATCTTTGAAAAAGCAAAAGGTGCTTTTGGATGAAAGATAAATTTAGTCTAAGTCTTATTGGTATTAATCTGGTTTAAAATCTGTAATCTTACTGGTTCAACAGGCCATTAATCATGTCAGAGATGCTTTGCTTGGGTGAGATTAGGGGTGATCTCATACAAATTGTGTATTGCTATGAAATATCCAGAGAATAGCAAAAAAAAAAAAAAAACCAAAAAAACCCTCCTGTAATTACATCTGACTTGGAATCTGTGTTCCCTTTCCATTTGTGCCTCTGGTTTTCCTTATACAAACCTGCACTACCTGTGCCTTGGATACTGGGGAGGAATTCCTCCCTGTGGGAGGGTGGTGGGGATCGGGCACAGGTTGGACTCTGGTCCTGGAGGTCCTTTCCAACCCAAATGATTCCATGATTTCCCAGTAGGTATGTGCCAAACCCGAGTCAGGTTTCCCGAGGGAAATATTAGTCATGGTGCTTGAGTTTTGTCTTTGGAAACTCCCTTTGGAGTGAGAATCCATCTGCCCGTGGGACACTGCAGTGTGCTCCAGGTGCCTCGTTGTCCCCGAGCTCTCTGTGCTGCTGCGATGGGCAGAGCTGGAGCTCGGGGCAGCCTTTGCCAGGAACGGGTGCAGGGCTGGCACCACCCCACCACGCCCCTGGGGTCCCTCCCTGCCTCTTGTGCAGCCATGGAGTGTCCCCAGCTGTGGGACACTGTGCTGCAGTTGTGTCATTCCCAGCATGTGGTCTGCTTGGGAAGGGTGAGACAACCTAATCTGGAAAGTATTGGGGGTCAGGGTGGCAGGGAAGGAAGGCATTTAGGGAGTTGAGTGGGATGTTTTTCCCATTCTCACACAACAAACATTTGTAGGCTCTTAGTTTAGACTGAGGCAGATGAAGCAAGATTGGGAACAAGTGAATTATTCAGAATTCCCGATATCACCTCTGGCTGCCCGAGCTCTGGGAATCAGGGGGTTGGGGAGCTGGGTGTGCATAAATCCCCTCAGAGCCCATAAGGATGTGACAAACAAACAGCTCTGAGTATCCCTTGCTACCTCAAACATGAAAAGACCAGAAAGTGGCACAACTGGGTTGTGCCTGCTGACCTTTCTTGAGGTCTCTGAAGGACAGACCCAAACTGGGATATCTGGGATTATTTACATGTGTGCACACAGGTTCTTCACATAAAAGCAATTCCGTGTCAGTGAGGTCACTCTAATCTCGCTGCAGAGGGAGGGGATTGCTCTGATTGCCTTTGCTTTCCATTTATCTTGGTTAGGGAATATCAGCCCAGCAGTGTTTGCTGCAGGAAGCTGCCCAAAGCTGCTCTAGCACAAAGTATTTTTTGTTAGAGAGGTTTGGTGGCTGCAGTCCATCATCTGTGATTGCATCACTCCTCTGATACACCCCACACTCCAAACGCTCCTTTGCCAGACTAAATAATCAGTCCTTCCTTCCAGATCCCTTCCTATCCCTGACATCCCAGCTTAGGCAATAGCATGGCTCAGGTTGGTGTCTTTCCTTGCTTAAAGCTGTTATTTTTGTTACTGCCTCTTGGATTCCTTCCCATCACGCTTCTATAGCTGGGAGGAAATTTGCCTGTCCAGGAATACGGGAATTTCATCTTTTGCAATCGTTGCTGAAATTTGACTGGGGTTTTAGGGCTCTGCTCCATGTGGGCAGAAAACTCCCAGTGCAAAGAGAGACTTAGTGCTGGAAGCACGACGTCATCCAGAGAGAAAATAATTTTTGGTGCATTCAGTACAAAATGTTTCCATTTCAAACCATGTCATGAGTCTAGAAAAGTTCCTGTGAATCCACCCTCTCACCTTTTTATCTTTGAGTATCCTGAGCTGGAAGGGACCCCCAAGGGTCCTCCAGTCCAACCCCTGGCCCTGCACAGACCCCCTAGCAATCCCACCCTGGGCACCCCTGGCAGCGCTGTCCAAAGGCTGCTGGAGCTCTGGCAGCCTCGGGGCCATGCCCATTCCCTGGGGAGCCTGGGCAGTGCCAGCACCCTCTGGGGGAAGAACCTTTCCTGATCCCCAGCTTCTGCCTCTGGGGGAATTGGTGCGTGGCATCAATCCCATGGAATGTTAGTGGTGACATTTTATCCCAATCCACTGGGAACATCAGGAAGAGCCCAGGGAACGTGGTTAGAAAATGGCCAGAGTGGAGCAGTTTGCTCATCTTTTCAGGGTGATTCATCAGCAGATCTCTTTCCTTTGCCCCTGGCCTTTGTGATTGTGTAGAACAGAACAAGATAAATTTGCTGTGTCTGTGGGGTGGGAGTGGGTCTGACCTGGCCCTTGGCACTGCTGGGGCTGCACGGGGGGGGGGGGGGCTCAGAGCAGCGTCCTGGAAGCAGCCAGGGATTCTCCAAGCAGGACAAGGTGCAGAAGTGTGGCTGGCTGGAGTGGAGAGCCACTCCTGTGAAGGAGAAGGACCCTCAGGGATCATTACGAGCTGCTGGGCTCAGAGCTGTCTGAACCTGCCCTGAGTTATGTGCTCGTTTCTTGGCTCAGGGGGAGGTTGTGAGACCCAGCCGTGTCCTGGGGTCCATTTTCTCTATCTGGCAAGAGCCCCACGTGCTCCAGTCTGAACCCAAATATCCTTTTCCTACCATCCATGATCAGATCTGCTTATCTTCCAAAGTTATCCGGCTCAGATGTAAAAGGGAGGAAAAGCAGCAGGCTGTGAGGACTTCCAAGGTTTACAAAAGGGAGCCATGCTAGGTTGCAATAGGCAGATGTTTTCCATATGTTGCTCAAGTGAAACTTAAATCCATTGAGGCAGGCATGTACTGCGACGTGAAGTTATATATTTTGGTTTGAGCCTGGGCTTCAAATTGAATTATGCACAGACATCTTAAGAAAACGTGTGAGAGAGGGTTTAGCATATCTCTGTCTGTCTGCAGTTGGCTCTCTCTGGCTCCTTTCTATTCCTGGAAATGGCATCCTTAACTATTTCTGTTCAAAGGCATGTTTAGTTCTCTGTTCACCAACTATTCCTTCCATATGATGCTTATTTAATTTGAAAATCTGAATCTCAGCAAAGGAGAATTGTAGTTTTTGCCTTTTGTTGTTTCTGTTGTTTCTTTGTCATTTTTCTCCTTCTTTCTTCTCTTCTTTCTTCGTTAATTGAAATCACACGTAGTTTGGCCCAGGACTCAACGGAGCATCATCCAAAACTGAAAGCTCATTAAGCATCATTCTTATGATATTCAGAAATAAAATTATAATTAATAGGAATTAGTGTTTTTTTTTACACAGTGTTGTTATGCCTGCAATGATTTGCTCTATTTTGATAATTTATTTGGTTTCTTGGCCCAATATATAATTTTCTACAGTTCTTTGCCTCCCTGGTTTTGTACTGATGATCCTTGAAGGCCAGGTTGGAGCAGCCTGGTGGAAGGAGCCCAGGGGAGGGGTGGACTGCGATGAGCATTAATATCTCCCCAACCCAAACCGTCCTGTGGTGGTTAACCTGCTCTCTCCAGAGCTGGGCACTGACAGCTGGTCCCTGCCCGCCTGTCCAGGTTTGAACAGCCAGGTGTCTGCTAAGGAAGGCAGGAGCCTCCCCTGAAATGGAAAATGTAAACCCCCTCCCTCTGAATTATTATAAATTTGAAGTTAAGGGGCTCTCAGGCAGATATGGGGGTAGGAATAACAGTTCTTTGTTAGGAAAAATAAAAATATAAATGCAATAGTACAAAAAAAAGAAAACAAACCAGTGCCAGGGTCAGAGCAGGCCCTGGCAGCCTGTGGGTCAGGGTGGTGGCAGCAGTCCCATCCCATGGTGGCTCAGCCCTCCTGCAGTGCCAGCTGTGCTTCTGCTGGAGCAGGGATCCTGCACAAGGCTGGAGTTTTCCTCTGAAGCTCCAGGGCTGGTGGGGATGGGCCTGGGCTTCCTCTGGGAATGCAGTGGGGAAGAAAGCTGCTCCTCTGGGAATGCAGTGGGGAAGAAAGCTGCTCCTCTGGGAATGCAGTGGGGAAGAAAGCTGCTCCTCTGGGAATGCAGTGGGCAAAGGCTGCTGTGGTGTTGCAGGAGTCAGATTGTATCCAGGTAGGAATGCTTGGCTCCTCCCCTGGGCAGAGCATCATCCCATGGGTGATGGAATTTTCTCAGCCATGCAGGGACACTCACTGGCCATGAACAGAAGATAATTAATAATTAATAGCCCATTAGCAGGAGAGATCTCCTGGAGGGAGGATTGGCTGTGGGAGAGATAAAGAAAAGTGCCCCATGAACAGCAGAGAACTGCCCCAGCTCTGACAGATGGTGACAGAACACACCCCCAGGTAAATCTTCAGCCTGAGCCGCTGTCCCTGCTGTGTCCCCAGGGAACTCGATGCTGCTGCGCGTGCTGCCCGCGCTCTACGAGAAGCAGCCGCAGCCGATCCACACCCGCCTGCGGGAGCTGGTGGCACCCATGGCCCAGCTGGACCCGCCCGAGCAGCTCCACCTCCTCAGGCTCCTGCACACCGTGGCCAGGAAGAGAGAACTGGGGGTAAACCACACCGGGCACATCTCCCTGCCCCTCCTCTTGGGGGGTTTGTGTCTCACAGGCTGGGCAAGGGAGGAATCGCACCACGCAGGGTTCCTGTGCTAATTCCCTGTAGATTCTCTAATTCCATCCCAAGTTCTCCACCTAGACATAAGGAGAACAGAGCAAAGACTCTGCTGGACCAACAGGTTTGGGTTAAACCATTTGTCTGCAATGTTTTTGGCTCTTCCTCGGTCAGCTGAGCGTGAATTCCCATAACTGTGTTTCTGTCAGTGTACATGAACTGTATTAAAATCCATGTCAAGGACAATTAAAATTATTTAGGAACTGATGAGAACTGATAATTCCCAAACAAACAAACAAAAAGAACAGAAGAAGGGTATTATGGATTTTATGCCCTATGTCTGTCTGAATGTCTTTTCCACAGCTGCAGCAGTTTCCCTGAATCCAAGGTGCATTCATGAGCCTGTGTACACTGAATTAATCCCTCAGTAGGAACTTGTACACAACTGCATCCTGTTTGGCAGATGGCTCCGAGGATTGCACCCTCAGTCTCCCGAAAACTGGGTCCTTAGAGGAAATGACAACTTACCTATAGCACATTTATTATGCAGTGAAGGTCTTGCCCCCCTTTTTTCCCTCTATTCCAGCTCCTGACCTTGTCACATTGTTTAGTTTCTGGTGGAACCCAAACATTTCTACAAGTATTATTGAGGAAGGCTGAGTCTTATGTTGTTTTAATCAATAAAATATAGACTGGCCTGGAGCAGGGAAAATATTTGGTAAAATTGTGTTTTTGGTCTTTTTTAATTGGGCATTTCCTTACTTATTTATGCATAACTGCCATATTTTAAAGTAGAGGTTACCCTTATTCCATATGTTCAGTTGAACTTGGATTGACCTCAGTGATAGCTCCATGCAAAGGTTGCCAAGGGTGGAAAACTTCTATTAACTCAAAGTCTGGTGGCTTATTTTTATCACTCTGGTGGTTGTATCTCCTCTGGTTATTGGTGTTCACAATTCAAAACAGAGATCCAATTTGTTTCTGATTTTTTAACAGGTGCTGAGAGAGTGTTTGCCATTTTTATTTGGACACCTGAGGGACCCCAACCACAGCGAGGTGATTCTAAACATCCTTCTGGAAATATCCAGCTACGAACCTGCAGCCTTGGCCCCTTTCCTTCCCACGCTGAGGGAAATTGGAGACAGTTTTCCCAGTTTGATTGGGCAGACAGCAAAGATCTTCGGAGCTGTTGGACATCTCGATGAGGTAAGGTGGGAAACAAAAGATTTGCTTGGGTTTGGGCTTGGGGTTGCTTTTGTTCTTGTATAAAGTAATGCATGCGTGTATTTCTTATCTAGTACCCAACTGCCCTGCCATGGAATCATGGAATGGTTTGGGTTAGGAGGGACCTTAAAGATTATCTTATTCCAGTCCTTCCCCCTTTGGCAATTAATTTGGGTGTGTATTGGCTGGGCCTCGTGTGTCTGAGCAGCACAGGAAGACACCGTCCTTGCTGTTTCTACTGATCCGGAGTTTTATATTCATGTAAAATTAAATTTATCTCAGAAGAATCAAAACCAGATTTGGTTTGGCTTCATAAATCTTATTTCTGTTGTGTGGAAAGAGGAGCCAAAATCCCATTGATGCCTGGGAGCCAAATGAAGTTTTTTGTTCTCTCCTTGTTTACTTCCATCCCCCAGCAAGTTTTACTTTTATAAGATCTGCAGGTGACCACATTTAATTCTGTGTTTAGCATTTGAGTGTCAGCATTTTCTAGAAACTTTACGGCTGCTAACCAGCCAATCCTCAGCTGAGCACAGCTGGGCTCAGAACTGAAGGATTTCATTTGGATTCTGTGTTTTGGGGTGTTGAACCAGCTCTCCCCATCTGGGTGTCTCTGAGGCTCCATTTCCGCTGAGTTCTGCTACTTCAAAGGGGCTGAATTTATTTATTTTGCCTTTTGTTGCTGTGATTGTTTTATACCAAACCAAGAAGAAGCGAGGAACCAAGTGGCCCTGTTGGATTCCATGTAGTGCTGGAAATTACACACCAGAGTAAAGCTCACAAAGACACGATTCAAAGAATATTTTCCCCTCGTGTTTTTAACCTGTTGGTTTATGTGGCTACACCAATCTACTGAGTGGAGCACACACAGCCTGCACTGAGTAACTAATGTCCAGTCTCCCTGGAGTAAATGTTGAGAAAGCTCTCACCATGTCCCGTGCCATGGGTCTGATTTTTTAGGAAGCTGCTGACTCAGCAGCATCCCAGCCCGTGGGGAGGACACGTTTGTCATTTGTTTGCTCTGTTTGTCACTGACGTCCAGGGACCCTGTGCTCCAGACTCAAAAACAGGGATAAAGACAACACACAAAGGGTGGCAGAGGTGAATGTTCCACCAGGAGATCAACGGCTCCTCTCTTGTTTTGCTCTCCAAAAGGTTAGGAAGTGTGAAGAATTCTGAATTATGGAAGATCTTAAAATGACAGAGTAGTTTGGGTTGGAAGGGATCTCGAAGCTCATCCCATTCCCCTGCCATGGGCAGGGACACTTCCACTACCCCAGGTTGCTCCAAAGCCTGTCTAAGCTGGTCTTACAAAAAGAATCACCTCACCTAAGAGGGGAAGGAAATACCTCCATGGCTGATTCCTGAGCATAGGTGAGATCATGGACTCATAAAATCTGCCAGGCTGGAGAAGACCTCCAGGACCATTGAATCCAACCACCAGCCCACGTGTGCCTCGGATGGTCTCATCTCACAGCCCCTGTGTCAGGGCCTTCCCAAACCCTCCCTCATCCCTTGTCCCCCTCTTCCCTGTCCTGACACGAGCTGTGCCATGGGTATTCTGTCACTTCTCAGACAGGAATCGGCATCCCCTGCCCGGCCAAGCAAAACAAGCGGGCAAGGAGACATCAATGGCAGTGCTGGAACTTTATTTGTTGATGTTTTATTTCACTGGAAGGCTTGCCTGGGGAAAAGAGGTGGCAAGGATTGATGCTTGGCCCTCGATGGTCGAGACCGTGGATCTGAGCAGCCAATCCTTGCTGGCTCCTAGAAAAAGCCTCTTGTGCTTCCAGGGACCCCAGGAGAGAGGAGAGCTCTGGATTTGAAAGGTTGCCCCTTGTTTACACACACCACTTCTGCTGGTGTCAGCGACACTCTCGGGGGGCAAGCTGAAGTCAGAACTTCTCCCTTAACCATAAACTTGTGCAAATGAAAAATCATCTTGGGGCTCAGGGCAGTCGGACTTTTATTTTTTTTCCCCTATGGTTTAAACCACCTGGGAGTTGGAGTTATTTCTGAAAGCCTTGTGATCTTTTTGTAGTCTCCTGAACCTGTTTTGAAGAAAAAAGCACAACACTTTGCCACACCTCATTGCTTGTGCTGTAGCTCTTCACCTTCTGGCAGATGTAATGCCACAAATTGCAAGGGCTGCTGATGAGAAAATACACAAGTACATCAAACAGGCATTGCTGAAATAACAAGGGGTTATGTGCATCCAAATAGGCTTTGTGAAACATTTTGGATAAGAACTGTGGCAGGGATAAGGGCTGCTTTCATGTTGAGCTATTTTGCTGTAATTTTGTTTTGTATAACAGTTACATATTATATTACTCAGGCGAGTTTATTGTTCTTTTACCTCACTCCAGGCGAGTAGCAGCATTTCAGCATGGCTGGAGACTCTCCAGCTGGATCAAAGTGACAGGAAAATGGTCAAAACTGCTCCTCCATTTAGTCTGCTGCACAGTTTGTTTAGAAAACAAAAATGTGTTTTAAATGTTAATTGAGCCTCTGTTTATCTCTTGGAGGAAGGATCGGCTTTCAAATAAATGAGTAACTGTGCACCAAAAAGTCAGCCTCGTTCAAGCCATTGAGGAAAAAGCTCCTTGGTCACATCAGCCCAGCCCAGGGTGTAGCTGGAGCTTTCCCCCATATGGCTGAAGGGGTGCAATTTGTCTGACCCACTCTTCCCATTTATCTCTGTCATGGCACGACGCAGCAGAGCTGCTTTGCCTTGAATTACATTGGTTTGCTCTTCAAAAAAAGTCTCACCCGTGATGCAGGGCCATGTCCTGCCAAAGTCGCCCGGGTATTTTTATTGCCCAGCTGGATCTGGAATCAAACTTTCAGCAGATTTTGCTCTCTGGTTATGAGGTCCCAGAAGAGAGGAGGAAACGGGGCTGGGACCCTGCAGAGCCCAGAGCACGTGCATGGCACATGAGCTCCCTGCCAGCCCTTGGGAAGAAGAAAGCTGTTTGTTTTTTTGCCTTTGTTTGTGTTTCAGCACAGGCTGAAATCCAAACGTCTCCCAGTTTCTCCATCAATCTGCTGAGGACCAAGTGGGCTTCCCTGAGTAAAAGGATTCCCCCAGTGAAGGAACCGAGGGAAGTTCCCGAGTTAATTGCTGGTTTTCCACTGCTTTTCCCACTTGGGTGTTTTTAGGACCGTGGAACCCAATCTAATTAGGAGAACTCTAACAGAGGAGCCCTAAACTGGAGATGTTCAGATCCAGGCTGGATGCTCCCCATTCCTGGAGGTGTTGGTGGAGATTGGAGCAACCTGTGGAAGGTGTTCCTGCCCATGGCAGGGGTGGGACTGGGTGGTCTCTAAGGTCCCTTCCAAGCCATTCTCTGGTTTTATGAAGTAGCTGAGCCAGACTCATCAGAGGTAAAAGGGGAGCTTGGTGCTGCTTGGGGCCCTGATCGCTGAGCCAGGCTGATCTACCAACTCAGAAGGATGTAGGGCCCTTAAAGAGCCTTCAGGGATCTGGCTCTGGGTCCGAGGAGGAGACAGGATGTCCTGAGTTAGGCCGGGTTAGGTAACACCAAGAGGAACAAAAGTCACTTGAGTGTAACCACAAATAAACTGTGTTTGAGGCAGCTGCCTGTGTCACCGTGGGGCAGCCACTCTTCCCCAGGGCCGGTGACTCAGTGCCAGCACACCCAGCCCCTGACACAGCGAACAATGAATTCATGTGTTCAGCCCTGTTCTTATCTCCCCACGCTGCCCAGGAGCGAGCCAGAACCTGCCTGCTGTATCTGGTGAACCAGCTGGCCAACATGGAGCACTCCTTTCACCACCTGCTGCTGCTGGAGATCAAGAGCCTCACCGACGCCTTCTCGAGCATCCTGGGCGCCCAGAGCAGGGACATTTATCGCATGAGCAACAGCTTCTCTGCCATCGCCAAGCTGCTGGCGCGGCAGCTCGGCACCGACGGCGCGGCGGCAGCCAGGTACTGCTGCTCTGACACAGCCCCTGCCCTCCCCAGGGCTCTGCTCATGCCTTCAGTTCAGCTTTTGTGTTTTCCAGACTCTGCACTGCCTTAGTGTGTGACTCTGAACTCCACACACAGTGCCAGCAGCTCTCCTCACAGCTCAGGCACACACAACAATCCTTCTCCAGCCCCAGAACCAAGGACACCGCTGCAGCTTCAGCCCAAAAAGTGCAAACAGCAGGGAATGGAGGAGAGCAACCTGGGAGGGTGGGACTGCACAGCCTGGAGTGGGAATTGGGCAATGAACCCAAAATGGAAATGGACCAAAACTCATTAAAGTGTGAAAACTCGTGACTCAGGGTCCATCTGGGGCAGAGCCACGGCCGGGCTCCTGTACTGCCCAAGTTCTTTTGAAGGCCTTTTAACAGATCCCTACCTTATTCCTGTAACTCTGTCCAGCCTCTGTTCCAGGTAGCCTCTTTAGGCATCACTGTGAGGCACCAAAATTCCCATTAAATATACTCCCATTGCCATGCAGAAAGCCATGCCCCAGATAAGTAGACTTAAGCAAGCTAAAAAAGCCTTGATTAAAAATAAATCAGTGAAGTCAGGCCTCACAATTATCAGTGAGTTTATTCTAGAAAATGCCCACTGAGGGTGATGAGAACAATGGCTGGCGTAGCTCCCTGATGAAGATTTGACCAAAAAAAAGTCTGAAAAGAATTTCTGAAGCATCCACAGCGAGATGTTCTGCTCGCTCAGCTGCTTCTGGCTGTGCATCCTAAGGCTGAAGTGTTGTGGTGTTCATCATGCTGAGGATAGGAATGTTATTTAAATACAGGGTGGCAGTCACTTCTAATTAGTGAGACTTAGAATTAGAGTTGTGTATCCTGCAGGAGGTCAGGGGGGCACACAGGGATAGTGATTCTTTGGAAAAATGGAACACAGGTGTCAGAAAGCTCCTGACAGTGAAGGCCAGCCCTGGAGCCAGACTGGGAGCAGTGGAGCCAAAACACTGAGGTCAGTGGAGAAACAAATAATTGGTGTCCTGGAGAGAGGTGAAAACGAGAAAGGAGAGGAAGCCAGATAGAGCCCCTCATCTGACTACAGGGCTGTGAGAAATGCCCAAGCCTCACCTGGTGGCAGAACCTCAGCAGAAAGCAGCCCTTGGCATTCACAACCCATTGTGTTTCCTCCATTTAGGATTGAAAAATTACTTTGTTGTTTAAAATACCGTGATATTCCTATTCCTTATTGTATTCTGTGCTTAACATTTATCTCTAGAGCTGCTAAGAAACCCCAGTTAAAAACAAGGTTTTCATCAAAATCTGGTTGTTTCTTGCTAAAATTCTCTCTGTTAAGGACTGTCTGAAGAGTAGAAGCTTCATTGTCTGTGTGAGTGTGGTTACAGATTATTTTCTCTCTCTTCTCCTTGGTTTTATTTATTTCTTTATTTATTTTAAATTTCATTCCCTCCCCATCCCTCTGTGCCCTCATTATCTCAACATGGCTGTGAGGGACCACAGAAAAATGCTGTTTTTTCAGGTTGTAGCTATTTAGTTTTACATTTCAGGTCTGTGTCAAGCAAAGTATCAGCTAAATCAGACAAGGCTGAATGAGAGCTCTCTGCTGATTTAAGCAGAGCTGGTTTTGACTTGTGCTTGGGAAATTGGACCAGTCCAGATGGGAAGGTGGAAGTGCCCTCCTAGCTCTGGAGTGCTGCTCCTAGCTGAGCTGAGGAGCAGCAATCCAGAGTGTTTGTGCTGTGAAGGGAAAGCAGGATTTTAAACTGTGGGCCTGGATTTTAGCCATTCCCTCCAAAACTCCTGTGTTTACACAAGGAGAAGCTGAATTCTTCAGAGCCATGGCTAGCCCGGTGTTGTTTGACACAGGGAGTTTTACATGCAGGGACTGGGGAGCATAATTAGAACCAGGCCATGCCCTGCTGCTCCTTACTGTCCCAAAATTGCAAGTTATTCAGTCCCAGGGGGCTTTTAAAGAACATATGCAGGGTTTTAATGGACTGATCCAACCTAGAGGGGCAGTGTAGTCAATTAAAGGGGAAGAAATCTTCACAGCCCTCGTTCTGGGTAAGAACTGAGCTTAAGGGGCTGCACCAATGCTGCTCCTCCCAGTGCCGTGGCTGCTTGGAATTGTTTTACACTGGGACGGGAGAGATTTAGGTTGAATATGAGGAAGGTCTTTACAGGGTGCCCAGAGCAGCTGTGGCTGCCCCTGGATCTCTGGAAGTGTCCAAGGCACTGGGGCTTGGAGCAGCCTGGGACAGTGGAGAGGTCCCAGTGGAAGGGGATGGAATGGAATGATCTCTAAGGTCCCTCCAACCCAAACCAGTCTGGGATTCTGCTGACAGTTCCATGATCTTTTCTCCACCACTTGCCTTCTTCAAACTTTCTTGTCCATCCTGTTCGAGGAGGTGATTTTCTCTCCCTTAACAAACCACGAACACCTTGTGGCCTCCATGAGCACAGAGGTGAAGCCCTGGCCACAGCTCCAGGAGTATTTTCATTATCTCCCTTTGGGATGCTCTTTTCCCCACCACGAGCACCCCACTGGAGCTGTGGTAGCGGTGCTGCTGCTCTGGAGAAATGTCCTTTGTGCTAATGCATCACCTGGACACGGAGGTGCATTTGTGCAGAGGAGTCAGAGCATGAAGCCATCAGCAGCCTGGCACTGCACTATTTTTGGCATGATGGTTTCTCCATGAGCTCGTGCACCCTCCTCCTCCTCCTCCTCCTGCAAACAGCTTCGGTGTAAGCTGATCCTGCTCCAGCAGCCTCAGCAGTGCCCCTTGCCGAGGCTGCAGACAATGGCTGGTTGCTGGAAGGGGAGCCCAGCAGGAAGGGCTGCCAGGGGTCCCCGTGGGGTGGGATGGAGCCCTCACTGAGGGTTTCCTGGGGGTTTGTGCTTTTGGCCTCCCAAGGCACTGATGTGAGCACAGGGCTGGTGCACAGGAGAGCTCCTGAGCACTCGGAGCCCCTCTGCTTCCCACTTGGGAATCCTGGCACCAGCAGGGGCAACAATGGGAGGGCGGCTTGAGGAGCCCACCCTCCACACCCTAGGAGTGACTTTTTTCTGCTCTACATATGGAAAATAGGATTCATCCACGTTTCTTTTCCAACCATAACGATTTTGTGGCTCTTTGGGAGAAGCACTTCCTTGCATTCCCTTCACAAAGCCATGGGAGCTCAGCAGGAGAGTGCTGGACAAAGAGGTGCTGTTTGAAACACCATTTTTAATCCCGAACATCACCAAGGCTCCCTGGTTGGGGTCTGTCGCTCCCAAAGCCCATCAGTCCATCAATCCCCTCTCTGTGCCCCGAGGCTTTGCCCATATTTACACAGGGAACAGGAGTTTTCCTTAGAGCTCAGCTCCCACAATGGGAGCAGTGTTGGGAGCTGTGGTGGAGTGACTGCTTTCCAATAAATTAAATCTTGTCCTACATCCCCAGAAAGATTTGTTAGGAAAGGTCGCATCAAGGGTCTTTATTACAGAAGAATATTTTTTCAAGGGCTCCTCAGTGTTAATATATTATGAGATCTTGCTTGAATTAAAAACAAAGCAAGACAAAACTTGCCAGCTCCCCTGAGAAATATCCTGAGCTGCCTTTATCAAAACAAGTGAAAAAGTGCATTTTGTGATGCCACATTTCTGGCTGCTTTGTAAAAACCTGGCTTTTTACAATTGGTAATGTGCAGTTTGGGGAGTTTTTAATGGGCTCCCCCACTGTGAGTGTGACTTGTGAGACTCTGCTGCTTTGGAAGGGCTGTGTTAAACCCCTCATTTGTGGTTTTATATATCCATGTTTTACAGATTTAGCTATTCAGATGTTTGTTCATCGGGGGAAAAAAAGAAAATCAAACAAAGAAATAGAAGCATAGCAAACTTATTTTAGAGCTGTGGGTGGAGTTTAAAAAGTAAATACTGTCCAATCCCCCTTGATTCTCCAAGAGATTCCTGTTTGCTTTGTGCTGCTCCATGATTTTTGGTGGCAGCTCCTCCCTGCTTGCAGGAGTGAGAGGGGAAACCTGCACGTCATCCCAGCAGGACAGGGAGAGGGGAAGGAGCAGTGATGCTCTTGCCGTTGGTCCCTGGGAGATCCAGCCCTGCTGCTGCTGCAGTGTCTCCAAGGCAGAGTAAGGATACTCAAAATTCAGATTTCCAGCAAATGGCCAAATATTCAGAGGAGCTGAGTCTCTGTGCAGGCTCTGGGTGATGAGGGAACTCACAGAAGCCATTTTCAAAGCTGTTTGAGGGAACCCAGAATGTTTTTACCAACAGTGTCTTTTCCAGCAGATTCCTTTTTGTCCTGTAAGATCAACAGCTTCCCTTCAATTTATTTGCAAGTTACCTTTGAATTTTTGCATTAAAATGTTCCATATTGCGGCTGCCCATCCCTGGCAGTGCCCAAGGCCAGGCTGGACAGGGCTGGAGCAGCCTGGGGAAGGGGAAGGTGTCCCTGCCATGGCAGGGGTGGCACTGGGTGGGCTTTAAGGGCCCTTCCAACCCAAACCATTCCATGATTCTCTGATTCTGTAATTTTAAGACAAACACAACAAATCCAAACCAAAACTACTTGCCCTGCAGTCCTACAAGTTCATTTTAACTCTTCATTTTCTCTTTGTTAAGCTGGAGTCACATTGCTCAGAACTGTTCCTGAGTTTTAAAAGGTATTTTTCTTTCTTGAGTGCAATAATTCAGTAAGAACTGCATGTACTCTGGTCATAGCTTTAAAACCACAGACTTCTATAAAATCTGCAAATAGCTTGACTTTTGCCTTGTGAAAATAATGCAATAAGTCAGTGTTTAGCAATTTTGAGAGAATGGTTTGAGTTCAGATGAAAAACTTCTGACTATCAGGGACAGAGTTGTGATTTGCTGGTGCTTGGCAGTTTCCAGTCCAGGCTTGTCAGAGATATTCAATGCTTCTGATCCATCAGAGATGTTGATCTAGAAGATGTTCCTGAAAACAACCTCAGGGAATCGCTGTTTAAACCTAATTATTTTACCAGATCCAAACCACAAGTCCCAGGCAGAGACACAGCATCAGCACAATGAACACAGTGTGCCAGAGTTAATGCTCTGCTTTCTGCTTCCTCAGGATGGAAAACGACCCTGAGGCAGAATGTCCTGCACCGCTGGATGATTTAAAATCTGTCGTGAATGGCAGTGAAGAAGATGAAAAGCTGCAAGTTAAAATCCAGGCTTTTGAAGAGAAAATAAATGTGGACAACAGCACCCCTGGCTCAGTGAGGAGATACAGCCTGGGCCAGGTTTCTAAAGAAGAAAGGAAGGATATGAGGTTTAACAGGTATGGCTCTGGACAATGTGTGAGGGGTTCAGGAAGATCAGTTCTGTCATTAAACTTTATCCAAACGTGGAGGGTTTGGTCTGCTCATGGAATACCACAGGCAGCATAAACCTACATTTAACCAATTTTTGCATCCATGAACTTAAGGGCTGGATGAAATCTTTCGAAATCCCAGAATCCCAGAATGGTTGGGGTTGGAAGGGACCTCAGAACCCATCCAGTGTCACCATGGGCAGGGACACCTCCCACTGTCCCAGGCTGCTCCCAGCCCCAATATCCAACCTGGCCTTGGGCACTGCCAGGGATCCAGGGGCAGCCACAGCTCCCCTGGGGAACCCATTTAGTCTTTTCTGTGCCCTAAAGCAGCAGAAAGGGCAGGAAAAAAAAAACCTGCATTGAGATATCACAGACAGGAGAGTCCTGAGAGCTTTTCTGGGGTGTTATCACCAACAATATTTATCAGTGACAGCAATGTGACCCACAGGTTCCTCAGGCTGTCCCTGCCCCACAGCCCCACACAGAGCTCTGCTCTTCCAGCTCCAGGATTTGCCCTTTCGGCCACTTCTGCCCTCTTTGCTCCCCTCCTTCCCCAGCAGGGATCCGGGGCAGAGCTGGAGGCAGCTGGCTCAGTGGAACGCTGCCGTTGCCATTTTTATGGTGGGATTGGTGCAGCAGCCACGCCACCCTGGGCTCCAGGATCCTTGCAGAGGGGCTGCCTCGCTCCCCCCGCGGCAGATGCTGGGACGTTTGGACATTGTTCCATTTCATTTGCTTACTAAAGCTGAGGCTTGAGCTTGGCTTTGGAAATTCAGATTTCCCAAAGGTTCTCGGTGAGCCCTGCACTGGGCTCTCTGAGGCGGCTGCACAGGGCACGTTTTGGGGAGGGTTTTGTGCCCTGCCTCTATTCCAAACCCTTTTTCCCATCCTTCCTCCCTGCAGGTCCAAGAGCCTGGCCCTGCACGCGCTCAGGGTGAAGGGGCTGGGTTCGGAGGCAGGGCCGGACGAGGAGAGCGGGGACATCCCTGCTGGCATGTCCTTCTCCGAGCTCTGCCTCAGCCAGGAGCACCAGGAGGTGCCTTTTGGGGTGCAGCCCGAAGCAGGGAGCCGCCTGCTTTCACAGCAGAGTGCCGGGCTGCCAGACGTGACCCCGGAAAAGGGCGCGGAGGGAAGGGCGGAGGCCAGCACGGGCCCTGTGGAGCGCCAGGACAAGCTGTACCTGCACCTGAAGGAGAACCTGGGCAGAGTGAAGGCGTATGTGCTGGAGATGGGCAGGAGGATTCCCATCCCCGAGCAGTGTGTGATCGAAGGTGAGCAGGATGAGCCTCCCAAGGACTCCAGCACCCACCCAGACCCCCCTGGGGGCCCAGAGGGGAGCAAAGACCCCAGCACAGGCAGCGAGGGGCATCAGCTGTAGAAAACAACACTTCCCAAATGGAATCTTTACGAACTTTCCAGGATTCATTTCCTTAGGGACGCAGCCCATGCCACGGAGGCTCAAGTGAACTTTTCCTCCTGGATGTCACGGGCAATGAACCCTGAGGGGTGGCAGAGCCTCTGGGCACGAGGACAGGGCAGGAAGGGACATTCCCAGCTCCAGGCCGGAGCTGTGGAGCCGGCAGGGATCGATGTGTGCTGGACAGCCCACGTGCCAAGGGCCCTGTGCTGGTCCGTGAGGCTCCTGGGGCTCCTTCCTCATTCCCAAGTTATTAAATCAGCTGGATTGGGCCAACAAAGGTCAGGACCCTCAGGGCAGCACATTCCAACGCAAACCTCCCTGAGGGCACAGGGGGTGAGATCCCCACGGCTGGCATGGCTGGGATCCCATCTCACCAATCCCCGGGCTGCTTTAATGTTTGCTGCTTTCATCCCTGCCGGGTCTGTGATCTGCTCCTCTTTGAAGTGAATGCTTTGGGCTGGGCTGGGTTGGGTTTTGGTGGGAGCCTCCTGCTTTATTCCCTTGGAGGTGAATTTGGGTGCATCCAACCCCTCACTGGTGGCCATGAGCTGTTCACAGCCCAACCCTTCCATGGGCCACGTTGATCCCAAAGAGCAGCTGCCTCGATCAATTAAATTAAATTTAATAAATTAAATTTCCAGTCACTTCAAACATCACCTTCTAATACAGCATCACTTCAGCTCCAACAAGCATCAACTGAAGTTGATAAAAGATTTATTTCTTTCCTTTCTCAGTGGTGAAGAAGTGGAAAAGCAGTTTCCACTCATAAAAGGGATATAATTCTCTCTACATATATATTTTAAAAGCTTATGCTTCTGACGAATTTCCTAAATACCTTAAATTCCAGGTTTAGTATTTGAAATAGTTATTTGGTAGAATTAAGGATAAAACTTGTGTTGCATAAAATTCCAGTGAAAACATGAGAGTGAACAACGTGGCTTTTGAAGTGCTGAGTGCTCTGACCCCACATTCATGAAATCCCATATATTGAATCTTTTTTAATGTATTGCTCAGTTTCCTTTCTGCAATACCTCTTATGATACATCCTAGGCATGTGACTATTTCTAAATTCATTCAAACTAGTGTAATTTCCTGAAAATCCTCAACTAGCATTCCTAGGGAAATTCCTTGAGCAGGGACACATGTGCAGAGCGGAGATTTATGGGACTCATTCTAAATCTGTTGAAGAAATGCAGCCCTGCTCATTCCACAGGGGACAGCTCTGTTAATATTCCAGATATTGCATAAAGCTCTCCAAAAACCTGCAGTTATTGCACTTCAGAGATCCCCAAACTCTAGCAGGGCCCACTCAAAGGCGTGTTTTACATTTCACCAATGTATTTAGCAGAAAAAAAACCAACAAGATTTGAAAGCATTAATAAATATAGTTGGCTGATTTTATGTTGGCTGTGTGGGAGTCTGAACTGGAAATTTAATGTGTAAGACATGGAAGATATGAAAAGATAAGAATTCCAGAGCAGCCCCTCACGACAGAGTATTTGAAGGAGATCGTGGTAAAATGTGATGCAAGAGTGCACATTTCCCAACCTTTCCTTTCCCTGCTCAGGCCTTTCCTGGCATTTCCAGTGGCAGCTCTGGGGGGTCAGCAGGGTGTTAATAAAGAACAATTTAGAAGAATTTCCAAGGGGTGATGGGCCAAATTCTGCTCTCTTGACCAGAGTTCCACCCCTGCTGGCATTTCTGCTGCTGCTGGTGTCTGACCTGGGGCAGCCTGTCTGGGAATGGGGTGAATTCCTCATTCTTAACCCCAGACTGGGGGCTCCTCCAGAAGGGGGTGTGCTGGTGAGGACAGAACCTTGGGAATGTCCCAGTTTTCCTGCAGGACCCTCAGATCTGGGCACTACTGACACAGGGGAAGGTGTCCCTGCCCAGGAGCCGGAGGGGCTCTAAGGTCCCTTCCAGCCCAAACCATTCTGGCACTGCCTGAATTAATTGGAGCCTCAGTTTGGAGGATAAAGGATGAGAGTGGCTGCAGGAGTGTGAGGAAAATCAGAGACCTCCATGTGGAGAGAAATGGCCTCTGCAGCCTGGAAAAGAGATTTGCAGTATCACGAGTGCCTGGGAGGATTAACTGAGTGTCTGCCCCGATCCAGGTGCTGGAGAACACGCCATGAAGTTGTCAGAGGCAAGTTCAAAACACACAAAATAGGCACCTCTGCTCTGCTAAATTGTCTGTGATTTGCAAATTGGCTTTTTTGCTCTTGAGTCAGATGTTTGCTGTGTAGGTCTTACCCCTCACGGAGTATTTTTGCTTTACAGGGTGTGATTTGCAGGATCCTTGTTGCCTTCTAAGCTCATTCAATTTATATTCCGTGTCCAAATGGGTGCAATATTAACTGGAGTGTCAGATTTTACAGCTGCGAAGGGCTGCAGGTTGAGAAGTGTCAGGGTGGATCCATGAGCTGTCTGTGGCAGTTTGAAGATGCCTCATACAGACCTTGAAGAATTGCCATGTCAGCCCTGTTGTTTCATATTTACTATTTTTGGCTGGCTGTGCCTTGGGCAGGGGAGAGCTGTGAATTGGGTGATGATCCTACAGCAGGAGCAGTGCTGGCACTGGGCTCTTGGCCAGAAGGTTTTATCCTAAAGAAAAGGGCTAAGCTGGGGGTGTTTCACAGAGCAGACTAGCTGCAACACCAGACTCATGTGCATAAGGGATTTTTTTTTTGGAATTACACTGCAGTCAGAGGGGGGATTTGAGCTGAGGCAGAAAGAAGAAACCCAAACCCACAAAAATCCATTTATTGGTTCAGTTCCTGCTTAGCTTGAAGCCTTGTGCCCTGACCCACATCTCTGACATACCTGATGCAATTTGAGGCATTTTTTTTATCATGTTTATCACTTAAAGCCTCTTAATCCTGGGGATCTTTTCCTCAAAAGAAGAGAAAAACAACAAGCCACCATATTTGTCAGGCTCTTCAGCTTTCACAGAGTTCAGCAGCGTTTTCCTCAGCCCGTATTTTTTGGGATGGGTTGGGATCTTGTATTCTCCTGGTGGGGATTTCTGATCAGGATTTCTGATCTGCTCTCCTTGTTTCCCACCCCTGGCAGGGCAGTGATTCCCAGACAGGAGCCTGCACAGCTGCTGGGATTGGTTACAACAAGGACAGGCCCTTGTGTTCTGCTCGATTTTTAGGTGATTTGGATTTTAAAAGCCACCATTGATGCTCAGAGCTTTGAATGTTGAGTGAGCTGCTGGAAGGAAAGCATCTGACAATATCTGCGTGTCAAGGAGGCTGGAGGATTTGCCATCTCCAGCCTCCTTTTGCAAGGACAGAGCCCTGGGAGACCACGGAACCGTTTCCCCCTCGCTCACTGAGGCCAGTTCAGCGACACCCAAGGAAAAAACATTAGAACCACTTTCCAGCAGTCCCTGCTGGCTGCTGGTGCCATGCAGGAGGAAATCCATCCAGGAGCATTCCCTGGCATTCCTGGCAGAGGAGGAGGCAGCAGGGGGAGCAGGTTGCAGCGTGCTGGGCCCCCAGTGTGGTTGTTATTGTGTTTTATGTGGTGCTGAGGGGTAATGGGGACCAGATGACGGCGTGGATGGAAAAGCTCATTGCTCCCCTGCAGTGCTCAGCCCTGCTCCGGCCTGATGGATTCCAGCATTCCATCAGGCAGGCCCTGATTGGGAACAGATGGGTCCTGCAGGGGGATCTCGGAGCTGGGCAGGCTCAGGAGAGCATTCCCCGGGAGCAGCGCTGCCCTGCAAGCATGAGCTGGCATTCCAGCCGGCAGGACTGGCATTCCAAACACGCCGGGGGTCAGGGAGGCAGGGGGGATGGCAGTGCCACCGCTCAGGATGGCAGTACCACTGCTGGGCATGGTGGTGCCACCAGTCAGGATGGCAGTGCCAGAGCTCAGGATGGCCATCGTGCTCCTGGTGATCCACGTTGTCAGACCGAGGAGAAATTCCCGGCGCCATGGGCAGTGTTGGCAATGCCACCAGCTCTCCCCTGGCTGCCCTCACACACGTGTGGCACACCCTGGGGGTCTCACACCTGCCCTGGGAGCAGGCTGCTCTCCAGGTGGGCTTCACCTGGCAGCTGGGACACTCCTCTGGGTGGTGGCATCAACCAGAGGACTTGGACCTGGATGGGGCTTGGAGCAACCTGGTCTAGGGGAAGGAAGCAGGAGTTGAACAGGATGAGCTTTAAGGCCCTTCCAAGGCAGTCTGTGATTCTGGGATGATTTTATGGCTTCTGAGCTCCTGGATTTGCCCCTTGGATGTGGGGCCTGCGCTGAGTGCCTCGTTGTTGGTGTCCATCCCCATTACAGCCCTGCCTTCTCCAATAGTGCTGGTGTAACTCACACCTTGGGACTGAGTTATGCCCTGCACACAAAGTTAGTGGTGTTTAAAGCAATATAAAACATCACTTCTTGATGCTGCTTGCTTTAAAAATTGCCCTCTCCTCCTATAAACGTATTTATTGTTTGCATACTTTTTGTAACCCAAACTGAAGAGCTCAGGCAAAGGAAACTGAGGAAGCTGAAAAAGCTTAGACCCAAAATTTAAAATGTTGCATCCATTCCTTATTGGTTCCATGTTTCTGCATGGGTTTGATTCTATTTAAGAAATTTATGAGCATACTTTTACTCCTATTAACAGATTTCATTTAATAGTAAAGGATCACAATGTAAATCAAATAACACATTAATTGTTCCCAGAGCCAGTGACTCTGTGCCCTCCTGGTTCAGCCCAGCATGTGAAGCTGGAATAGGTAACAATGAACAGCTCTGCTGACATTCTCCTGGTTATATTCTGTTTCTTTTCCCCAGGCACAACCACTCGGTTGTGAACTTTAAAACTGCAGCACATATTCCCTTGTTTCCTGTAGGAGAAAGGAGTTGTTGCTTATTCCCTTGCTGGAAGGCAGAGATGGGCCAAGAGTTGGGCTCAGAAATGTTCCTTGGCTGAGGAACGTTTCCTTGGGGTCTTGATGAGCCTCCTGGGGCATTTGGTGACTCGGTGGGGTGGGTTTGTGTCTTGTGGTGCTCTTCACGTGTTCTTGTGTTTTCAAATCCTTTTCTTGTGGTACTTGGACTCTCCTGCCAAGGCTGAGGAAGGAGGAGAACCTGGCAGATAATGAAAGGATAGGAGAAAATGGTCTTAAACTGCCAGAGGGCAGGGTCAGGGGGGAGATTGGGAAGGAATTCCTGGCAGAGAGGGTGGGCAGGCCCTGGCACAGGTGCCCAGAGCAGCTGTGGCTGCCCCTGGATCCCTGGCAGTGCCCAAGGCCAGGCTGGATGGGGCTTGGAGCACCTGAGCCAGTGGGAGGTGTCCCTGCCATGGCAGGAGGTGGAATGAGATGATATTTCAAGTCCCTTCCAACCCAAGCCACTCCATGGTTCCATGACTCTGCTGACACTGGAATAACTGATATTCCCTGTCCGAGGTGGAACCTGCTGGTTCATCAGGAGCTGCTGAAAGCTGCACGTAGCAAACGTGGGCTGCTGCTCAGCCAGTGCCAAACCCAGCACATCAAACAGAGCAGAGCAGCCCTGAGGAGCTGCTCAGCTCGTTCCCAAGCCTGGGAGATTGTCTGGGAAGGAGCTTTCTGCAGTGCTAGTGACAAATGAGTGCTGCAGTTTTCCAGGAGCTCTGTGCTCAGCCAGCCAGGTCTCTTCTCTGGAGCTGCCGTTGATTTTGGCACGTGTCCTCAGCCCCCGTGAGCTCCTCAGTGTCACCAGCAAAACCTTGCTAAGCACTTTCTCAAGAGCTTCTCCACAGATCCTTTGCCGTTTTTTATCTGCAGGAGTCAGGAATGTCCTTCCCAGCCCATCAAACAGACCCCACCTGGGTGCCTTTTCTCACCAGGGGCTGCAGCCCTGCCCCTTCTGCTCCCAGGTCTTTTGACAGTCCTTGTGTGTGTAACTGGGAGAGTGATGGCTGTGTTCCAGGGAAGAGGAAGGACAAGCTGCCTGCTCCTCTTCACCGTGCTTTGGGGTCATTTTTAGCTAAGAGTCATTTCCCATCTTGAAACATCCAGTTTTCACACACATGGCCCAAGGCCAAGCCTGGTTTCTGCTTGAGTGCATGAGTGAAGGTTATTTTAGCATCTGTGAGGGGTCTGCAGTTTGGAATAGCATCTGTCAGCAGCCTCCTTGGAAATGTCACTGTGTGCTTTCATGTGCCCCAGGATCCAGGATGGCTCTAATTAACCCCTTTGGCTTCCCAAACTCCTCTGTTACAGTGAACACGAGCACTGGCAGCTTTGGGTGAGAACTGGCAGGTTTGGGTAATGAAACTCAAGTTTTCCCCATAGCCAGTATTCCACGTGTGTGCGTTTTATGCCATAATCCAAGAGAGGTGGATCTATGCCCCGTTTTTCCCTGCTGGGGTGTGTTACTCATGGGCCAGCCATGCAGGGATGTGACTCAGCCTCTTGCTGTCCTGGTGAGTCACCCTGGGGAGAAGGGGGAAGGAAGAAAATGCTCAAAGAAAATCTCCTAAATGGAATAATGAGCTGTGACTTTGGAGAAAACGTGAGTAAGCAGAAATGGTTTCTGCATCTCCTGACAAGGACAGGCTGAGAGCAGAGGCAGCCTGTGTGTCCAGCAACAGACAGGCTTGAAATGCTTGGTTTTAACATTTTCCAGCTAATCAAGTTGTGAAAGCATAGCAGGGAAATGTAATAAGTTCAGTATTTCATGTAAAGGTGTGACATGTGAGGAATGAGTTTACCAGAGGTACAAAAGAATGCGTTGCCAGAACAAAGTGTCAGTGACCAGATTGTCACTGAAAATGCAGAAAGTCTAGAAGTGGGATCTTGGAACCTGCCAGAAATGCTACAGAGAGGCCAGGAGGCTGTGAGGCTGGGAGCAAACCTCCAGAAGCTGGCAAGGGGAAACCGTTTTATCGTCCTTGGACAAAGATGTTTGGGTTTGCTGAGGAAATGGCTTCCCACTGCCAGAGGGCAGGGATGGATGGGATTTTGGGAAGGAATTTCTGGCTGGGAGGGTAGGGAGGGGCTGGGCTGGAATTCCCAGAGCAGCTGTGGCTGCCCCTGGATCCCTGGCAGTGCCCAAGGCCAGGTTGGACACTGGGGAGCAGCCTGGGACAGTGGGAGGTGTCCCTGCCCTGGCAGGGTGGCACTGCATGGGCTTTGAGGTCCTTCCAACCCAAACCATTCCACGATCTATAGTATTTAGCAAAAGCAGAATTGTGCATCTCAAGGGCTCCATTTCCAGTTCAAACCATCACCTCAGCAGGGATCCCACAAGTGGCAGCCCCACCTGGCTGGGGCCTGCTAGGGCAGGGGTTTTCCAAGAAACTTTTTTAATAGGATAAGGGACACACAGTTTGGATGGACCTGATGGTCTGATATCACAAATGCATCAGAAAGCACAAGGACTATGAGCAGCCTGGCTGGGCTGTGCTGCCCCTCCTGCATTTGGCAGGAAAGGGTTACTGGGTAAGATCTGAAGCACTGAACACTGGATTTCTCTCCTTCTTTAAGGATGCAGACACATCAGTGCCCTGTTGTCTGCAGGAGTGCCCCAAATCCTCAGTGGAACGTTTTCCCATGTGGCTCTGGCACCCCAGCATGGGCACTGAGTTTCCTCTCTGCTTTGTAGCTGATTTTAACATGCCATGTATGTCTTTGCAGATACTGTTCAAAGCTGTGTGGCAAAGCTGTTCTTCAGCTGTCCCCTGAAGGGCCACTACTGCCTGTACAGCAAATCCAGTTTCACCCTGGTGAGCCAGCAGCCTCCTCTCTGGATCCACATCATGTTCCTGTTCCAGCAGGTGAGGGCCACACCAGCCAGGGCCACCTCAGGGCTGCTCACGTGCCACTTGGACAAGAATGTTTCGTGGTTAAACTCATTACATGCACCTCTAACTCCCTGTGGCCGTTTGTGACCCTTGTGATCCCTCAGGAACTCCTTGCACTGGGCTGAAGTTATCCTGTGCTTTATAAGTTTTTATATTTCTGTTAAATACCCCAAATTCAAACTGGTTGGGGAGATTACATAGTCTGAGATTGAAAAAGTGGGACCAAAGCATATTGTTCTTATTCAGGCAAAACTTCCAGCAAGGCCCAGGTGCCTTGGAAGCAGCCAGGAGCTGGCAGTGGATTTTAGGGGAGCAGCACCAACCCCAAGGCTGCAGGAGGAGGTTGGAGGGGCAGAACCCACTGGGGTTTTACTGCAGAGGTTTGGACTGAGCAGAATTTGTAAATCTGCTCAGTGCTGTTCTACCAGCCTTCAAGTGATTTTCCTGTGTTTAATTTTGTTTCCAAGAACAGCCCAGTACTTGGACATGTGTGGAATTTCCTGACAGGTTACAAATAGTGTGAAACTAAGAGAGAACCCTACATTCACACTTCAAGATGAAACAGGTGGGGTTTGAGCTGAAATACAATGTTCAGTTTCTTAACACACACAGAGCCTTTCACTGCAGTTCATCCCATCCTAAGGCAGCCTTGGGAACACCCAGGATTTATCCAAAATTAACACAGTGAGGGATGCTGTGGATGGAACAGCTTGAATTGCTCTGCCCTGTGTGTTTTCCTAGAAATAAATACTTTTCAAGAACACTGGTCAATAATTTAAAAAATAATAATGGAGAGTTCTACTGTGTTTCAAAACTCTTGGATAGAAATTGGGAAACTATTAGTGCAGGACAGCAGGATTAGGCTGGGTGAGTTTGCTCAGACAGAGGAGACAGAAAGTCCATCCAGGAATCCCACGTTTGAAGGACGTTGCCCATATTGTGAAATCAAATATTTGCAGTATGGAAAATCAGATTTGTCGCGCACTCTTATCTTGGCTCCTGCGTGTAAAAGCATTCTTTAATTAAAAGATCATGGAGGAGATAGAGCAGAGGCACAAATGTTCTCAGCCCCAGTGCTGCTGTGCACTGCCTGCGTGAGCAGTGATGAGCAAAGAGCTTGGGGCTGCTGGAGTGCCAGGGTCGCTCACGGTGCTGCAAGGTTGGAGCCCCACTGTCCTTTGGCTCAGGGAGCTCTGGAGGGGACAGCACCCACCCAGCAAGGTGTCATCCTGTCCTGTGGGTGCCCAGGGGCTGAAACCTCCTGCAGTCCGTGCTGAGAATGTCCTGTGGAGTTCTCCCTCCTGTGTTTCATCCCGCTCTCTGTCCACTGCACGCACAAACTCTGCCTGTGCTGCTCAAGGACTGAGACCTGGAGGAGCTCCAAACAACCTCACACAACCCTGCAGGGGTGTGAGGCATCTCCTCCCTCTGGCTGGAAATGCCAGGTTTTCCCAGGGGGATGCAGCTCCCCCAGGTCTCCGTGTGGTTCACAGAGGCCAGTGCTGCTGACTGGTGATAAATTCACATTTCAATAGGGAATCAGGTCGTGTAGTGGCCATTGAAGGGGAATCCTCGGTGAGCCACAGACCTCAGAGATGTGGGATGTGCAATAAACTTCAAAAAGCCCAGAGGAAATGAGATGTTTGATGTTGTATCCAGTTGTAAGCCCATTGATCCATCAGAACTCCCTGGGGAGAGCTGGGCTCACCCTGGCTGTCCCACTGCGAGGACAAGATGCTCTTCGGTAACACCTGAGTGAAAAAACACCTGAAATCATTCCCAACCTTTTCTGCAGAGCCTGCTTGCAGAACCTTTGTCCATACAAAGCAGCTCTGTGCAAGTCCTCAAGGCCCTGTGGGAGAAGACACAGCTCAAGGGGACACACAGCTTTGAGACTGCCATGATCCAGTCCACCTTCCCACACCAGAAGGTAAGGGGTTACTTTCCTCACAGATTAAAAGAGCAGAAGGACTTGGCCCTGCACTTTGGAACCTTTGCTCTGTTCAGGGGTGTTTTGTGCTGTGCTTTGAAAGGTGCCCATGCTGGTTCTCCACCCCTCCACTGAACTGACCCGTGGCATCAGAAGCAGGGATGCTGCACGTGGGTTTGTTCCTGCTCACAGCCTGGAGCTCTAGACTCAGCTCAGCTGCTGCTGTGGGGTGTCGGGCAGCCCTTGGAAGTTCACCCAGCTAAACACAGCCCTGGATTTTATGGAGTTATTTGTCTGCACGTGTGCCATTAGTTACCCCCATCAGCTGAAGGGATTGCAGCCCAAAGCTCTTTTCTGTCTCCAGGATTTCAGTGAATGCTCTTTCCAAGCTATTAATCAGCTGCTTGGAAAAGGCCACTGTAGAATTGGAAAACAAATATCTGTTTATTCCTGAGCATCTCCATCCAGCTCAGTTGGATGAAATGAGTTGTCAAGCATGATTTTAAAACACTCTTTCTCAGAATATTGTGGACATGAAGATGTCTGGTGGAATAGGATTAAATTACCAAGATGATGGCTGATTTAAAACCAGAGTTTTGTTAGGAACACCTTCTGAACTCCCAGGATAATGTGGTGAAGAAGTGGGAACTCTTGCTGGGGCTCAGAGGAGTGGGGGACCCTCACATCTGAGAGCAGCTTTGGGGCCAGTTTTACTCACAGAGGAGCTGTGCTAAGGATTTGAGCTGCTGTCCCGAGGCTTTAGAGCAGCTTTGCTGCTCAGCGCAGGTTTAACTCAAGCCCCTGGCCAGCTCCACTCATCCAAAGTCAGAGCTGGTGCAGTGGGAAGGGTTTGGGGGAATGCAGAGCTCAGGGCAGAGCTGGGTGTGGGCACCTGGCACACTCAGCCTGCACGTCCCAGCTCAGGGCACCTGCAGGGCTGCACAGGCCGGGCACTGCTCGGCTGCAGGAGTCCAGCCTCTCTGGGCAGCTTTCCCCTCGCCATGGCAGTACCTCGGGGTGGAGTCTTGGTTTCTTTCTTTCCAGGGTGGGGATTAAATGTGTGAGATGGTATTTCTTGTTGGGACTCAGGTGTTTACCAGTTCTTATCTATGTCACAGTCTCACAGACCCTGAGTTCTGCAGCACTTCACTCCAACAAACTAAAAATGGAACCCATCTCTCTCTCTCCAAGGCCTTTTACAGATAAACTGTCCAATTAAGAAATGACACGTCACTTATTTTTAGTTTTAACCCAATAACCAACCACCCGTGCCCACAATGTGGACTCTTTATCCAATTACACAAAACCACCCAAACCCGTGGAGAAGGAGAAGGAGGCCCAGCCTCCACCCTAAAACCTCCATCTTGCTCTATATACATTACTGTATTCTAAACCCTTAACCTCTAAGTTTTCACCCTGTGATTTCACACACTTCTATTCAAACTCCACCCCCACAATCCCAGCTCTACCATTCCATTTCGGAAGCTTCTCCACGGCCTCAGGTCAATGCAGTGTTCTCTTGGGGGTCAGCACAGAAAGTCTGGAATTCTCAGCATCCAGGGCTCCAGCATCCCGGAGTTCCCACAGCAGCAGAGCTGGGAGGGAGATCCTGGTCTCTGCAGGCTCAGGGATCCAGCAGGGATTGGAGCAGGGAGCAGCCCTGGAGGCTGAGGGCAGAGGGAACCCTCTGAGCTGCTGTGACACTGCAGGGTCCCCTCCTGGGCTCTGCTCTTTGCTGCTGGATTCACTTTCTGGTTTGGTTTTGTTTATTAACACAGAACCAGAGTTTGTTCTGCTTTTGTTTACTACTGAGAGCCCAAGTTAGCCTCTAGCGCAATTTCCATTCCGTTTTCTGGGAATGAGGACTAGGACTGCCATAAAGAAGATTTTCTTTAGCTTTTGCAATTCCAAAAAATCTGCCTGGAACACTCCCTGCATGACCTAGTCCTTAGTTTCCTCAGCTTCTGTCATAATTGCAATTTGTCATCTCAGAAGTTCTTCTCACTGCTAACAGCACTTCAGACATTGTGAATTATTGGACAAAATTATTGTATTTGTTGGTGTTATTCCTCTGCCAGTAGTCCAGGAAGCAAAATTCTGGGGGTGTGGTTGCTTCATTAAGTACAGCACTTTTAATTTTCAATGGCTCGAAGTGTGTTGATGCACAGGCAGCATCAACATTGTCTGCCATATTTGAGACTGTTCTCTGCATTGTGTTCTAGCAGAGTCTGAAATGCTTTTTCAGGGTGGGATGGGGTATTGGGAAGGAATTCCTGGCTGAGAGGGTGGGCAAGCCCTGGCACAGGGTGCCCAGAGCAGCTGTGGCTGCCCCTGGATCCCTGGCAGTGCCCAAGGCCAGGCTGGATGGGGCTTGGAGCACCTGGGACAGTGGAAGGTGATAATTTTTTTCCAATATGGATTCTAAAGCATTTTTCAAACCTGGAGAGCAACGTGTGACATCAGTGCTTCGCTCCAGACTGAATTCTGAGAAATGCCTTCAGCTGTGGTGATCCCTGGAGCTGCACTGAGGGCCTGGCTCACACAGAGCTCGCTGTGTTCCACTGGGCAGCCTCCCCATGCCACAGAAAACATTTATTTGTTCATTCAGCACGGCTCGAGATGTGCCAGGAGCAAAGCACTTCCAGATGTGGATCCTCCCAGGTTCCCTGGGCTCTCCAGAGCTCCTTATCAAAGCCCCGTGTGTGCCCAGCACCGGGGAGCCGGGTGAGCTGTCCTGGCTCCTCTGTGCCACCTCCCCCGTGGCAGCCCCGGGATGGTGACTGCTTTTCTGCTTTGCTGGCCCCATGTGATGCCCTCGGGGATCCCTTTGTTGTTCAGCCCTGCAAGAGCAGAATTACTGGTAGAAGGAAGGGCCCTGAGCTTTTCAGGGTGATGGAGCACGGGGATGAGATACATCTCTCCTCTCAATTAGGCTTTCCCCAGGCTTCCCCTCCTGAAATAAGTGGCTCCTTGCAGGTTATTCCAAGCATGCTGAAGTGCAGAGTGGAGCAGGCAGATTTCTGCACTGATATTTCAGTGGGATTTGCTCTCTTTCAGGCTGGAGGTGCCTCATGGTAGCCACCACCAGATTTTTTCACGGGATGGGGAAGCTCCCAGGCTTTCTGTGCAGCCTTGGCCCTGTGTGCTGTCATGTCCTGCCCAGCCCATGGGCTGCAGTGCCACTGTTCTGCCCACCTTGAGTCCCCCAAGGCGCCACAGTGGGAGCTGGGGGCAGGACAAGGCACTGGCCGTGCTCTGCTCCCTCTCTTTCACTCCAGCTTGCCTGGCAAGGCTGGAATCCTGCATCCCTTCCCAGCCTGTGCAGTGTGATGGGCCGAGAGCCCTGGCAGGGGATGGGGTTTTCCCGCACTGTGTCAATCCGTGTTTTCCTGGGGCTGCAGGATGCTGCTGCAGCTCTGTGACCCCACACCAATACTGGGAGGGTTTCTAGGGGCTGGCAGTGCCCTGGCTGTTGGCAGTGAGGGACTTGGTTGCTGTTATTTAACCCCAAAGTTTGTTTAGGTGTGAGGTCAGAGTCTGGATTTAAATGAAATCACGGGGTGTAAATCACTGGCCTGTGCAGTGGCATTAATTACTCACAGTGAGTATCCTCTGCCTTTTCTGTGCCCAGGGCTGCAGTGTTCTGTCTGTCCCTTTGAGCAGGCCAGGTGTTCCTTTGTGGATGCACAGTCCCACTGCCCTGGCTCAGCGGGGGCTGCACGGACTGCAGGGAGTGCCCAGCACTGCAGAGTGTCGCCATGGAGCCTCCTGGGGCACTGAAACACCCCCGAGAAGGGGCTGGGAACCAAACCATGGAACCTTTTCAGCTGGAAAAGCTCTCAGACCTCTGAGTCCAACCCTTCCCCAGCACTGCCAAGGCCACCACTGACCCATGTCCCCAGGTGCCACATCCACGCAGCTTTTAAATCCCTCCTGTGACTCCACCACTGCCCTGGGCAGGCCTTTCCATGAAGAAATTTTCCCAGTATCCAATCTGAGCCTCCCCTGGCAGAACTGGGAGCCATTTCCCCTTGTTCTGTCATTTATTCCTTGGAAGAAGAGCCCGACCCCCCCAGCTGTTCCCTCCTGTCAGGGAGTTGTGCAGAGCCAGAAGGTCCCCCCTGATCCCCCTTTTCTCCAGGCTGGGCCCCTTCCCAGCTCCCTCAGCCTGTCCTCATCACTCTCGTGTTCCAAGGTGGTTCAGCTGTTGGGAAAAGTGCTGGGCCAGGCTGCTGACAGCAGCATGGAAGAGGAAAAACAAATCCCAGACTGTTCCCAGTCCATAATTCATGGATCAGCTGCTACTGCTGATGGAGAGACCTGTCCTGCCCAGCTCAGTGCCCTGTCCTGACCAGCTCTGTGCCCTGTCCTGCCCAGCTCTGTGCCCAGCTCAGTGCCCTGTCCTGCCCAGCTCTGTGCCCAGCACAGTGCCCAGCTCAGTGCCCTGTCCTGCCCAGCTCTGTGCCCAGCTCTGTGCCCAGCTCAGTGCCCTGTCCTGCCCAGCTCAGTGCCCAGCTCAGTGCCCTGTCC
The DNA here is from genome assembly GCF_031753505.1 of Anomalospiza imberbis. Lineage (NCBI taxonomy): Eukaryota > Metazoa > Chordata > Aves > Passeriformes > Viduidae > Anomalospiza > Anomalospiza imberbis. The sequence goes on along the minus strand of NC_089690.1, from coordinate 1,254,336 downwards.
TGCCCAGCTCTGTGCCCTGTCCTGCCCAGCTCAGTGCCCAGCTCAGTGCCCAGCTCTGTGCCCTGTCCTGCCCAGCTAAGTGCCCTGTCCTGCCCAGCTCTGTGCCCAGCTAAGTGCCCTGTCCTGCCCAGCTCAGTGCCCAGCTCAGTGCCCTGTCCTGCCCAGCTCAGTGCCCAGCTCTGTGCCCAGCTCAGTGCCCTGTCCTGCCCAGCTCAGAGCCCTGTCCTGCCCAGCTCAGTGCCCAGCTCAGTGCCCAGCTCAGTGCCCTGTCCTGCCCAGCTCAGTGCCCTGGCCCTTTGTCCCTCTGCAGGAGGTGTGGGAAGGACCCCCTGTGTCCCTCTGGATTTGGGGTTCCAGTTCTTCTTCACCTCATGAGTTTGGTTTCTCTCCTTCCCTCCCAGGACCTGGAGAACGTTCAGATGCACCTGGAGGAAGTGAGGTTCTTTGATTTATTTGGCTACAGTGAGGAAGCAGGAGCCTGGCAGTGCTTCATGTGCAACAACCCTGAGAAGGCAACAGGTACAGAGGGGTCCTGCCTCTGTCACTGGGGGGCTGCAGCACGTGGAGTGAAGCTCACTGGTCGTGCTGGGTGTCTGGCCATGGTGGGGAAAGGGGAAACCAAACCTTCCAGTGGCTATTTTAATTGGAATTCTCCATTAAGCTCATCTTTGGTGAGGGAGTCAGGCCCAAACCCGATTTGGTGTGTGCTTAGAGGGACACAACCCCAAGTCTGGAGCATCACTGAGCCCTGGGGAGTGGGAGGGCTCTGCACCTGTGTCCAGATACAGGATTGCATCTCCCGGACCACATCCCAGCTCCTCTGGAGCCCACCCAGGTGCCACAAGTCACGTTGGCACGGAAACAACACCTGGTTCCTGCTTTCTTCACTCTCAGAATTATTTGCTTTAATAGAATTTGCTCCACAGTGCACATCTCCTTAGGGACATGTGATTAAGTCTTACAAAGGCATAATACTTCAGCTGTATTGGAAAAGAGGGTGAGTGGAAAATGGGAAAAAACAGCTTTTTCCCCAGGTATAACCTCCTGGTGCCCTGCTTCTGAAGCTCTCTGGCAGCCAGCAGTGCCAGATCAGTGCCCTGACAGGCAGAGGAATCTTGTTCTCAGATGCTTTCTGCCACTCCGTAAAAGTCTGACCAATCCTAGCCAAGAATTTGGACTATTTTAGCCAAGTGTTTGAATAATTGGCTGTTTCAGAGATTTATTCTAACAGTTAGTGTCTCTTCAGACTGCATCAACCCCAAATGTAGGAAGTCTTGCAGGAGTGGCCAGCTGCTGCTGCAGGCCAGGCTGCCCCTGCTCACTCCATGGGTGTTTGAGCATCTTCTCCTTCCCCAGCTCCTGCAGGAGTCCAGGACCAGGAAAGAAACCCTGCTCTGAGTTAAAACTTCATCTCCACAGAGCTCTCAGTGTGGTTTCCCCATCACGTCAGGGATGTTGAGCGATGAGGAAAACGAGACTCTTGCTTAAAATGTCAAAGCTTAATGAAGCAACTTTGGTCTGAATTTCCAAAGACATTTAACCAGTCCAGCCTTGCCTCACTCCTGCTCTCCTGGCTGTAACTGTCCTTTTCATCAGCAAGTGCTTGCTCTCTTTGTCTCAGTTTAAAAGAATTTTTGTAAGAAAGGCTCATTGTGAGTATCATGATTTGCTAGAAAACCCAGAAAATAAATTCCCCGAATGGGTCATGTGAAAGTTGAGGAAGGCAACATGGAAGAGGGAGCTCAGTGGAATAAAAATTTGCATGGAGTGATAACTCCACCTTTGTATTGGTGCTGCAGAGCTGTGGCAGCTGGGAAGGGTCGTGGCAGAGTGGGAGACACTGCAGGGTCTCTCTGGGTTTATAGGATCTGACACAAGGAAGGATTTGGAGGTCTCCTTGGATTGGTGAGGAATTTAAAGGCTGTGAAACATCTCTTATTTTCATTCCAGAGTGTGAAAGACCACTTGAAATCTGAAACACTTTTGAGAGGCAAGAAAGCAACTTCTTCCTCTCAGCAATTCTGTTTAGCAACCAAATTCCTGTTGAAGAAGGAATTCAGAGGCAAAATTGTTTTCTATTATTGTCTGCTGGCTTTGCTTCATGTGGGGTTCTGTTGCATTTTTTGGATGCCACATTGCAAGATGCCATTTATCCTCCAGACTTGGGCAAACACTGCCTTAAACCCTGGCCTTGCCTTGGGATGGAATTCCCAGAGCAGCTGTGGCTGCCCCTGGATCCCTGGAAATGTCCAAGGCCAGGTTGGACATTGGGCTTGGAGCAGCCTGGGACAGTGGAAGGTGTCCCTGCCATGGCAGGGGTGGGGTGAGATGATATTTAAGATCCTTTTCAGCCCAAACCATTCCATGTTTCTGTGATTCCTGTTTGGCTGTAGCTGGGAGGCATTTTGGGGCTGGAAGCTGATCCTGTGTGGAAAGAACCAGTTAAGCTGAAGCGAAGTGCTTGATGCACCCACAGTGACAACTGGAGAAAGTTCAACTCCTTCTCATGCATTCTTCTGGTGCCAAAGCATGTCTTGTACAACCACACTTTTCCAGCAGTGCTGTTAAATCACCCTGGATTGGCTTTTCCTGCCACTGAGGAGCAGCATTCCCACAAACCCTGCTGATCTGCCCTGGGCTCAGGGGAGGAACCCCAGCTCACAGCATCCTGTGTTCCGTTCCAGCACAGCCACCAGGCACCTGGAGTGCTGGAAAACACCAGGATTCCTCCTGTTGGGACAAGCTGGCTGCTGGGAGCTTCATTCCAACACAACCCCCTGGACTGAGGGTTTGGCTCCACGAGCTCTTGCACAAAACATTCCGCAAAACCACCGGAGAGCCGGCGAGGGAATTGAGGGAATTCCAGCTCCTTCCCCTCTCTGGAAGCTCACAAAGACAGGCAGAGATCCCTGGGGGCTGCAGAGGAGCCATGGGCAAGGATTCGGGATTGGGGAAAAACTGAGGGTGTTTGGGAATTCCTCTGGAAAACTGCAATTCCCTGGGAAAGCCAACACCACCTTAACTTGGGAATATATTTGTCCCCCTCCTGCAGTGCCAGCTATCCAGAGAAATGAAGGAGCCCAGCTCTAATCCCCACTGGAAAATCATAAAAAGTGGCATCCAGCGATCCAGGTTTTCAGCAAAACCCAATGTGGTGATTAATGGAAGGGAGCGAATCCATATTCCCCGAGGTTAATTGCATTTATCTGCCACACATTCCATTCTTTCAAGTTCATAGGGGTTTATTATCACTGAGATCATTCATGAATTCTTGTGGAGGATTTTATGTTTCATCAAATTCAAGATTTAAAGCTTTGGGTTTTATCTGTCTCAAGTTCGTCTTGGAAGAGTTTGGAGGGTTTTTAACTTTTTATTCAGTACCCAAACTACTTTGAGTTGGATGTGCTGTAGTTCTGCACAGAAAGCAAGATGGAAAGTAGGAAATTCCAACAGACCCATCAGCAGGAACTACTCAGGGTTAAATTGGAGTCAGTGTGTCTATATTAAGATGATTTAAGAAAAAAGAGGCATTTCAAGACCTTTGGACCTTTTCAGACTGAAAGGGAGAGATTTAGAGGGGATGTTGGACAGGAATTGTTCCCTGTGAGTGAAAGCTTTCCCACCATGAGGATATCAAGCACTGGCACAGCTTGCCCAGAGATGTTGTGGAGATTTTTCAAGTCCCACATGGATAAATCCATGAGCAGCCCAGTCTGACCCCGTGGGTGACCTTGCTTGGAGCTGGAGGAGAAACCCCTTGAGATCTCTTCCAGCTGAGATATTCTGAGATTCTGTGAAGTCAACCACAAGGAAAATAAGCAGAAGGACTTAGAAAAACATTGGAAAAGAGCTCTATTCTTATCTTGCTTGAATCTCTCTCTCCTAATCAGCCCCTCAGACACGCTGGCATCGGATTCATTACAGCCACTTTGGAAGCTGCCACCAGAACTCCCCTGGGCTTCCTTGTGGATACACAGGAGAAGTCCTCTGGTAGCATTGCCTAAAGCCACTGGCTCCTTAAAAAGAGATCAACATTTCTTAGCAGATCCTGGTTTTGAAAGATTTTGGCCATAAAAATTCACTTTAGGCCAAAATTGCACATTCACTTCCCTTCTCAAGTTGTGCTCCTGACCACAAACTATCTCAGTATCATCTGGTCCCTGAGCCTTTTGAGCTTTACCCCTCTTAGTTTGGTTGAAGCATGTTCCTACGGCTCTGGAATGGGACTGAAGATGTTCCTGTGGAACCAGGAGCCAGGCAGGGAACAATATTTAACAAAATTGCCAAGGTTTTAGTACAGGGGACACTAAATTGTGGTTCTGTCCCACTAAAGAGTGTGTGGGGAGAGGGTGCAGCCCCAAACCAGCCTCCTGGGAAAGGTATCCCCTTTTGCAGTGACAATATTTATACAGGGAGAAAGCCTGTAAAGCTTACAGGGAGTAAACCCTCTGCTTTACTCTGTCCCATGCCAGGCCAGGTGCTGGCACAAAAATATCCAGAAGAGCTCTGGAGTCGGGGCTGAAGTGGCTGCGTGGAGCAGAGCACGGCCTGCTCCTGCTGTGGCAATCACAGCTGCAGTTCCCCCCGGCACTGAGCCTCTGCCAACCCCCTTTTCATTCATCCATCTCCTTCCAAGCGCTCCCTGCCTGCAGAGACAGAAATATTTATGGTCTTTCCTGAGGAAATTGCACGAGTCCACACTGCACCCCCCGCCAGCCTCGCTGCCAAGGAAAACAGCGCTGGGGGAAGGACACATCCTTTATCTACAGCTGATGCCCTGTCTTGGAGTCGGTTTGCCCTCTTCCAGATGGGGGCTGGGTGCCCAGAAAGCCATAAAGCCGTTGGCACTCCCTTGGGTGGCACTTGGGCACCCTGGGCAGCTTTGGGCTCAGGAGCCGCCGATGGCAGCGAAGGCTTTCAAGGAAAAGCAGTGCTGGAAGGACGTGGGGCCTGGGAGAGCGGCCAGCCAGGGATCACTGCCCCTCTGACAGATGCTGGGATGGGCTCCAAGGCAAACATCCCATCCAAAAATATCCCCGCTCAGACTGCCTGTGCCTGCACTGCCCTCCGGTCTGACTGGTCCTTCACATCCCGGCCATCGATGTAAAGACAGAACAGAAAGGAAAAAGAGACCCCTAGGAGACATCAGGGCTTTAAACTGCCAGAGAGCAGGGTTAGGTGGGATCCTGGGAAGGAATTCCTCCTGAGAGGGTGGGCAGGCCCTGGCACAGGGTGCCCAGAGGAGCTGTGGCTGCCCCTGGGTCCCTGGCAGTGCCCAAGGCCAGAAATGGGTACAGCAGGGCTGAGGAGTTTGGGATGGCTGAGGGAGTAGGAGAAGAGATGGAAGAGGGCTGTGAGCTGTCGGCTCCATCTGCTCAGCCTCCCCAGCAGGACACGGCTGAGGGCCGAGCCGTGTGAAGTGAGAGCTGAATGCTGGAGGCTGGGAGAAGGAGGAAGGCAGAACAGCCTCCTGCAGCTGGGGAAGGGAGGGCAGGACTAACCCTGGCTGTGCTCCCCTCCCCAGGCGTGAACCAGGACGGGCAGCCCCTGATCGAGGGCAAGCTGAAGGAGAAGCAGGTCCGCTGGAAGTTCATCAAGAGGTGGAAAACGCGCTACTTCACCCTGGCTGGCAACCAGCTGCTGTTCCGCAAGGGCAAATCCGTGAGTCACGGAGCAGCCCTGCGCTGCTCCCCAGCTCCCGGGGCGGGCAGCCCTCAGCTTTCCCGGCTCTGGTATTCCCAGGGTCTATAAACCCCTCAGCTTTCCCGGCTCTGGTATTCCCAGGGTCTATAAACCCCTCAGCTTTCCTGGTTCTAGTATTCCCAGGGTCTATAAACCCCTCAGCTTTCCTGGTTCTGGTATTCCCGGAGCCTTTCACCCCTCAGCTTTGCCTGTTCTGGTATTCCCAGAGCCTTTCACCCCTCAGCTTTTCCCGTTCTGGTATTCCCAGAGCCTTTCACCCCTCAGCTTTTCCCGTTCTGGTATTCCCAGGGTCTATAAACCCCTCAGCTTTCCCGGCTCTGGTATTCCCAGGGTCTATAAACCCCTCAGCTTTGCCTGTTCTGGTATTCCCAGGGTCTATAAACCCCTCAGCTTTCCCGGCTCTGGTATTCCCAGGGTCTATAAACCCCTCAGCTTTGCCTGTTCTGGTATTCCCAGGGTCTATAAACCCCTCAGCTTTCCCGGCTCTGGTATTCCCAGGGTCTATAAACCCCTCAGCTTTGCCTGTTCTGGTATTCCCAGGGTCTATAAACCCCTCAGCTTTGCCTGTTCTGGTATTCCCAGACCCTTTCAGCCCTCAGCTTTGCCTGTTCTGGTATTCCCAGGGTCTATAAACCCCTCAGCTTTCCTGGTTCTGGTATTCCCAGACCCTTTCAGCCCTCAGCTTTGCCTGTTCTGGTATTCCCAGAGCTTTTCACCCCTCAGCTTTGCCTGTTCTGGTATTCCCGGAGCCTTTCACCCCTCAGCTTTTCCCGTGGTGGTTTTCCCACTCACAGAGTGCATGGCAGGGGACAGCAAGGGCAGTCAGAGTGCTGCCCAGGAGCTGCCACTGCTGGGTCCCCAGTTTTCAGGGGACATAAGGACTATCTCATTCCATTCCCCTCCATGGCAGGGACACCTTCCACTAGCCCAGGCTGCTCCAAGCCCCATGGCCTTGGACACTTCCAGGGACAGGGCAGCCACAAGATGTGGCAGCAGCAGCTGGTGACACCTGGCAACATCTCCACAAAGAAGGACGAGTTCATAGAATCCCAGAGTGGTTTGGGCTGGAAGGGACCTCAGAGCTCCCCCAGCGCCACCCCTGCCGTGGCAGGGACACCTCCCACTGTCCCGGGTGCTCCCAGCCCTGTCCAAGCTGGCCTGGGACGCTGCCAAGAGCCCTCAGCAGTTTGTGCGGCCGGGGCTGGTTCCTCACTGGGTGACCCCTGCCCTGTCCCCCGTGCTCCAGAAGGACGACCCCGACGAGTGCCCCATCGAGCTGGGCAAGGTGCAGAGCGTCAAAGTGGTGGCCAAGAAGCGGCGGGACCGGAGCCTGCCCCGGGCCTTCGAGATCTTCACGGACAGCAGGACCTACGTGTTCAAGGCCAAGGACGAGAAGAACGCCGAGCAGTGGCTGCAGTGCCTCAACGTGGCCGTGGCGCAGGCCCGCGAGCGCCAGAGCCGCGAGGCCACCACCTACCTGTAGCCCTGGGGCCACCAAACGCTGCCCCAGTGGCCACCCCAGACCCTGTGGGGCAGGCACAGGGAGCAGGGAGAGCTGCCTGCAGAGCCAGAGGGCCCGAGGGACAATGGCACCGCCAGTGCCACAGTGACACTGCCCGAGGAGCAGCTGCCACGTTCCCTGGGGAAATCCAGGGGTTTTTCTTCAGCCTGATGTCCTGGCAGCCAGGGAACGTGGTTAGAAACCCAGCCCTGAGGTGCACCAGGTCTCTGACACTGCCAAGAGAATGCCAGGAGTGAGGACTTTCTGCTTTCCTCAATCAGCTCGATGTAAAAAGTTAATTTTCCTTATTTAATCCCGGTGGAGTTTATCCTTTTATTGTTTATATGTGTCTGTGCTGCTGCTTTCAGGTTTAAATTGGGAAATCGAAAGATTTTGTATGGCTGGAAAATAATTGTCAATATTTAACTGGTTTGATTTTCCCTCTTTTTTCCCGCTTTTGCTCTACTTTGTAACTGAATGTAATTTTTAAATTTTCCTTTTTTGCTTTTTAATTCTCTTCTCCATTCTGTAACTTTTCAAAATTTCTGCAAATCTGGAAAATTCCCAGTTTTTTCGATTTTCTTTGTTACTTTCAAATGATTCCGAAGTGGAGGAAGTACTGTAGAAGAGACTGAAAGGAAAAGAGGGGGGCAGAAAAAGAATGAGAAGTCTGCAAGTGATGAAATGAGCTCAGAGATCATTCAAGGCTGAGTAGAAATAAAATTTGAAAACTTCCAACCCAGCAAAATGTATCTTTGGCAAAAAAAAAATGTTGCCGGAAATGTGGAAAAATGAGGAAAAACTGCTTTTTCCTGTGCCTTCCACTCAGTGGATGCAGGGCTGGAGCAGGGATGTTGCTGGCCTTAGGCGGTGAGGCTGTGCAGTGTGTGAGGAGGAGGATGGGCCCGAGGCTGAAAGGGAGTGGAGGGAGTGGGACCTGAGGGGTCTGCCAGGGTGGTTTGCTCCCTGCTCCCTTGCTGTGCTTGCTGCACAGGTTTCTGGCTCAAAGCTGGGAATGTCGTCCCAGGAAATGCCAATGTTTGTCCTTGGAGTCTGGTCCCTCACAAGCACCGAGTGTTCCTGGCGTTTGTCTCCCCGGCTGCCAGAGCTCTGTCGTTTGTTATCCTGACAGGTGAGATGCCAGTGTTTGGGAATGAGCATTTACCCAAATTAAAATGAGGAAAAAGTAATTTCTGGCAGCACGGGAGTGCCCGAGCTCTGCTGCCCGGGCCCCACAGGCCTGGCAGCTGCACAGAGGGGTTCTCAGCCTGATCCATCCAAACACCCTCAAACCTCTGGGGAGAAACCCTGGACCTTGGAGCAAGGAACTGCCACAGCCAGGGAAAGGGAAATCAGGCTGAACTGAAAAGCTGTTTGCTTTCTCCTCTTGGGCAGTCTGCACTCCTGGGGATCCCTGCGTTCCCCTGCCTGGCTTTTTTCCCCATAATTTTTAATCACTTCCCATTATGGTGGCCCAGGGGACAGTGGTGCTCCAGGGGACTTGCAGGAAGATGGTGAAGCCACAGGTGGGCTCAGCACAGGGAGTGCAGGGTGGGGAGTAAAACCAAAAATATTCAAAACTGGCTCCAGACTTCCCAATGCTCTTGGGAAAAACGTGCAATGTTCAGATTCCTGAAAATCCTTGTATCAACTACAACGTGGGGATGAGTGTCAGATCCTGAAATGTGGCAAAGTGATCAGAAGAACCTTGTTAAAGCTAAATTTAGTCCCAGAAGGTATGGAAGCCCAGCATGGAACAGCAGCAGGAGAAGGGTGAGGATGGACACATGATGGGAGATTTCCATAGAGGTCTGGGAGATGAGGAAAGGAGATTTCGCCCATTTAATCTTCAACACTGGACAACAAATCCTCACCTTGCCCCCAGGACAAACCACTGAGTGTGTGGGGAATGAAGTCAATTCATAGGTGAGAACTTGGAATTTATCACCTTGAGTTCCAGAATTGCATCCTGCAATTCACCCTGAGTCCACTGATAACGGTGAGTTGGCCATCAAAAACAACTTTTACACACCAAATATTCAGTGTTCCTACCCTCGGAGCCAAGCCTCAGCCTGCCACCTCTGAACAACGTCACTGATGTCGTGGTGTCACCAGTGTGCTGCACCTCGTGTGTGGGACCAACACAGCTCTGTGTCACCTGCTGTCCCCAGGCTTGTCACCAGGCACTCACAGCCTTCCTTCCAGCCTCAGCCTGATGGGAGCAATATGGCACGCACTGCTCTGGAGTCACACTCACCCCGAGTGCCATGCCAGGAAATAATTCCCTAAAACAGGGAGCCCGGCCACACTTCTCCTGACTTCAATTAAAACTTGGAGCAAAATAAAACAGAAGTTCAGCTGGCAGCTTCTTCCAGTCACCCTCCTAAAAGGAGAAACACAGACATCCTCAATGCAGTGTAGAATGAGAGCAGGGAACTTCTCAAGAAAATGTACGAATAGATTTTGTTGGTTCTTTTTCAAATAACATGTATCAGAATGGTTTGGATTTAAATATCCAAAACATTTTGGATTTAAATATCCGAGCCACTTTGGATTTAAGTATCCAAAACATTTTGGATTTAAATATCCGAGCCGCTTTGGATTTAAGTATCCAAAACATTTTGGATTTAAATATCTGAGACACTTTGGATTTAAGTAAATTTTGGATTTAAATATCCACTAGGAATATGTTGGTAGCTCTGATTGTGCAGTATTTTCTCTGTTGTTTTGCTCATCCTTGCAGGAAGCATCCTGGTCCTTGGCAATGAGCATTGAGATCTCATTGAGGCACCTTGGGCATATCCTGGGAAAAGGGCTGGATGCAAACAACCTCCTCAGAGCCCTCAGCTCCAGGACTGTGCCATGGAAGAGAGCTCCCAGTCCAAGCCAGCACCCCCAGTCCCTTCCACACACTGGGGGCACAGACCCAGCTTTAGGGTTTAACCTAAACCAACCTAAAATCCGGCCCTGCTCATTCCTGAACGTGAGCAATTTCCAAACCCTCCAAGTTTCACAGATCAGCTTTGCTTCTCTAGGAAACAAATCCTGCAAAATATTGGTTCCCACTTCCATGAGCGGGTTTCTGCAAGGACAACAATCCGTGTTTTCCTGAAAGAGCTGATGTCCCCAGTGACTCCGGTGCCACATCCCATGCATCCTTCAGGGATCCGAATCTGGGCGAGCATGTGGCCTCAGGAACACCCAAAACCAACTGGGCTCAGCTGGGAACGATCCCAGGGCTCTGGCAGGGAAGGGCTGGCTCACACCTCAGGCTTTGTCACCTCCCCTCGTGCAGGGGGGACAGAGCACGGGGGCAGCTGTCCTCTGGCAGGGTGGGAGCAGCTCTGGCTTCCAGCTGCCTGCAATCCACACAATCCCCAGGGATCTGCTGGGCTGGACCCTGCTGCCACTGGGACTCGGGCTGGATGGGATTTCCTGGAAATGGGAACCGTAGGCTGTGCACTGCCTTCCCCAGGCTGCTTTGTGACAACTGAGCCCAGCTCTGGGAAGCTTCCCAAGGAAATTTTACCCCACAGTTCCCCCCTCCATCCCAAACAAAGCGTTCCCCAGCGTGTCTGATGGGATGGAACAGAGCAGGCAAGGAATGCTGAGGTGTTGCACACAGGCCTCGCATGAGCACAGGGATAAATGGAATAAGCTGGACATTATTTTTCCAGCCGTTCCAATTCCGAGCTCAGCCACCCATGGGACTAACCTTGCCTGCTTCTTGTTGACAAGTCCTCTAATTCATCCTGATGCTGATGACTAATATTCCTTGGGTAAAATCCTTGACCTTGCTGAGGTCAAATGCAAAACTCCCATTAACTCTAATAGGGCCAGGATTTTCCTTGGATCCCTGCGTGTCCTGGTGGTACCTTTACAGCTTCCTGCAGTGCCCAGGCTTGGCCAGCTGCAGGAACACAATCCCTCCCTCCCCACTGACACACCTCCAGCACCCAGTTGGCAGCCAGGAGTATTTTGGTGAGAAGAGCTTCCCAAACTTTTAGCAGCATCAGGAGGCATCTGTGCCTCCAGCAGCCTGCACCGAGGCCATCCCATGGGACCTGTGGGATGGGACCACCTGGCAAGGTCACTTCTGCTGTTTGGGGGCAACGACAGAATTCCTGCAGCTTCTGTGCTCCAGTGGCAGGAGGAAACAAGAAATGGGGTTTGATCGGGGTTTTTATCCACAGAAACAATAGAGGCATGCCTGCAGCAGTTAGGAAGGGTTTACATTGCACCTGTGAAGGAGCGGGACATTGATTAATTAGATGTCAAATTACAGCTACATTGAGTTGGCTCAATTATTCCATAAATCTCCCTGTTGTCTAATTAGGCAAAGAAAGAAGCAATCAGACTTGATTCATTTGACTGCTTCACTGAAATGACCTGGAGCTCTCAAAACAGTTTGTGCTGGGGTTGGTTTTGCCAGGACATGGATGTCCCTGGCTGGCCCCACCTGGGACCCCCACCCAGTGCCCCAGCCCAGGGTCTCTGTCCCACCCCAGTGATCCCAGTCCCAGCCCCTCCAGGGGATCCCCCAGGCAGCCCTGACAGCTCTCACAGTGTCTCAGGATATCACAAGATTTAGATTTATTTGCCTCTACAGATGTGGACGCTGTAATAAAAGTGTTGTGTCCATCTTCTTTGGATATCGACTCCCCAGCCCTGGAAGTCTTCAGTGGGGCTGGCACAAACCTGGCATAATGAAAGATGGCCCTGCCCATGGAACAAGATGGTCTTTGGGTCCCTTCCAACCCAAACCCTTTTAAGATTCCACAAAAATCCTGGCATTTAAGTAACTGCAACTTTTAGGACACACCAAAATCACTTGTTTTTTTTAGGACAGAAGTAAAAATACATTTACACAATAGCTATTGTTTGAGAGCCAAGATTTGCCTCCTGATCTCTGCCCCTGCCCTTCCCTTCCGGCTCCTCCTCAGCAGGAAAATCAGCGTGGACCTGTGGTGGCTGTGTGTCCTAGAGGGGATGGATGGGGACACCGGTCCCAGGGGTCCTTCCCAGCCAGGCCGTGCCTTTGCTGGCAGTGCCACGGCAGGTGGCTCCGGGCTCAGTGGCACCACGGCCACCCCCGGGCACTGCTCAGCCACTGCCTTGGATGTGGTTCCACCACCCAGAGCGTGGGTAAAGGTCACTGAAAATCCAGGATGACACAAGCAACGCCAATGCCTCCGGGTTAGGAGCAAAAATCCCTGGTTTTCACTGGCAGCTCTTTGTGGAAAAGATGTGTCTGTGAGAGGGATTTGTTTGTAGGGATTTTGTAAAGGGTAACTTTGCGTCACCACGAGCGCTCCCGGCAAAGGTTCCAGGGCTGCCTGTGATGGAAGCAGGCTTTTCTGGGGGGTAAAAGCAGGAGAAGGCCACGTGTCCCAGAGCAGAGCCGGGCCCAGAGGGGCTGAACCAGGGGCCTCCAGCCCAAGGGAAAACATTTGTGACCAGGGTGTTGTTTTTGCTTTGAAGGACACAAGTGTGAGGATCCTTTGCTCCAGTGCAGGTGGTGTTTAGGCAACAGCAGTCTGTTTTTCCAGCTGTCCATGACTGGGCCTCAGCTCAGAGAGCCACAAATCCCAGACCAGTTTGGGTTGGACAGGACCGTAAAGACCACCTTGTCCCACCCCGTCCCACACCTTGCACTGTCCCAGGGTGCTGCAAACCCTGTCCAGCCTGGCCTGGGACGTTTCCAGGGACAGCTGCTGGTTCCAGAAGTCCCTCTGTGTCCCACTGCCCAGCCAGCAGGGAGCAGGACAACGCCAGCACCAGGGAAATCATGGAAGCACAGTGTCCACTAATACCTCTGGGCCATTGCTGATGTTTTAAAGCCACAGTTCCCACTGGGCCTGGTTATTGCAGAAGTCCAGAGTGGTGCATCTTGTTTTGATCATTACATTTTGGGTTAGGGAACACAGCTTGACATGAAATCCAAAAATGCCAGAAATGCCTTTTGTCCACCAGTGGTTTTCAGCAGCTTGTTAAACACTCACAGATTGTTTGGGCAGCCTAAACCCTGACAGGCCTGTGATGGAGACAGCTTTCCTTTATTTGGGCTGATGTGCGAGGTTAACACAGCTCTCACTCCCTGGGCCTTTGCTGCATCCCAAAATGTGGCTTGGGAAAAACAGAGTGGTCAGCTGGACTTTGCCAGAGCTGTCTGGAACATTCTCATAAATCACTGGGCACACAAGGTTTTCTGAGCTCCTGGGGAGGTGGGCATAGAAAGGAGAGTGCCTGGCTCCCTGTGCTGACAGAGCTCCAGCTGCAGGCGTTTAGGCAGTAATGTGCAGGTGGCAGAGGGATAAACAGCGCGGGCATGGAGAGGATGAGCAGGATTTGCTGATGGAAGGAGGGGATTGTGGCTCACGACTGCTGGGTGGGGAGATTTTTGGCTCACAGGCCAAAAATGTGGAGTGGGAAAAAATCCACCTTAAAGAACAACATGCTTAGCTCTGATCTATGAAACTCCTGGATGTGCTGGAAGCTGGGTGGTGACCTGGAGAAAGCCATGGTGTGGCCTGCTTGGTCTTGGACTCCTTGAGAAGAGTCCCAGGAGCAGGATGTCTGCTCATATCCTGATGTTTTGGGGTTCAGGAGGTCCCAGCTGGTCCCACCTCTGTGCAGTGCTGCTGTGCCAAGGGAAGAAGGTGAGTGTCCAGCACCTGGGCTTTGGTGTTATCCCCAAGGAGCCAAGAGCTTTAGGACAGCCTTGCTCTGCTCCAGACACAGAGGGGAGGGAGAATCAATAATTCAGGGGAGCCCAGCCTGAAATGCACCTGTCTGAAATCCTAAACTGGTTATTTTGGTGTGGTGTGGGCACGGGAGAGCCAGAACTGCTCCATGCATGGCTGAGGTTCTGGTGCTTTCAGCTGGCTGAGCCGTCCAGCTTTTCTGTTCAGCCCCAGCACAGTAAAAATGGTAATTATAGTAAATTGTGACTTTTCTCTTGATAAAGATGTATGCAAATGGGCCTTAAGGGAACAACTGAATTTTGCTGATCCCTTCTGGGGCTCCACTGTGGCACCAGAGCAGATGTCTGGCATGGTTTGAGGGCAGAACCACCACAAGTCTTGTTCTGCTGCACAACAGGGTCGGGAGGGCTTTCTTCCAGCCCTCCAGGCAATACCTGCAGGTTCAAAAGGGCCACAAAATCAGAATTAACACATTTTGAACCTGACATCATCCTGGATTAGTACAGTCCTATTTGCAACTGGTGCAGGAGAAATGTGGAATTTCCCTTCTCAAAGATGCCTGAGCTTCCCACCCTGTCCCCGGAGGGGCTGAGCCCCTCGCCTCCCTTCCCTGCTCGGGGAGGATCAGAACTGCAGGAGCCACTCCTGACTCCTGCACAGCCTCTGGCAAAGCTGCTGCACACAGGCACCAGACCGCGGGTGTTATTTTGATGTTTTTCTCCCGTTTAATTCACCTCAAATCTGAGTTTCACCTGAGGTCACACACGAAAGTGCTGAAGTTTTGGGTTGTTTTGCAGTAAAGTGCTGCCTCCTGCTGGGTGCGGGGCCCTGTAAAAGAGACTGCTCAGTCATTTATTATAGAGGACTTCTCTCGCCTGAATTTTGGAAAAGGCTTTCCAGAGATTGCTGAGCATTATTATTACATACACTTGCCAAACCCCATGTTTTTAATAATTTAGGGAAATACTAGAAAATTATATTGTGAGTCTTTCCAGAAACTAGAGAAGGCTTAAAGCATCTTTAAGAATCCCCTAGTCCAGACTCTGATCTGTTCCAAAAATGAGTGACAGAGCTACTCAATAATGTTGACTAAAAGGAGATTTATACTAAAGACAAGCCTTACTCTAATGTATGATTCTGTACACTGGGGGACAACTTTGCTCATAAAGGCAGAAATCCCTGTTTCTGTCAATCCTTGAACAAAATGTCTTCCCACATCCTCATAAATTACTTATTAACATGATTTTAAAAAATTAATTGTATTCCTATGAGCAATTCCCTTAACTAACAGGAACTGAAAATATTCTGAGTTGTGGATATCCTAGACTAAATTTACACACCAGTACACCCTGGCAATGCACACCTTCTATATGCTTAAGTGCCAATTTTCTCTGGGTGCTCTGGGGATGGAGAGCTTATTGATGACACCAATAACTAATTACTTCAAATAATCAATTTATTCTATTTACAAATGCCTCGTGGGCTGTCAGTGGCAATATCTGGGTGTGTTCAATATTGCTGCAGTTGCATCAGTAAGAAAAATCTTGCCTGTATATTCTCACTTTGACTTCCCCTCCCTTTCCTGGGGAGGCTCTTGCTGTTCGTGTCCCTTTTGCCCGTCCCGTGATGGAGGGGGTGACACAAAAATGACCATCCTGAGGCTTTTCTGCAAAATCCCAACAACCCACTAGATGGCAAACAACCCCTTGAAAAAGCGCACCAATGCTGCCGTCTTATTTAAACAAATTCACCACCGGCAAATCGTTAATGGAATTATATTTTGGCTTTTAGTTAACCCCACACTACAGCGAAGGCTGTAAAAAAAAAAATCATAAAATATAAAATTAAAAGCTGTCTCACATTCTTGAATGTTGAGGTACAATATGAGCTTTTCCATGGAATGGTTTGGGTTGGAAGGGACCTTTAAGGGGACACCTGCACTGTGCCAGGGTGCTCCAGGGCAAAGCACAGCTTCTCTGGGCACCCTGTGCCAGGGCCTCGCACCCTGCCAGGGAGGAATTCCTTCCCCACGTCCTGTCTGGGTTCACCCTCTCACTTCTGTCAGTGTAACACACACCTCAGTGAGGTTGCGCTGCTGTTCTGCTGCCCTGCTCCCCCCTCGAGGACAGGATTTCATGTTTTATTGCAGCCAGTGGGGAATTTGCCACTGACTCAGATACTGCAGGAGAAGTCAATCAGAGCCGTGGATAAAGAGGCAAGGACCTGATGGCCCTGATCTTTCTGCTGTGAATCATGCTCTGAGGAGGAAAAAATAGCATAAAAGACCTTTGAGGCTAAGGAGACACTTGAAAATGCTTTAAAAGCAGATCAAACTTACAAAGCCTTGGAAAAAAAAAAAAAAAAAAAAGAAAGGCTTGAAGAGCTCACAGACCATGACAGGAATTCATTCCTGCAGGGACAGAAGGGGCCAGCTGACATCACCCCAGCTCTAACCTCGCTCTGCTCTGTGCCCTCCTTGCTTTGCCAACTGGTATTTTAACACTTGGATGACAGAAGTAACAGCTTGTTTGATGTTAAAGCAGCTTTTTTTTTTTCATTTATACACAAAAAGAGCTCTTCCTCACGAGCAGAGCAGTGAGTTGTGGCCACAAAAACCAGCAGGAGAGGGTGTCAGAGCCCTTGCAGAGCAGATGTGAACAGCCCAAGAGCCTTCCTGGCTCCTCTGGGTGTGCACAGACAGCGCAGCTCTCCTGACCTCGCCTCAGCCTCACCCCG